>NC_091767.1:58540164-58851414 GCF_029378745.1 Bos indicus
TAAAATATTTTATAGTTTTTATGTTGTAAAGATGAAAATACTCAAGTTAATACTAGAGACTATTCTCTGGAAATCACTCTAATAGTTAAACTAGTTTTAGCAAGCTCTGGATTATTTGCTATAATATTATCTATTTTTAGGCCTGGACTTTTAAATTATTTCTGGTCTTCACAAATGGATACTTGGAGGAAATGTGCACAAAATATTTTATTATAATTGGTTATTTTTCAAAGATAGATGTTAGTTGGTTCTCCTTTATCCTTTTTCTGTTATCCTGCCTTTCAACCATTCAGAATTGTTTTTTTGAAAAGAAAAGTATTTTGTGGTATCTCCCTTCATTTTCCTTCTCATTGAAATATTGAATTTTTTTAATGGATTTTTGCTACACAGTGTTAAGCACAGTCATTTCAGCAGAGTTTCTCTATGAAATCTCCAGTTACTCACAAAGATGAGAGTGACCTGTTTATTCAGTGTCCCTACCAACATCCACTGGATCATAGAAAAAGCAAGAGAGTTCCAGAAAAGCATCTATTTCTACTTTATTGACTATGCCAAAGCCTTTGACTGTGTGGATCACAACAAACTGTGTAAAACTCTTCAAGAGATGGGAATACCAGACCACCCAACCTGCCTCTTGAGAAATCTGTACGCAGGTCAGGAAGCAACAGTTAGAACCAGATAGAATGGCATTGAAGCATATATAATATCATGTATGAAACAAGTCACCAGTCCAGGTTCGATGCACGATACTGGATGCTTGGGGCTGGTGCACTGGGATGACCCAGAGGGATGGTATGGGGAAGGAGGAGGGAGGAGGGTTCAGGATGGGGAACACGTGTATACCTGTGGTGGATTCATTTCAATATTTGGCAAAACTAACACAATATTGTAAAGTTTAAAAATAAAATAAAAAAAAAAAAGAACTAGACATGGAACAACAGAAAATAGGTTCCGAATAGGAAATGGAGTACGTTAAGGCTGTATATTGTCACCCTGCTTATTTAACTTCTATGCAGAGTACATCATGAGAAACACTGGACTGGATGAAGCACAAGCTGGAATCAAGATTGCAGGGAGAAATATCAATAATCTCAGATATTCAGATGACACCACCCTTATGACAGAAAGCAAAGAAGAACTAAAGAGCTTCCTGATGAAAATGAAAGAGAAGAGTGAAAAAGTTGGCTTAAAGCTCAACATTCAGAAAACAAAGATCATGGCATCTGGTCCCATCACTTCATGGCAAATAGATGGGGAAACAGTGAAATCAGTGACAGACTTTATTTTGGGGGGCTCCAAAATCACTGCAGATGGTGACTGCAGCCATGAAATTAAAAAACGCTTACTCCTTGGAAGAAAAGTTATGACCAACCTAGACAGCATATTGAAAAGCAGAGACATTACTTTGCCAACAAAGGTCCGTCTAGTCAAGGCTATGGTTTTTTCCAGTGGTCATGTATGGATGTGAGAGTTGGACTATAAAGAAAGCTGAGTGCCGAAGAATTGATGCTTTTGAACTATGGTGTTGGAGAAGACTCTTGAGAGTCCCTTAGACTGCAAGGAGATACAAGCAGTCCATCCTCAAGGAAATCAGTCCTGAATATTTATTGAAAGGACTGATGTTGAAGCTGAAACTCCAATACTTTGGCCACCTGATGTGAAGAAGTGACTCATTTGAAAAGACCCTGATGCTGGGAAAGATCGAAGGCTGGAGAAGAAGGGGACAACAGAGGATGAGATGGTTGGACGGCATCACCGACTCAACGGCCATGATTTTGAGTAAATTCCGGGAGGTAGCGATGGACGAGGAGGCCTGGTGTGCTGCGGTCCTTGGGATGGAGAATCGGACGTGACTGAGCAACTGAACTGAATGAACTATCACCTGAGGAAACTTAGCTCCCTTTTTCCTTTAAACCTTTGGAACCTGAAGCTACAAACAGGAATTCTATTAAAATATGTTGTGAAAACAATTCATCTTTTATAGCATAGCATAAAACTTAAAATGCACTTCAAGAGGAAGATAAGAGTGCAATTTGTGAATTTCATCAATGTTCTCATTGAAAAAGACAGGTATTAGGACGTCAACAAAAACCCTGACTGCAACTAAAACAAAGCTGGGTGGTAAAGTATCCCCCTGAACCCCTAATACGAGCAGGTAGGGGGAAAGAAGCATCATATCTACAAAATCAGCATAACATCAGCACCTGTTTGGGAGGAAACCCAAGGAAGTTAACAGGGTGTTGACAGACTAAAGAATGCAAAAACCCCAACCTAACTCACAAATATCCACCTGGAATTTGCAGCTACCTAATTTAATACCAACAGTTGAAAGTGGGAGGGATTTTGGAACAATTCATAGTATATGTAATATTAAAGAAGCTAGCAACATAAAAACCCGATAGTATTGAATTGGAATTGGAAAAAATCTCAAAATATATTTTATCTTTAGATAATATACTTTCTAGTTCTGCTTCCTGGAAAGACCTATAAATACTGAGCAACGCTATAGCAATGGACCTCCTCAAATATTTTACTCCAAATAAAATTTTTCACAAAAGAAAAAAGTCACATCTGAGATATGTGTAGAAACCTCTAACTCCATGTTCAGAGCAGGAAATATACAAAATAAGCCTAGAAATATACAAAACAGCCAAGGACCACTGTGTCAAAAGGACATGGGAACCAACCTGAGGAAGCTCCTACTGAGCAAAGATGGGGCAATTTGAAAATCAGTAAAGACAGTAACTGCAATGAAGTGAAATATATTAAAAATGTTGCAATCAGTGAGTTGAAAGAAAGGAGAGAGAAAGAGGAAGAGGGAAGGAAGGAGGAAAGGGAAGAAGGAAGTGAAAAATAACTAATTGCTAGTGAACCAACTTATTATTTGCCAACTGATAAATAAAAGAGAAAAATGAAGCATTTTTATTATCCTTCCTAAATGAAGTTATACCAGTTAAATAGTAGATAAGTGAAAACTTCTCTGTATAAAAGCATCCCAGCTAATACATGAGTAAGCAATAATAGAATTAGGGTATCACCGTCTTAAAAATCCAAATTAATTAATGGATCTCAGCATGAAGTGTCAATAACTATGAACATCATGAAGTGACATCATGTACTTTCTGATGAAATAACTCAATATCACCTATGAAGTGGTCTTGTAAAAAAAAATGATACGATTTTACCTCTAGATCCAACTACCTATTTACAGGAAATATAGAGGATACAGGAACATGCTAAATGATACCAGCAATGTGCAGTCAGCAGAATTCAGAATGTAAAAAGCTATAGGACATCCAAACCAATTTATTTGATAAATAAATATGAGGACAAAAAGAGATGGATTATCAGTTTATTGAAAGAGACTAAGAAATATCACTTGATAGCAACATATTGACTTTATATTAATTCAGAGCAAGTGAAAAAATACATTATTGAAGGATGTGGAAATTGGAAAACTGAATATTTGATAATATTACAAAATTTTTTATTTTTTACTGTGATCATAATGGTATTATGGTTGTGTGTGTGTGTGTAACAATCCTTATGTTTTAGAGATATATAGAACTATCAAAAGGTGAAAGGTACCTGACATTTTCTTCAAAATAATATGGAGAAAGGAATTGGATGGAAGTAGAGAGAAGTAAAAGGATCAGCCATAAATTGAAAGAATTATTAAATCTAGGTGGTGGTACATGGGAGTTTATTATAATATTTCTTCTACTTCTCTGTGTTTGACGTTTTCCATGATAAAAAAAAATTAAAAACAAAATTATTTAAAACGTATTTTAAGGAAAAAATGGAATGTGAAATTCATATATATCAGGGTTATTATCAATGCTGTGATAAAACCTTGTTTTTTACAAATTGATATTGAAAATATTCAGTAACTAAAGCCACTAAAGTAAACACTGGAACATTTGACTATGAATTAGCTAGAAAATTTCATTACTCATTTTTGCCCCTAAACACTGCTGGTACTGGCCTAGGTTTGGCAAATTGACTTCTAGCATTATTTAACCTTTAATATCTGTGTGAACCTAAACAAAACCACCTGTTGATCTGTGCTTTGCAAACAATTGGAGGGGAGCTCAGTACAATGAACCAGCCTCTAGTTTAAAAAGTACTTTAAATTTGTACTTCATCCCACCAAAAATTGAAGGAAAAAATAATAAAAATTGAGTTAGAAACAATTAAACTAATCTGACAGATTATGAAAATTTTGTTTCCTGCTGAAAATTCCCAATTTTCATCACAAATGACTAGCACATAATAGATATCCTAAAAGCTGTGAATGAATGAAAGGATGGAAGGATGGACAGATGAATTTTATATAAGTGGATTCCGTGTTCAGTTCAGTCCCTCAGTCATGTCTGACTCTGTGACCCATGAACTGCAGCACGCCAGGCCTCCCTGTCTATCACCAACTGCCGGAATCTACCCAAACCCATGTCCGTTGAGTCGGTGATGCCATCCAGCCATCTCATCCTCTGTCGTCCCCTTCTCCTCCCGCCCCCAATCCCTCCCAGCATCAGGGTCTTTTCCAATGAGTCAGCTCTTCACATTAGGTGGCCAAAGTATTGGAGTTTCATCTTCAACATCAGTCCTTCCAGTGAACACACAGGACTGATCTCCTGTAGGATGTAACTGTAAGTAAATCCTAATGTAGTCATCTTAGACTGTGAATTTTTATATCTAAATTTCAACAATGTTCAGGCTACAGTTGCATTGTTCTACTATCTAGATTAGTGGTTCTCAAAGTTTAGCATCCACAAGAATCACCCAGAAAGCTTGTATATAGATTTCTGAGCCCTATACTCAATTCTTGAATTTTCCTTTTAAACAAACTCTCAGGTGATGTAAATGCTGCCAGTCTATGGAACACACTTTGAATAGCATTGGGAAATCCAGATTTTGTCACCAACCATCACCATCAGAATTATTTTGGAGAACTTTTTAAATATTCAGATTGCCATGATTCTCCTCACACCTACGGAATCAGGATTTCTGAGAGTCTCAGAAATACGAATTTTAAGAAGCTCCTTGAATCATTCTTACGCACATTCAAGTTTGAGAGTGACCTAATCTAGTGCTGTCCAACAGAACCCTCTGAGATGATGGAAACATCACATATTTGCTCTGTCCAGCACAGTAGCCATTAGCCACATACAAGTAGCAAGCACTCGAAGTGCGGCTGCTCTGACTAAGAAACTAATTTTTTTTAATCTTACTTCCTTTTTTAATTAAATGTAAATTGCCACTTGGGGCTAGTGGTTGCCATCTCAGACTACGAAGGCCTAGATTTTTTAAGCTTATTTTCTTAAAACTGGAGTTTCTGTCATGGCAGAAGGGGAGACCCAGGTGTTCCTGGGATCCCACTCTTTTCTGCTAGAGCAATCCCTCCTTGGTTACCTTGGGCTTTCATTTGATTTTATGGTCCCTCAACCTACTAGAGTCCATGCCCATACAGGAACAGCCCTAAAGCTCCTGTGAAAAATAAATCAAAGTGCTTGACAAAATTTTTGAATGAAAGGCACATAGTTAGGTTAATGGGATAATTATTTACCTGCCAAACAATTATGCCTTGAGTCAATTTTAGTGCTCCTCAAGGGATTCCCAATACATTCACCAACTTATTATCTCATTAATCCTCATAACGACTTTATAAGTAGGAAAAAGGATTCAAGTTATTACCCCCATTTCACATGCAGAAAAACTGATTCTTAAAGGAAGTGAGCAGTCTCTGAAATCTCCCCAAAAATTCCTATATGAGATGTTATTATTATTTTTTTTTTTTTGTACTTATCCTGTGTAAGTAATTAAGGTTCCTATACTCAAGGACAACTCAGTAGTATTTTAAAAAGCAATTTACTTTCTTTGGCATGTAATGATTCATGAAGCTGGAACCTGGCCCCTAAGAAAAATGGTACAAACCCAAACTGGACTCAGATATTCTAGGTCTTCTAGAGTTTCATAGCACAGCCACAGGCTGCCAAGTGAATGAATGAAAGATAAATAGATACGTAGAATATTTATTTAGCAGAGAGATGTCCAAACTGGCATAACAATGTACATACTAATACATACTAACAACATACGTACGAATTATATTTTTTTTACATTTTTTTCTTTTAAGAATCACAGTAGGGATAAGGAAGATTGTTTTGAGTAGCATAGAAAATGGGAGATTGGAGATGGGATAATAAGACTCTCTCTCCAGATGACAAATTTCAGGTCCTCCCCAGGTGATTTAGTTGCATAGCAAGATTTATGCCTCAGGCACCATCCTCAACTAGACAGACTAAGACAAGACCATAGGCCATCGAAGTCAAAGGCATGAAATAATAATTAGCTACAAGTAGCCCAAGGAGACTCGAAAGTGCTGTCAGAGTCCAAAATTTGCAAAGCCAGCTGCCGCTTCACTTTGCTTTATACAATGTCATTTGAGTTACCTACACAAAGCCTAAAGGAATGTAAAGCAAAGATCTCATGGATAGGTTTGCCCTGCTGGGAGGAGAGAAAACTCCCAGTGGCCTGCTCACTTTCTTTAAAGCAGAGCTTCCTCTCAGTAAGAGGTAGGGAGGGCAGATTTTGATGGATATTGGGGGGCAGGGAAAGGGAGAAGGAGAGGGAGATGAGTGCTTGAAATTGGGATAGCATCCCAGTGTTTAAAATGGAGAACACCTCCAAGAAGAGAGGCCCTGGGTAGACTTTATTCACTTAATAGACTTTAAGTGCCTGAGGACACAGTACAAACTTGTATCACATTATCAGACAGACCCCCTCACGGCATCAGTGTCGGCTGAGGCTCATGAATATGTAAATACTATATGTATCTTGGAAACATGCTTGACAAGAGAATAGCTAAAATGAACTGATTCTAGTTATAAGCCCATCAGCCTGCCATTCTTTATGTTTGAACAGGCAGGCTATTGCTAGGTGACAGATCATTAAGGCTATCTACTCAGTCAGCGGAAATGAAGAAATAATTTGTTCCTAATAACCTTCAGATGACCTCCCAGGCAAAAGGGAGTCTTTAAAGTGCTGTCTCTGCCGATACATGTCAGGCAGCGCGTGGGGTTCTTCAGGCCCCGCGGTCAGAGCAGGGCGGCTGGTGAAACAGATTAATAAACACCTACTGACAGGGACATATCGGGAAAAGATCTCATCACCTGCCATTATTGGGTTGATGAATAATTCAGAGCTCTCCATCAGAGCTGGGGATTTCAGGCTGTGCGGAGCTCTGTACACACAGGGAGGGGGAGGCACAGAGACTCTGATCCCCAGCATTAAATGGAGGCTGAGGTGCTACACTTCTGTCCCAGATTGCGCAGGCATCAAGGAGAGGCGGGTGGAAACTCAGAAAAAGATTTGCCTCCTCAGGAGGTGACTGGTAGGGTTGAGGCCGAGAGCCAGTGGGAAACTTCTCAAAGACACCCCACTGTCCTAAGAAGTTTAGTGGCCAGGATGGGCAGGCTCTAATCCGCCCATTACTGTTGGTGAAAGAGGCCTTGGCCTTCATTTCTTCACCTTGCTGGTGGATTCCAGAAGAACACATAGGTCAATCTCTCCCACACAGCCCTCAGTCCTTGGGTACTTCTAGAATATTTATTTATTTGACTACCTACCCCTCCCCGCCCCCATCTTCGTTGAAGCACATGGGCTCTTTTTTAATTGCAGCATGCAGGATCCTTAGACTGTTGCAGAATGCAAACTTTTAGTTGTGGCATGTGGGATCTAGTTCCCTGACCAGGGATTGAACCCAGGCCCCCTGCATTGGGAATGCAAAGTCTTAGCCACTGGACCACCAGGGAAGTCCCATTCCTTGGGGACTTACTCTTGCCCCCATTCCTACTTTCTCTGCATCTATGAGGAATTATTTGCTCTCCATATGCGATCACTGTAACAGCTTTGGGGTCAGATAGGATTTTGGGGGACCTCATGACCATCTCTATCTACCAGCTGTGCAATCCTGACCATACTACATGACCTCTCTGGGACACAGTTCCCATCTGTAAAATGGACTCATTAATGTCTGATTCAGATAGTTACTGGGAGGTTGGAAAAACAACTATGCATGGAGAGGTCCTAGCCAAAGGCTTGTACTAACCAATGCCCACTTTCTATTGGGGATATATATTGGCTTCCTTCATCTGTACATCTGTTTTTTTGACCAGAGACATGGCAGGAAACAAGTTGTACAGGCAAATTTAATAATTCAAGGAGAGCTAAATAAAGAGGCCATTTCCATAGGTGCAGGCAGGGGCTAGCAAACCACCTAGGGATAGTGACATGCCCCAGACCAGTTTCAGCAGGGATCCCTCTAGACCTTAAGGGGCAGGAGGAGAAAGCCAGCTGCTTAGGACAAGAGATTTACTGCCAGACAAAGCCTTCTGTGGAAGGTCCTGGCCAACCAAGGTGTCCTGGCACGTTGGGAGCACAGAACAAGTATTCTCATGCTCCTGCCCTCCAACCCCTGCCAGGGGATTATAGATCCCAACTGGATGCCAGGCAAGAGGTCTATTGACGAGTCCTTAAAGGTCAGCTGCCTGGGGCATAGATTGAATCTGTAGGAACAAACAGAAGAGATCCAATATATTCACCTGACTGATCTGATAGTCTGCAATTAATTCATCTATGATTCCTTTCAATGTGTGTGAATTAAAAGCAAGGCAAAATAAAGGGCTTATCTATGCATTCTAGGACCTTATAGACTAGACTAGTTGGGGTGAAGGAGAGAAAGAGAATAAAGAGGAGAATTGGAATAATATAATGGAGTCAACAAAATTTAGGTCATCATGTAAATCATCACATATCCTTTACAAAATTACTCTCTCTGGTTCTGTTACCCATAAACTTTGTACAACTTGATGTCACAGACTTCTCCTAAGATGGAGTGAATGACCTGAAGCATGATAATTGAGTAACTCCACCAGTTATTTTCTCTTCCCATTCTCAAATAAATAATGGCATGGGAGACAAAGATTGTCATTCCTTAGAATGCAATCACACAACATCATCTCCTGAATTTGAACTTGATTTAGAGCTCATTGTGCTAAAAAACAAAACAAAACAAAAAAACCACTTTTGTTGAAATGAACACATCATTCAGAGCTTATTTAATCATCCTGATTCAACCCAATTTGAGTTTTACTGGGCTGGGGCTTTTTGACTTTAGTCATGAGGTAGGAGAAAATGTGATGTCTTGTTCCTAAAAGATAAGCACAGAAAAGCCTCTGGGAAGAAAAATAGAATGACTGTGTGTAGATCTTTGAGAGTTAATCAGCTGTAATAAAACATCATTTTAAAGAATTTTGTTAATTGGCTTAGAGATAAAGTGAATTTTCAAAAACATTTGGTTTCAAAAAGTAGAGTGAACATTAGGGCATATTTGATAATTCTAGCGCTGAGAGCAGGCAGAGAATGAGACTAGAGAAGATAGAGAAGTGAGCAGAGCTAGGAAGGACAATGCAAACACAGCAGGGATGACCATAAATTGGATACAACAGAAAGTCTGGATCATCTGAATTTCTATCCATCTGCGTTATTCTCTTCCTTGAGCATTCTGAATACCTTTGGTTCTAGTGTATCTTCTACGGAACCCTTAGAAATAGCATGCTAGAGGAAGAAGTCTCCCATTAGGTCTCAGATGGTCTTAAAGAATAAATTGGTCATTTATTGGTCTTTTGATTCCAGAATCAATATGGAATACATTCATTCATTTATTCATTAACTCATATTTTCAAAAAATATTTATTGAGGACCTATTAGATTCCAGAAACTCTTCTGGAAATACGTTTCTAACTTATATTGATACCATGTGTGCCTGTGTGGTAAGTTGCTTCAATACTATTTGACTCTGCAGCCCCATGGACTGTAGCCTGCCTGGCCCCTACGTCCATGGGTTTCTCCAGGCAAGAATACTGGAGTGGGTTGCCATTGCCCTGCTCCAGAGGATCTTCCTGATCCAGGGATCGAACCCGCATCTCTTATGTCTCGTGCATTGGCAGGCAAGTTCTTTACCACTAATGCCATTGATACCAGAGTCAAGGGAAGTCCCTGAATTTTAAATGATGAAATATAACCAACCATGAGAGGATCAGCAGAGAGAGTATCCCAGGCAGACAGAAGGATACAAAGGCTCTGGAAGTCTGACCAAGCTTGGTCTGTGTGAGCAGCATGAGGGCAATGTAGCTAGAGGGTGGTGAGTCCAGGTTGCAAAGCCTAAGACTGGAGAGGAAGGAAGAGAGCAGGCCATGGGGCTTCATGGGGGTGCTCACTACCACATCTCCAGATTCCAGATAATGAGAAAAAGCACATTGCAGCAGGAAATTCAACACCTTAAGTCTTCACCTGCAACCTTGCATCGCGATTCAGCAGATGGAAACAGCAGGGCCAGCACGGACAGTGTGATATGAAGGTGCCTCAGGGGTGTGGTTAAGCCACAGCAGAGTTGTGCCCAAGGTACGTCTCCTCTGCCGTCCTTACTTTGTTATCCAATATTTGCATTTGTACTCATAGTTTTGATAGGGAATGGTCCAAAAGGCCATGCTTTACCAACATCTTCTCCTGAGGCTTCCTCATGGGACAGGCAGCTCTGATTTTAGAAAGGGACACAACAGACTGAGTAGCGAGAAGTACCCGGCCTATCCACACACGAGGGGTTCGGAGGAGCATCCTTGCTCAGGAATGGAGAAGGATCCCAGCACCTCAGCTACTCACACAGCCTTTCTCTTCTACAAGACTTATTTTCACTGTTGGATTGGAACTTGAAGAGAACACCAGGATATATTTTCTGAACTTTTGATTTTTCTCATGAGTTAATTTCAAACACCTTCAAAAATATAATTTCTCTTCTGTACACTGACAGGGAGAGAGTTGGTCTCCTTTAGAAATGTGTCTGCAAATGAATAAATGAGTATGTTATTTCTGGAGAAGTTCCACTGATCATTTCTGTTCCCATTTTGGCTGTATTCTCCTCTATGTTGCTCATTATCTGAAAGTATCTATTTGTTGTTGTTGTTGCTTTTCCAGTAAATCACCTCTGGGCTCTGCCATGCAATGGAAACTTCTTCAAATGCAGGCCCATTAGTGTAATCAGTAGCCATTACTGCTTAAAGCAAGTCAGTTACTGAAGTATTATAAGCAGTTAAACTTGACAGTAAAGACACTAAGCTAAAGAAAGCAGGGTGGGGGGGGGGGGTAGTAAAGATTTATAGAGAATGTCAAAATGGAAAACCAACCGTTTTTTGTCCCTTCCTTCCCTACATCTTTAGATGTAGAATGATGAAGAGTTTCTTACACCAGTAGGATTAAGACATCTGCTGGGAAGGAAAGTGACACCAGGCATAGAGTCTGGGAAAGTAAATCCTAACGAGGGCGACCATATGTTCTGGTTTGCCTGGGAAAGTCCAAGTTTCCACCTGTTCTTCTGGCACAGTTGCTAACAATTTTCTCCCGTCACTTTCAAAGTGTCCTATTTGGATGGTCAATTATGTGGTGGCTCTAGTCCTAATTCTGCCTCTTCCACTAAGCAGGTATATGGCTCTGGATAAATCCCTCACCTCTCTGGACTTGGCTTCTCAAGAGTTTGGATGAGATTGTAACTAAGGTGCTCTTTATCCCAATATTCTATGGTTCCATTAAGGATGAAAGAAGGAAATGTAGAGTTTTGTAGATTATGAAATGTGTGTACTTGTAGGTAAAGAATATCATTTATTTCTAAGGGGAAGATTTGCTTCCTGGTTTAGTACAACTGCCTTTGTCTTATCTAACAAGCATTTGTTGATGATGGTTGGCACTACACTTAAGATCTTAAATGTATTATCTTATTTAATCCTGACAAAACTACCTTGGTTTCTATCTTATATGGACTGATAGTCACTTCAAACTGTCTTTCAAATCTAAGTGTATCTGACTGTAAAATAGTGTTCTTAACCACGATGCCACATCTAGGATACTTTGAGCAAAAGCAAAGAAAGTACTCAGTGTATCAGCCGGGATAGGCTAAGGTGTGCTGTAGTAACAAAAATCCACAATCTTCCTGGCTCACAACATTTATTTTCCAGTCATGTTACACACTGGAGAAGGCAATGGCACCCCACTCTAGTACTCTTGCCTGGAAAATCCCACGGACGGAGGAGCCTGGTCGGCTGCAGTCCATGGGGTCGCTAAGAGTGGGGCATGACTGAGCGACTTCACCTTCCCTTTCACTTTCATGTACTGGAGAAGGAAATGGCAACCCACTCCAGTGTTCTTGCCTGGAGAATCCCAGGGATGGGGGAGCCTGGTGGGCTGCTGTCTATGGGGTCGCAGAGAGTCGGACATGACTGAAGCGACTTAGCAGCAGCAGCAGCATGTTACGCACTCATCAGAGGTTATCTGGGGGCAGTGCTCTGTGCTACTCTTTCTCCAGGACCTAAGCTCATTGAGTAGCAATCTCCTGCTGTAGCCCCATCTGCACAGTAGGCCCAGTGCATTGGTGGAAGAAACAAAGCAGCGTGGCAGATTGCACACGGGCTCTTAAACCTTCATCCAGAAAAGACCACATTGCTTCTGTTCACAATTCATTGAGCACAGTTTCATCAACTCAAGCCAGATGACTACCCCTAACTGCAAAAAGACAGAAAGTAAAAATCTACAATGGACCAAAAATAATGGGGAAAGCACTTAGTGACTACCACACCAAGGTAGTCCTAGAACACAAGGTCTAAAGTCCCTCTCACAGCTTTAAAATTCTCTGAGTTTCAATCACCACTAAGCAACATTTCATAGAACTAGGTGTGCGGTGTTTACTCTATTTCTCTATGCTTTATTAAGCCCTTTGTTATCCACAGACTTATTAGCTCATCTCTGTTAAAAAAACATTCTTTCTATCCAAATAAGCAGATAGAATTTAGAATGATATGGATATAAACTACCCCTAATCCACTTATGCCCCTCCTCTCAGGTCTCAGCTGTATCCACTATGCAACTGAGAGATGACAGTTCAGTGAAGGAAAGGTGTGTTTACCTCAGGAAAGAGTGTCTTTATGACACTGATCTGCTCTGATGAATCCACTAATGTGAAATTTCTGACCCAATAGGCAGTGATTGCACAGCTCTGAGACTCCTCTCATTATTCATGAAATATGTGCCGTGCAGTGTCAGTGCTCTCCCCGCAGACTCGCTGCCAAGCAATTACTCATTTCCATCACTTAGCTTTTTTATTATTATTATTTTTCAGTGGGTGTCTATATATTCACTACACTTCAAGAAGCAAAGCACAGTCCCAGAATGAAAATGATGCTTGTCTTGTTTGATTTTAAATAGAAAAGCACTTTAAGTCCTTAAAAATTGATGTTGTTTTAAACTTTACAGCAAGCAAGAGAGGAAACTGGTAGCTGCAGAAATAAATGGAGAGCAATCAGGATCATTTCCACTGTTACACATATTTGCTACCTAAGAGCTGATGGAGGGACTTATATGTCCTGATGTATTTCTCTGATTCCCCCCAGGAGCCCTTAAGAGGAACAATGAACCAGAAATGGTTACAGACTTCTGGTTGAGGTCCATTGTCAGAGGCAGGAGTATTCATGTACAGAGGCCCATGCTTAGAAAACAGACAGGTTCCAGGAGCCATGTCCCCTTCTCATCACAATGTTTGCTGGTATAACCCTTGCAGATATAAAGTCTAATGGAAAAGAATGGCTGCCTTTTACTGCTATGTGATAGAATTTGTGCAGAGCATTTGTATCCTGGAACAACTAAGGAACATTCCAACACCAGATTTAATAACAGAAGAGTTTTGGAAGTGTGAAACTTCACTGAACAAAAAGTCCTCAATCCTAAGCTTCAGTGCTCCTGCATGGGTAGTCTTCTCAGATTCTGTAGCCAGTTGCAGTGATGACCCCAGCACTTCACAGTCCCCATATCCACCCCTTCTCACATGAATTTGTGGTTACTTATTAAAAAGATATAGTCCGTTTCTCCATTTCTTGAGTGGCGAGCTGGTCTTATGACTTCCTTAGCCATGAATTGTGCAGAAGTGATAGCAGGCCAATTTCGAGTCTATGCCTCCAAAGTCCTTGTACGTTGCCACATGACTTCTCTTACCCCTTGTTATCACCATGGAAACGTGGCTGCACTAGCCTGATGGAAGAAGAGAAACAGAGCAGCTCTAGCCCTAGTTGTCTCAATGAAGGTCAGACAGACTAGCTGATGGCCAGCCAATCTGACCTGAGACCCATGAACAAGCCCAGCCAAGATCAGCAGAGCCACCTAGCCAAAACCCCAGCTGACCCCAGGCATGCAAGAAATACATGTCTATTGTTTATTATTAAAAAGTTTTGTGACTCTGTTATACAAATTACATAAATAACTCACTCAAGCCCCATCAGGAAATTATGATTTTCTTTTTTTCCCCTCTTCCACACCTCACTCTGTTATATTTTATTTACTTTGGACTTTCAATTTTCTTCAGTTTCTTTACTCTATTTCACATATTATTATTAAGTACATATTATCATGCTGGACAGCACGGTTAATATAGGTACTGGTGAATCAGGGAACTTTCGCTGAAGGAACTCTCATTCTAATACAGCAGTTCCCAATTTTTATCTCAGCTTACTTAGTGGATGGCATTAATATGTACAAGACTCTCAAAAGCAAACTTGGACTCCTGAACAATTCCTGGTACATTTGTTCTTTCTCTACCCATGTCTCCTATATCCAAGATATTGCACTTGAAAGCTGGCGAATTGAAGCAACACTAAAAGACTTGAAACATATCATAGTGTCACCTTGAATCATTTGTATGTTGTTATTTTACCTACCTTTATTTGTAATTTACAACACACTTCGTTGCTGATTGCTACATCCTTGGTTTTAATATCCCAGATGAGAGCAAGTGGCCTAGCGAAAGGAGAATGCTGACATCCTGGGTATTAACTGCAATCCAAAGCATATTGAAAGAAGAGCTTAGCAAAAATATAAGCAACAGACTTTGGCAGGAGGTCTCAGAAAGGAACAAAACATCCCACCTGGGGCACATAGAGATGCTTCCCAGAAGGACTGACATCTGATCTAAACCAGAGTTTTGACAGAGTAAATTAAGTCACTTCATTAGCAAGAAAGCACTCTTTGTCCCATCTCCTGTAATCCCAGATGTCCCTCCAATCCTTTTGACTGGGTTCAGTCGAGGTTGAAATTTCTTTTTTTTTTTTTTTTCTAATTTTATTTTATTTTTAAACTTTACATAATTGTATTAGTTTTGCCAAATATCAAAATGAATCCGCCACAGGTATACATGTGTTCCCCATCCTGAACCCTCCTCCCTCCTCCCTCCCCATACCATCCCTCTGGGTCGTCCCAGTGCACTAGCCCCAAGCATCCAGTATCGTGCATCGAACCTGGACTGGCAACTCATTTCTTACATGATATTTTACATGTTTCAATGCCATTCTCCCAAATCTTCCCACCCTCTCCCTCTCCCACAGAGTCCATAAGACTGTTTTATACCTCAGTGTCTCTTTTGCTGTCTCGTACACCGGGTTATTGTTACCATCTTTCTAAATTCCATATATATGCGTTAGTGTACTGTATTTATGTTTTTCCTTCTGGCTTACTTCACTCTGTATAATAGGCTCCAGTTTCATCCACCTCATTAGAACTGATTCAAATGTATTCTTTTTAATGGCTGAGTAATACTCCATTGTGTATATGTACCACAGCTTTCTTATCCATTCATCTGCTGATGGACATCTAGGTTGCTTCCATGTCCTGGCTATTATAAACAGTGCTGTGATGAACATTGGGGTACACGTGTCTCTTTCCCATCTGGTTTCCTCAGTGTGTATGCCCAGCAGTGGGATTGCTGGATCATAAGGCAGTTCTATTTCCAGTTTTTTAAGGAATCTCCACACTGTTCTCCATAGTGGCTGTGCTAGTTTGCATTCCCACCAACAGTGTAAGAGGGTTCCCTTTTCTCCACACCCTCTCCAGCATTTATTATTTGTAGACTTTTGGATCGCAGCCATTCTGACTGGTGTGAAATGGTAACTCATAGTGGTTTTGATTTGCATTTCTCTGATAATGAGTGATGTTGAGCATCTTTTCATGTGTTTGTTAGCCATCTGTATGTCTTCTTTGGAGAAATGTCTATTTAGTTCTTTGGCCCATTGAGAAAGAAGAATGGAACTGGAGGAATCAACCTGCCTGACTTCAGGCTCTACTACAAAGCCACAGTTATCAAGACAGTATGGTACTGGCACAGAGACAGAAATATTGATCAATGGAATAAAATAGAAAGCCCAGAGATAAATCCATGCACATATGGACACCTTATCTTTGACAAAGGAGGCAAGAATATACAATGGATTAAAGACAATCTCTTTAACAAGTGGTGCTGGGAAATCTGGTCAACCACTTGTAAAAGAATGAAACTAGACCACTTTCTAACACCATACACAAAAATAAACTCAAAATGGATTAAAGATCTAAACGTAAGACCAGAAACTATAAAACTCCTAGAGGAGAACATAGGCAAAACACTCTCCGACATACATCACAGCAGGATCCTCTATGACCCACCTCCCAGAATATTGGAATAAAAGCAAAAATAAACAAATGGGACCTAATTAACCTTAAAAGCTTCTGCACATCAAAGGAAACTATTAGCAAGGTGAAAAGACAGCCTTCAGAATGGGAGAAAATAATAGCAAATGAAGCAACCGACAAACAACTAATCTCAAAAATATACAAGCAACTCCTACAGCTCAACTCCAGAAAAATAAATGACCCAATCAAAAAATGGGCCAAAGAACTAAATAGACATTTCTCCGAGGTTGAAATTTCAATCAAAGCAAAGAAATTGCACATTATTGCTGCACCTTACTGAGATAGGTAATGGGAAGGTAACAATTCAGACTCTGGAACTCTGAGCTCACCCTCCCTGACTATCGCTATGTCTCCCCAGAAGGATGTTTGAGAAGTCAGCCTTCCTGCCTTAGGAGCCAGATCTACCAGTCCTCTGTCACCTGGCTAATGACAGAGCTGGGAGAGATACGGCTTTCTTCTCCCTGGGTTAATGTTTTTTCTAATTTATTGAGTGTTTGATGATCTTTCGATGTCCCTTCTAACCTTGGCTTCTGAATCATGTTTTCTTTTGAGTCTTGCCTGCCAGTCTAATGGAAGGATTTATAGACATGATGCCCCCAACTCCTGCTTCAGAGGACCAGATCATAGGAGTCAAACCTGATCTTTACAGAGGCCTTAGGGATTCTAGAGGACTTCAGATTAAGAAAAACTCTTTCCCTGTTTCCTCCTTCCATGTCTATCCTAGAAAAGTGTGATCTTTCAGTTTCACTCTAAGGCGCAGGTCTCCCAGGTGGTTTGCTCATTATGTGATGGCACAGGAAGGAGAAACAACCCTCATTGGAAGTAGGGATCAAAATGAGAGCGATAGAGTTCTATAGAACAGTATTGCATAAAGGAGGAGACCTGGAAAGGTGAATTCTTTCATGTAGTTTGAAAAAAGCGAGCTTCACTGGCAGGTGGAGAACCTACGTGGAGCCTTTGCTCCCCTCTAGAGAACCACAGTGCAGACTTTTAAGAGCAAAACTAGACTATCCTCTACAGTTAACAGTTCATTTGAGAAACAGCTGCTGGCCTGCTGCTTGGCCCTAATAGAGACTGAATGTCTGATGATGAACTGTAGACTTATAGAATACCTTGTTACCATGATGGCATTCCACATAAGGTGCTTCTGACCAGGGAATCCATTAACAGTGTCTGATACACCAAGCCATAATGTGGGCAGGCACGGTAGCACTGCACCATCAAGTGGGAATGCTCTATTTGAGCGGCCCCATGAATGTGTGGCTCAAATTTTCGTGATTCCTACTTTTGCTATACTCCCTCCTTTCTCTCAGCCTACCCCTATGACCAGCTGACCAAGGCCAAAAATCTCATGCTTGCTTTATGACGATTTCGCATGAAAAGCTGGCAGCATCTACAAGTAGGCGGTGGTGACACAGCCTGACTTGAGCGGCCTGAAGGACATGGTGAGGGGACCTCCTGCAAGTAGGCAGAACTTTTGAGCAGTGTGTCTGGTTATTCTTCTTTGCCTAGAAAGAGAGAAAGCAAAGTATAAAACCATGTGGATTCAAGGGCATTGTCTAATGGTTTGGTTGGATGATTATGCACTTGAAGGAATACTATTAAATGTTAGTGGAAGAAGGTTTGGGGAGAAATAAGTGTATAGGTCTCTCAGAAAAGACAAAATATGAAAACATCTTTATGTCTCACAACAGAGAAGTTTAGAAAAAGAATAGATACATAGTTTTCTGTACCCCTGATACTATCACAACACTGTTAATCAGCTATGTTACAATGTAAAATAAAAGGTTTAAAACAATAAAAGAAAGTAGATCTCTACAAATTATGCAAAAAAGATGAAATAGAAAAAAAGCAGAGAAGTTTAATGATCCTGCTTTTTTTAGTGAGCAGGACGACCTATTCTGTGGTCAGCCTCTTTTCTGAGTGTCCCCATCTTTGCTCATTGGGCTCATAGAATCAGTGGCCATGTCAGGAGGGCTGAAGGTTACGTGTGGACTCAGCAATGTGAACTCCCAGTTGTCAAGCCTACACCACCTGCCCGAGGCCCCCCAGTACATCTGCAGAAGCGATAGCTGCACAGAGGTGACAGTTCCCCAAGGATACCTCCTGAAGCTCCCCCTTCATTGTTCTGCTTTGGTGGTTGGACAGGCTGGTTTCTCATATTTCTCTTCAGGTTCTGACTTCAGGAGATTGCTAGTGGGCCTCACAAGGATGTATTAACAATTCTTTTTTCGTTCCTTCAGCTTTTACTTCCAGATTTTCACCTTCCCAGCAGGGGCAAGGGGCCACATTTGTCTAAGGTATAATTTCCATAATTTATTGAAGGTGGAGAGTGAAAAATTTGGCTTAAAGCTCAACATTCAGAAAACAAAGATCATGGCATCTGGTCCCATCACTTCATGGGAAATAGATGCGGAAACAGTGGAAAGTGTCAGACTTTATTTTTCTGGGCTCCAAAATCACTACAGATGGTGACTGCAGCCATGAAATTACAAGACGCTTACTCCTTGGAAGGAAAGTTCTGACCAACCTAGATAGCATATTCAAAAGCAGAGACATTACTTTGCCAACAAAGGTTCATCTAGTCAAGGCTATGGTTTTTCCTGTGGTCATGTATGGATGTGAGAGTTGGACTGTGAAGAAGGCTGAGCGCCGAAGAATTGATGCTTTTGAACTGTGGTGTTGGAGAAGACTGAGAGTCCCTTGGACTGCAAGGAGATCCAACCAGTCCATTCTGAAGGAGATCAGCCCTGGGATTTCTTTAGAAGGAATGATGCTAAAGCTGAAACTCCAGTACTTTGGCCACCTCATGTGAAGAGTTGACTCATTGGAAAAGACTCTGATGCTGGGAGGGATTGGGGGCAGGAGGAGAAGGGGACGACAGAGGATGAGATGGCTGGATGGCATCACTGACTCGATGGAGGTGAGTCTCAGTGAACTCCGGGAGTTGGTGATGGACAGGGAGGCCTGGCGTGCTGCGATTCATGGGGTCGCAAAGAGTCAGACACGACTGAGCAACTGATCTGATCTGATCTGATTCCCATAACACTCATGAGAGCTTTGCTTCCCTAACTGAACCCAGGCTGGTAAATGGGGATTGGGATGAGGGAGTGCACCGTGTGTTTTATCCATGTGAGGCCCTTCAAGTCATTTTCAGGAATGACTCTTATGTGCAGCTTGTCTACAGTCTGAAAAGTGAGGAGGAAGACATATGAGAAATCTTATGTCCTAAAAGGAAATTTTCCAAATCTAAAATAATGTTAAAATCTTTCTTTGGTGGTGAGACTACATATGATTTATGTTTTCATCTTTTTCTCCTGCTACTATAATTTTTCCATAAGAAATAGATTTGATCTATTACTTGATTAGCAAAAAATAACAAATTTTGTTTCAAATAAAATCAGGAAATTTTAAAAGTTCAGATACTTGGTGACATATACATATACTACAGCATAATACAAAATCCATTTGTTGAATGGAGTTAAATTAATCAGTTTGCACCCAGTGTATACCAAGAACAGTTAGTTACTAATTCAAAATACACCCCAGCTGTCTGTAATTCAAACAGTATATAAGACAAACTGAATGTGTTAGTGAGGATCCTTCTACTATAAGAGGAGACTTTATAAGGTTCAAGTATGGTGGTTTATTGTAAAAATACATAAGACAATAAAATTTCTGGAATTCTTAATTGTTCCAGATTTCATGGTGCACAAAGTGCAGGAGATCCTTTGGAACCTTGGCCTGAATTAACATTCATTTGGCTCAGAAACAACTGTTGGGAACCTAGGAGAAAGTTATGGGTCTTCATTCATAAACATTTTGCTAATAGATAATTCAGATTCTTTCTGAGCTTTCTTTGTGTTTACTCACTATTTAAGAAAATTAGATCATTTATAAGAAAAATCTATCTCATTTTTTGTATATCACAAGTATTTTATCATATGAGCAATAGGGAGCAAGCAGGAAAGTAAACTGAGGTTTGAGATTGAGATTAATAATAAAACAGCCTGGAAACAGGGTGAAAAGAGATAAGTCACAGAGGCAGAGGAGACACCTAGGCACCTAGTGTAATAACCTAGGCCAAAAAGTAATGTAAACCAACTCAAGAAACTGGCAAGCAGAACCAAAAGTTATGCTGAAGAAACTATTAATAATGAAAGTATCACATTAGCCTAATTAGAAGCCTATTTGTTTAATGAAAAGCTGCATTTTATTTTCAAAGAGTAAAGAAAGGTTGGCCTTGCTTTTAGTCAGACATTCTGTGGGATTTTCAATCCTATTGATTTGTTAATTACAGATTTCTTCCTATCTGTCTGATAAGGCAACTTGATAATTCCTGATCATAAGATTGCTACATTTGAATGACTAGTTAACCATAGCACTGGTTAACCGTAGACAAGGCTGTGCTACAGAAACAAATAACTCCCAAATCCCAGTGGCTACAAACCACAGAGTAGTTTCTCCTTCACATACAGGTCCATCACAGGTCAGCTGTTCTGCAGCAGCTTGGCTCTAGGATCAGGCTGAAAGATTAGCTGTCTGCCAACACTTGCCTTTCACTGTGATCAAGGGAAAAAGTCAATAGCCAATCATATACCAGCTTATAAAGCATCTGTCTTGGGAAGAACAGTATACTTCACTGGTCAAAGTAAATCATATGGCCCCACTCACCTTTTAGGGAGTAGGGAATTGCAGCCCTACTGTGTGTCCAGTCAGAACCAGAAATATTTCTGTGACCAGCTCTAATGTTCACCCCTTTGGTTATGGCTTCTTTAGCAGTGTTATCTTGGCTGCCTTGAGTCTCATCAACTACTTAGAGATCAGAAAAAAAGACTTTAAAGTAAGACTCCACCTGCAGCAGCAAGTAGTGACGCTATTAATTCCCACAAGCTTAGTTAGGAAGCCCTAAGGTCTTAGCTATTTATATAGTTGCAAACACCCAAGACACTTCCTGACAGATTATGGATGTGGAGTACAGTAATAGCCTTAGTAGAATTTCCGTTCTGGTTTCTGTCTTGTCAGGAATCTTCCCTGCGGTCTACCTAGGGCCTCCTAAGCTGTATCCAGGGCTTGTTCTTCACCTTCAGCCCTGCTGTGCAGTGACTATTAAGCAGCTGTCCTCTCCTACTGTGGGGATGACTGTGTGTCCACAAGGCGTTGTTAGTGCAGCAGCGTATGCTAGGGGAGCACTTGGGAAGCGGGCTAGATGGAAAACAGGGGGACTTAATTGAATTAGAAGCACACACACAGGATATTCTGGTCTGCAATCTTTGCAGCCCCCTCTCTGTTTGGCAGAGAAAATCTGTCTCCTTTCACATGATCTGCTAGCACTTGGGGTTTTTATTCTCTGCACCTTCTATTAAATCCAGTAGCCATCTCTTATTCTCTTGCATCCTCACATTCTATAAACCAAAGAAGAAATGATGGTCTTTTGGCAAGTTCTGCAGTCCTTTCCAGAAATAAATGAAAAGCAGTTGTGCTCAGAACAAATGAGGGCCTTAGGACATCTCACACACTGGGTTCCACCTTGCTTTGCACCTGCCAGCCTTCTAGGTAAGGGTTCCCACACTTTCCTGATGATAAGAAGCAACAAAGGTACTGGTTAAAATATAGACTGCCCAGCCTATCCTGGGGAAGGTATGAATCAGAAGCTTTGGATAGGGGCCAGGAAAACAATTTAAAAAACACTTAAGTCTTATTTTCAGGAATCTTTGGGAAACACTGACCAGTGTGTGTTCCCTTCCTCTTAAAATACTTGGACATTTTTTCTGCGAGAGTGGAGAATGATACCACCAAACCTTTCTCAAATAACCTCAATCCATCTGCCCTCTCCTATGATAAACATCTCTAGCCTCTAGTTATATCATTTCTAGTGTACCCTCATGTAGCCTCCCAGGTGGCTCAGTGGTAAAGAATCTGCTTGCCAACGCAGGAGGCCCAGGTTCAATCCCTGGGTCAGGAAGATCCCCTGGAGAAGGAAATGGCAACCTACTCCAGTATTCTTGCCTGAGAAGTCCCATGAACAGAGGAGCCTGGCAGGCTACTGTCTGTGGGGTCACAAAGGGTTGGACACGATTTAGTGACTAAACCCCCACCGCAGCGTTCTTTCACATACTTTCATATAGCGTTGGGCTATCATCTAGCTGTTTCACTAGGTATGTTTAGTTTCTTCCTAAAAGTAAAAATTCCCAAAAGTCAAAAATAATATCTCTACTTTGTCTTCCTCTTCCTCCTCAGATACCTAGCATCATCTGTCTCTATCTCTACATCTATCTCTATCATCTGTTTATCTTTCCATTAGAATGTAAACTCTATGAGGGCATGCAACTTGCATCCTCCACAGCATTTAGAACTGTGCCCAGCATGTATTAGGTACTCCAAATAAATGAGTCTTGGCCTGTGGGTCAAATTAATAAGAAAGTCTTAAACAAGTCTGAGACATCTTAAATGTTATAAGGTTGCTGCTCTCCTGACTGCTTTATCAACAGGACAATTCCCTTCTTTCCTCCTTTACCCTCTCTTTCCAGCCCTTGCCTTTTCCTCTGCCTAAACTATCCTAAAGAGCATTTACCTAATCTAATGCATAGAGAAATAGAAGCCCAGGGCTAAGTACAAGCAGTGTACAGTTTTTATATTTGCCACCCTGCAATCTATTCCTCTTCATTTTGTTAACAGAAGCCCTTTTAGGAAAACATCTCGCCTCTATACTGAGGTAAGAGTGACCCAGACCTGACCAATTAGTGTATGCCCTGGCCTCAAGTCTTTTCCAGGCAGACTATGACCCCCGGGTCTAGTCAGAGTTTGGAACTTCGCTGGTACGTGGGCAAACGCTGGCTCCTGTACTGCTAAGGTTGCCAGCCTAGAGATCATGGGGCTCTCCTGTGGAGAGTGCCTGCCTGAGATTGAAACAAGCACAGGGAAGAACAGGACAAAGTGCTAATCAGAAAAGAAGACAGTCATGGAGAGAGTCATGGTACATGGAAACATGAGCCAAGGGACAGGTTACAGGCCACACTTGCTCTGTGACTTCTTGCAGGCCAGAGGTTTTTCTAAATGCTCTTCCATGCTCCTTTTATATACTCCGCACTCAAGCTACCAAGCTATGAGCAATAGACTTGTTTCCATGCTAGTCTGTGAGCTGCAGCTTGAGAGCCAGCTGGATTTTCCGTAAGTTGCATCCCCACACCTAGCACCCAGCACATGGAGGTGCTCCATGATCAGTGCACAGTGGTAAGACGGTTCCGGGTGTGCATAGAGTCGATTATAGAGTTCAACTCTGAGTTTCCTGACCTGAAAACACAAGGGATGTGCTTCTACCAAAAATGAGAGCTACTAAGGGAAAACTGCTTCTTGATTTCTCGACCTTGCTGGGCAGAGAAGAGTCAACTGTGAACTGAAGTTGTTGGCCCTGCTCCATCTCCTCGCAGATGACAGCCTCTGGCCAGTTTGTGAAGAGACACACCACTGAGACGCAGACAGCAGCCCATGCTCCTGCCAGCTGGGCTGTTTCTCTGCAGGCCTCTGAGAGTCTGCGAGAGATGGGGCATGACAGAGAGCCAAGCCTGTTGCTCTGCTCACTGGAGGATGCCCGAGGCGGCTAGGATGACCCTCTGCACACTGTGGGAAGCAGAAGGAGGGGTTCAGCCCCCAAAGGAAGAGAACAAGAGGGTAAAAAAGAGAGCAAGTAGAGGTTTTGGGTTTTGGTTTTAGTGACTATGCCTGAGGAACCTGACAGCAAGCATCCCTCTGTGAATATGTAGATCCCACTGGATGGAAATGCGGACTGAGGCACGGTACCTGGCTCCTGTATTTTTCTTCTTTCTTTTCTCATGTAATAATATTTCCCTCCAATTCTCACAAAAAGTTGGTAAAAATAGCTAAAGTTTTCATTTGAGAAGCATTTTGAAGAGACCAGTCAAAAGGCCACTTTGCCATATCTTAGCTATTGTGAATAATGCTGCCGTGAACCATGGTAGCACTTATATCTCCTTGAGGTACTTACTTCAGTTACTTTGGATATATACCCAGAAATGATAATGCTGGATCATATAGTGATTTTATTTTTAATTTTTTGAGGAATCTCATATGATTTTCCATAATGGCTCCACCAATTTACATCCCCACTGACAGGGTTTTTTTGTGTGTGTCCATTGGTGGATGAATAGATGAAGAAATTGAGATAAAATACAAACACATAAACAACACAGACCCCATAACACACAAACACAATGAAATATTAGTCAGTCTTAATAAAGAAGGAGATACTGCCATTTGTGGCAATATATTTAAACTTAGAGAACATCATTTTAAGTGAAAAAAATCAGACACAAAAAGAAAAAGACTACATAATCTCTCTCATATTTAGCGTCTAAACTCATAGAACCAGAGAGTATAATAGTGGTTAGCAGGTTTATGGCATTGAAGATAATGGGGAGAAGTTGGTCAAACGGTACAAAGTTTCAGTCATGTAGAATGAGTAAGTCTAGAGATCTAGAGTATGGCATGATGACTATTGCTAAGAATATTGCATTGAATACTGGAAATTTGCCAAGAAACTACATCTCAGGTGCTCTTGCCACACATATGCAAAATGGTAACTGTGAGAAGGGTGTGTTAATTAAGTTGACTGTAGCAATCATTTCTCAATGTATATTTGTATTTCAAAATAGCATGTTGTACACCTTAAAATATATAGTTTTATTAAAGAAAGAAAGCCACATTTCCTTGCTAACCAATTCCTGAGTAGAATTTCCGTAAGATTTTTCTTCCCAAAAGGAAGAGGCCAACTTTGCGTTCTACTTCATAGAAACCCTCCCTTTGAATCATCACATTCCCTCATATCTTCTTTTTGCCTTGGCTGCATTTTCTTCTTTGAACTCATGTTGAAATCATGCCCAAAGCATGGATAACAAGTTGCAAGCAGGATTGTGGGTATGAAACAAATATTGCACCTAAAAAGAAATGCCAATGTACACAATTCAGGCAATTGGATGAACATTTCTATCCTCTCAGAAAACATTTTGATGAATAAGATTCCTTCCTGGGCCAACATCTCTCTCACTCTTTGTATCATCTTCTTAGCTCTGCTAGACTTCCTTCTTTTTACTGCATTTCCTGAATGCAATCTAATTAAAGTTTATGTGCAATAAATAAAGGTGGCTGAAGGTTCCTAGGATGTGGATAAAGCCAAATTCCACTGTGCTAAAGAAAGAAGTAACACTTAGTGAGAGGAGCTAGTGAACAGTTCCTCTTATCCAGCTCTTGAGGAAGGGAAGATGAATAGGATTCCTATTGGATGTGCCCAACTGTTAAAGACCTAGTGTCTTACTTGCTTCTTTGCAAAACATGCTTATAAAACACAAGCAGATCCCTAAGGGGAACTCTCACGCTCTTTATGAGTGTTAACAATTTTCTAATCACTGATATAATGTTCACATAATAGCTTCTATTAACACAACAACAAGTTTTGCAACATGCCCTACATTTGTTTGATGCCTCTTGGTATTTCCATCTCATGACAGTGATGAAAAAGAATCTTGTATCTTTCTTGATATTTTGAGGTAATTATTCCCAGTTGTTATAATACAAACTGGTTTGGCTTCAGTGGAAATCCCACAAATAGTGACAACCTGATATTTGCTAGCACTTGATCTCAGAAACAAGAATACTGTTGTAAGTCTACTGTTATACACTTTGCTGCCGCTGCTAAGTCGCTGCAGTCATGCCCAACTCTGTGCTACCCCTTAGACGGCAGCCCGCCAGGCTCCTCTGTCCCTGGGATTCTCCAGGCGAGAACACTGGAGTTGGTTGCCATTTCCTTCTCCAGTTATATGCTTTATGGAAACCTAAATGTAAACTGTTAATGAACAGTCTACAAAATGACATTGACAATTGTTAGATTATGTATTCCAGAGACTAGTAGACTTAAGCTGGGCGTAACTCCCGAAAGGAATGGCCAGTTTAGGTAACACACTCTAGTCTCTCAGCTGATTGAATGGAAAATTATAGACGTTGTTGTTGTTTGTGAGTGTTAGTCACTCTCAGTCATGTCCGATTCTTTGCAACCCCATGGACTATAGCCTGCCAGGTTTCTCTGTCCATGGGATTCTCCAGGCAAGAATACTGGAGTGGGTTGCTATTCCATTCTCCAGAGGATCTTCCTTACCCAGGAATCAAACACTGCTCTCCTGCATTGCAGGCAGTTCTTCACCATTTGAGCTACAGAGGAGTTCAAGTGTATTCCCTGTACAGGGAAGCACAGAGTTGTTGTTGTTGTTTAGCATAATTTATATTGCTTTTTTCCCTCACCCACAAAACTTTTTCCTCAAATATTTTAATAAGTAACATTAGCTATAATTTGTACTTCACAATCTAACAGGGAATTCCCTGACAGTCCAGTGGTTACGGCTCTGTGCTTCAAGTGCAAGGGGCCTGGGTTTGATCCCTGGTTGGGGAACCAAGATCCCACATGCTACAGGCAGTGCAGCCAAAAAAATAAGTGAGATGTGAAATTAAGATATAATCCTGGATATTTAAAAAAAGAAATGAATGAGAGAAAATGGACTAAAAAAAAAACTAACAAATACAAATATCAATGATAAACTGTAAATTTATCCTGTTTTATATCATTTTTATTTTTAGCTTTCCTTGGTATTAATGATGATAGTAGTAACTAGTTTTAGGCAATTATGTGTCATCACATTAATCCTCATAAAATATCATTGACTAGGTATAAATACATCTATGTAGTAGAAGAGGGCATAGAAAAAAGAGGTTTTGAAAGTCTAGAGGCAGCAACATGTTGGACCTGACACACACCAGCCTCTGAGAACTAACTGTGTGCATCTCCCCCAACTTTATATGCAGTGTCATCACATGGTAGCTTAAAATTGGCCACCATGAAAGTATTTACACCATGAAATTTAGCAAACACTACAAGCCAGGATACCCTCTCCCCTAAAAGCTGGTTGCTAAACATTAATAAGCACACTACTAGTTACAAAACTAGTAAGTAGCTGAGTTGAGATTTAAACTGTTCTGTGTGACTCCATGCTGCAGGGGGAACTCTGGATTAAAAAGTCAGGAGACTTCTGTACTAGTTTGCCATGGAATTTTATGTCCTTAAGCCGATCCCTTCATGTGTCTACCCTGCGTTTGATCATCTGCAGCATCCAGCTCTTAAATATCTAGATAATGACTGCAACTATGAAGAATCGTTGAAGGGCACGATCCATATATTCTTATCTGTTAAGAACAAGAATTCTGAGCTTTGATAATCACCTTCCCCCACCATTACCATGTTCACTTAGTAGAATGAAAGAGAAGGCACTCCTTCTCCCCATCCCTCTTCTCTAATTCCCCTTCCCCTGGGCTCTTTTGAACTGTGGTGTTGGAGAAGACTCTTGAGAGTCCCTTGGACTGCAAGGATATCAATCAGTCCATCCTAAAGCAGATCAGTCCTGGGTGTTCATTGGAAGGACTGATGTTGAAGCTGAAACTCTAATACTTTGGCCACCTGATGTGAAGAACTGATTCATTGGAAAAGACCCTGATGCTTGGAAAGATTGAGGGCAGGAGGAGAAGGGGATGACAGAGGATGAGATGGTTGGATAACATCACCGACTCAATGGACATGGGTTTGGGTGGAGCTGGTGATGGACAGGGAGGCCTGGCGTGCTGTGGTTCATGGAGTCACAAAGAGTTGGACACGACTAAGTGACTGAACTGAACTGGGCTCTTTGGTAAGGTCCTCTTAGAAGCAGATCTGAATCAAGGATTCATATGCAAGTGATTTCTTATGGAAGTGCTCCCTGAGAAACCAAACCAAGAAATGATAGGGAGCAGACTAGGGATGGGGAGGAAGCCAAGCAAAGATGTGATTTCAGGAGAAATCCCATAGGAGCCCAGGAGTGTACATTACATCACAGTTTGGCCTCAAGTTAAGGGAGCTGGATCTTTGTGCTACCAGCATCCCACACAGCCACTGGCTATATGGGAGGGGAGTAAACAAATTCCCAGACATTTTGATCTCTCTACATATGGAGGTCGGCTCCAATACCTGAAAGTGACAAGCAGCAAAGACTGGAGAAGAGGGAAGCTGGGTATGCAGAGCTGAGAAAAAAGATGCACCAAAGTGTCAATTATATCCTTTCACAAATCCTGCTTTACTGAAAACCCTCCTTCATCCAAGCTGGCCATGGGTAATACAGCTTTTCTCAGAAAGCCCAAGACAATTTGCCTATTTTCCTTATGGCCAAATGGAAGCATATTAGGGAACTAGAATACCCTGGAAGTCAAGAAAATAGCCCCTTGGGATAAAGACATCCAGCTCTATTTCAGAAAGAGAGAGACAAAGAAAGGACACACGCAGTGCACACCAGAGCCTATCCTGAAACTGGCTCTGAAAGAAGAGGATAAACATCTGGGGAGGAGAGGCAGTGTGTCCCCCACAACAGTGAGCCATATTAACATGGAGTTTTTCATGTGATGACATGCCATAGTGTTCTTGCCTGGAGAATCCCAGGCACGGCAGAGCCTGGTGGGCTGCCGTCTCTGGGGTCACATAGAGTCGGATATGACTGAAGCGACTTAGCAGCAGCAGCAGTACTAATAGTTGATAGATTTCTTCACCCACTCTTATCCCACCCCAGGTGAAAATAAAGAGTACGTGGCCAGTTCACTTGAATGTTTATGCTACTCTTTAAGTTTTTTCAGCAAAGAGATTGTGCCAGGTTTCTGGATGGCCATTCAGGCTAAGTGTACTGCAAAACTATCCATTCAGTGGCACCAGAACCCATGACACATTAGGAAACATCTTTAAACTTTGGCATTATTTCCATGAAAGCCTAATGTGCTACGGAATTCAAGAATGTTTTTTCCCTTCTGCAAATGTTCGCAAATAGTGTAGGAATTATTACTCCATTGTATCCACTAGGAAACTGAGGCACTGATTAAGTGACAAATCCATTAGAGGAGCTATACCAACTCATGCTTGGAAATAGTACCTCATTATGTGGAGGCTAACTTTGAATGTGAATAGTTGGAGATGTCACCTTGTGTCGCGTCTAAGCAGCCACACCCCATACAGTGCTCACCAGTTTTCTGGTTTGGGGATTTTGATCTCCTACATCATACAAACCTGTATTTTTTTAATCATATTTCTATTTGCTCCTTTCATTTTAAAATGTAATCCTAGTTCTCTGAAGGAACAGAAAATTCTAGTGTGAAATAGATAATAACAGTTTTTAATAATCATTACTCATAAAATCTCAAGTGGCTTTGGTGGGCATCTGGTCGTCATTAAGAGGATTGAATTTATCAGACAAGTCATTTTGCTTAATTAGGTGGCTAACTGGCAGGGCCTTTCTTACTGAAAAAGCATTACAATCATCTGCAAAAGCCTCAAGAAGTCCTTGATTGGGCCGTTTTGTCATTGTTTTACTGGATATCATTAAATTCCCACTTGCAACCCCTAAGAGCTAATTCAAGTTCCAGGATACTGCACAAAGCTCACATAACCAGCTAGTCAATTTAAATTGAGGACAACTTAACTAAAAACAATAAAATGAATCAGTATCTCAGGTCCTACTTCACACAGTGGAATTCATGCTTTGGAGTGATGTTTAAGTATGGCCAATTCCTCACATCCATGCAAGTCTAAATCTTAGAACGAGTGTAGCCTAATAACTTAAGAATGCCCAATCAGCAAGCTCCAAGTCATCCTTAGGTACAGAAAGAGCTTCAGAGATTACATCATGTGTTTTGACGGGTCAAACACTTAATTGTTCTTTCATGCAGAGACTAATAAGCAACAATTCCATGATATGTTCATTTTTTCATATACAGAAAAAAGAAAAAAAGAAAAAGAATGTCTCAAAGGCTTAAAAGAAAAAGTCATCTAAACTATTTTAAAAGAGATTAGCCCTGGAGTAAATGAGTAAGGTAAAATGATTGATTTAAGTGGATAATCTAACCTAAAAATCTGGAAAGTAATATCTTACTTCACCGATACTAGGGGTTCTGACACTTTAATAGGCAGTTCAAGCCTTTCTCTTCTGGTGATGTCCTTTTACCTTATCCCTGGATAGGAAGCTGAACTCCAATCTTTGTATTGAAGTATCCCCCAAGAATCCTGTAGAGGCTGCCCACAGCTCACAGGTCTAATAACTCTATCAGGGAGGAAGAAACAATAATAATTGGATCCCATGAGCCTCTATTTACAATAGTCAAGGAATGTAAGATAAACCAATTGGGCTGTGTGGCCAGGCAACCAGATTTGGGAACACTATTTGGTAGGAAATAGCCAGAGAAACAAGAAGGCATGTTGGCCCCAGGGACTTTATATTGCACAGAAGTGGCTATGAGTGCACATGCAAGCTCCTATAATTGAGAAATTCCAGGCAGTTTTTCCATCCTGTGAATGCTTGCTTACAGTGAAGGAAGATGTTATAACCTACATCTTAGACAGACTTTTTCTTAAAGTTTGTAACCTGCTGAAGCCAAAAACCAGATGACCTGCTCTCATATTAAATTGTCTTACATAAGCTACATTGTCATCTGAGTTAAATCCACCCATTCTAGTCCAGTTTTAGTTCACTGATTCCTAAAGTGTTGATGTTCACTCTAGCCATCTCCTGTTTGACCACTTTCAGTTTACCTTGATTCATAGACCTAACATTCCAGGTTCCTATGCAATATTGTTCTTTACAGCACCAGACTTTAACTGAGATGACCATTATATCTATTACTGTGGGCAATAATCCTTTAGAAGAAAAGGAGTAGCCCTCGTAGTCAACAAAAGAGTCTGAAATGCAGTTCAGTTCAGTTCAGTTCAGTCGCTCAGTCGTGTCCGACTCTTTGCAACCCCATGAATCACAGCATGCCAGGCCTCCCTGTCCATCACCAACTCCCAGAGTTCACTCAGACTCACATCCATCGAGTCAGTGATGCCATCCAGCCATCTCATCCTCTGTCATCCCCTTCTCCTCCTGCCCCCAATCCCTCCCAGCATCAGAGTCTTTTCCAATGAGTCAACTCTTCGCATGAGGTGGCCAAAGTACTGGAGTTTCAGCTTTAGCATCATTCCTTCCAAAGAAATCCCAGGGCTGATCTCCTTCAGAATGGACTGGTTGGATCTCCTTGTAGTACTTGGATGCAATCTCAAAAATGACAGAAAGATCTCTGTTCTTTTTCAAGGCAAACCATTCAATACCAAAGTAATCCAAGTCTGTGCCCCAACCAGTAATGCTGAAGAAGCTGAAGATGAACGGTTCTATGAGACCTATGGGACCTTCAAGAATTAACACCAAAAACAGCTGACCTTTTCATTATAGAGGAATGGAATGCAAAAGTAGGAAGTCAAGAGATAATGGGAGTAACAGGAAGATTTGGCCTTGGAGTACAAAATGAAGCAGGGCAAAGGCTAATAGAGTTTTCCCAAGAGAATGCACTGCTCATAGCAAACACCCTCTTCCAATGACACAGAGAAGACTCTATGCATGGACATCACCAATGGACAATACTGAAATCAGATTGATTATATTCTTTGCAGATAAAGATGGAGAAGCTCTAACAGTCAGCAAAAAAAAAAAAAAAAAGACTCGGAGCTGACTGTGGCTCATACCATGAACTCCTTATTGCAAAATTCAGACTTAAACTGAAGAAAGTAGGGAAAACCACTAGACCATGCAGGTATGACCTAAATCAAATCCCTTACGATTACACAGTGAAAGTGAGAAATAGATTTAAGGGACTAGATCTGAGAGACATAGTGCCTGAAGAACTAGGGATGGAGGTTCATGACATTGTATAGGAGGCAGGGATCAAGACCATCCCCAAGAAAAAGAAGTGCAAAAAGGCAAAATGGTTGTCTGAGGAGGCCTTACAAATAGTTGAGAAAATAAGAGACATGAAAGGCAAGGAAAAATGGAAAGATATATCCATTTGAATGCAGAGTTCCAAAGAATAGCAAGGAGAGATAAGAAAGCCTTCCTCAATGATCAGTGCAAAGAAATAGAGGAAACAATAGAATGGGAAAGACTAGAGAACTCAAGAAAATTAGAAATACCAAGGGAACATGTCATGCAAAGATGGGCACAATAAAGGACAGAAATGGTATGAACCTAATAGAAGTAGAAGACAGTAAGAAGAGATGGCAAGAATACACAGAAGAACTATACAAAAAAGATCTTCATGATCCAGATAACCATGATGGTGTGATAACTTACCTAGAGCCAGACACCCTGGAATGTGAAATCAAGTGGGCCTTAGGAAGCATCACTACGAACAAAGCTAGTGGAGATGATACAATTCCAGTTGAGCTATTTCAAATCCTAAAAGATGATGCTGTGAAAGTGCTGCACTCAATATGCCAGCAAATTTGGAAAACCCAGCAGTGGCCACAGGACTGGAAAAGGTCACTTTTCATTCCAGTCCCAAAGAAAGTTAAGTCACTCAGTCATGTCCGACTCTTTGCGATTCCATAGACTGTAGTCTACCAGGCTTCTCTGTCCATGGGATTTTCCAGGCAAGAGTACTGGAGTAGGTTGCCATTTCCTGCTCCAGGAGATCTTCCTGACCCAGGGATGGAACCCAGGTCTCCTGCATTGCAGGCAGAAGCTTCAGCATCTGAGCCATCAGGGAAACCCAAAGAAAGGCAATGCCAGAGAATGTTCAAACCAGCACACAATTGCACTCAATCTCACACGCTACCAAAGTAATGCTCAAAATTCTCCAACCCAGGCTTCAGCAATATGTGGACCATGAACTTCCAGATGTTCAAGCTGGTTTTAGAAAAGGCAGAGGAACCAGAGATCAAATCGCCAACATCCATTGGATCATCGAAAAAGCAACAGAGTTCCAGAAAAACATCTGCTTTATTGACTACACCAAAGCTTTTGACTGTGTGGATCACAACAAACTCTGGAAAATTCTTCAAGAGATGATAACATCAGACCACATGACCTGCCTCCTGATAAATCTGTATGCAGGTCAGGAAGTAACAGTAAGAACTGGACATGGAACAGACTGGTTCAAATTGGGAAAGGAATACATCAATGCTGTATATTGTCACCATGCTTATTTAACTTACATGCAGAGTATATCATATGAAATGCCAGGCCTCATGATGCACAAGCTGGAATCAAGATTGCTGGGTGAAATATCAGTAATGTCAAATACGCAGATGACACCACCCTTATGGCAGAAAGTGAAGAAAAACTAACGAGCTAGAACTTTCACTAGAACTTACTCAAACTCATGTCTATTAAGTCAGTGATGCCATCCAGCCATCTCATCCTCTGTCATCCCCTTCTCCCCCCGCCTTCAATCTTTCCCAGCATCAGGGTCTTTTCAAATAAGTCAGTTCTTTGCATCAGGTGGCCAAAGTATTGGAGTTTCACTCTTGATGAAAGTGAAAGAAGAGAGTGAAAAAGCTGAATTAAAACTCAACCTTCAGAAAACTAAGATCATGGCATTTGGCCCCATCAATTCATAGCAAATAGACGGGGAAACAATGGAAACAGTGACTGCCTTTATTTTTTGGGTCTCCAAAATCACTGCAGATGGTGACTGCCAACATGAAATTAAATGACACTTGCTCCTTGGAAGAAAAGCTATGACCAACTTAGACAGCATACTGAAAGCAGAGACATTACTCTGCCAACAAAGGTCCATCTAGTCAAAGCTATGGTTTTTCCAGTAGTCGTGTATGAATGTGAGAGTTGGACTATAAAGAATTTGAGCACCAAAGAATTGATGTTTTGAACTGTGGTGTTGGAGAAGACTCTTGAGAGTCCCCTCTCAGAGATAGTCCCTACTCTGCAAGGAGATCCAACTAGGCCATCCTAAAGGAAATCAGTCCTGAATATTAACTGGAAGAACTGATGCTGAAGCTGAAACTCCAATACTTTGGCCACCTGATGCAAAGAACTGACTTATTTGAAAAGACCTCAATGCTGGGAAAGATTGAAGGTGGGGGGAGAAGGGGATGACAGAGGATGAGATGGCTGGATGGCATCACTGACTTAGTAGACATGAGTTTGAGTAAGTTCTAGGAGCTGGTGATGGACAGGGAAGCCTGGCGTGCTGTGGTCCATGGGGTTGCAAAGAGTCACACACAACTGAGCAACTGAACAGAGCTGAAGCTACATTGTCCTCTATATATGCTGGATTTTTTTTTTTTCAGTATTTTCCTCATCATTTTTCCTTCTCACATATAAAGCTGACTGGCATTTTACAGATATTAGATTGTGAAGTTTTCCTATATAATTAATGTATGTGCAAAACAATATGATCCTGGAAAAATGAGAGAATTTATAGATTTTATCAAATTACATTAACCTAATTTATTTTTAAATAGCAGGTAGATAAGATAATAGGATAGACTTTGGCACATAATAAACATATTTATGGAAAAGAAACCACAGAACTCATGGGTCTTGGTTCAAAATACCCTCTGTGTCTTAGTCTTTGGTTGGCAGATATAAATAGAGTAGGCTAAGAGCCCTAGTCTCTTATTCAGATTGCTACCAACTACTTGTGTATTTGGGTAGGTTGGAAGTATTTTGGTCTTCAGGTTTCTTGATCTATAAAATGTAGGGGTTAGAATCCAGAGGGATTTATTTTTGTTGCAGCATCTATTTTTTGTTGAACATTGCTGTTGTTCATTTGCTAAGTCATGTCTGACTCTTTGTGGCCCCATGGACTGCAGCACACCAGGCTTCCCTGTCCTTCACTATCTCCCAGAGTTTGCTCAAACTCATTCCATCGAGTCATTGATGCTATCCAACCATCTCATCCTCTGTCACCCCTTCTCCTCCTGCCCTCAATCTTTCCCAGCATCAAGGTCTTTTCCAATTGTTGACCATAGTCTGTAATAAACTAGAATGTTCTCTATAGTAGAAAGTGATTTTGTTTAAAACATTATAAAGAACAATGTTAAGTAGCAACCACAGAATGCTGATTATGAAGTGTGATAAAGAGAAATAATCATCATAAACACCATATATTGAACTCCTCTCAAAGGAGATGACCTCTGTCAAGGTTTCAATGGGCTTATTGGTATAATGGAGCCAATAGACTATTATTTAAATCTCATATGGGCTTTCACCATTTCTGCCTTTTCAGATGGCTGGTTTAATCTATATCATGGAAAGGTGGGTGAATAAGTCTACTCTTTTTCCCTCTTTCAAAGACTGATAGAGGAGAAGACCTGGAAAGATTGACAAAAAGTATCTTCCAGAGTTGCAAAGATACAAATAGCTTAGAGGTATTGATGAGTCATTAAGAAATTTCATTAGGTCTAGTTTCAAATAAAAGGAAGGATAATAAGCTAAGAAAAAAGTGTCTTCCCAAAGGCTTCTGTTTTGCAGGAGTCAGAAAAATGGAATGAGGGCAATGTAAAGAACATACAGAGCCAAAGAACTTTCCAAGCCATGGAGGTATGTAAAGCCCCTTCACCTGCCCAACCTATGAGCTGAAGGGCTCAAGTTCTGCAGCATCAGAATGGAGTCAGTGTAGAGGACAGTTATCAGATATGAAGAATTAGGGGGATTCATCTGAAGCTGAACCTCAGACACAGAACTAACAGGATAGTAGCACTCCATGAAGTTCCCAAGAACTTAAGGATGGCTTTGCCCTTCACGTAAAAGGAATGGAAGCATCAGCTTGTCTTTAAAAGTGTAAGAAGATCTCAAACCTGGAGATATTTTATCCCCAAATCTTGCAGCAATCCAATAAATGACATATTGTCATCCCTGTCTTACATCTTTCTATTCCATAATGGTCCAGGTAAGAGTAACACTGTGTTTCCTGAAGAAAAACAAAGAGGTTTGGGGGCTTTTGATTGCTTTTCATGTCAATCAAAAAGCCACAACCTTGACTAAATGACATCTAGGACTATTGTTTGGGAGAGAGGTGACATAATGATGGTACCCACCATTAACTTCCCAAATTGAGTGAGTCTAATAGAACCAAGTAAGAATGCTCTGTCTTTACCTAGATGGGAATTAGAGAGTAGAATTTCAGATGATCATTTTAAAGGGGTTTCTCACTTCTTTGACTCTTTAACCCGAGCAACACAATTCCATCTGTGGTAACTGGGTGCAGAATATCTATGGGCTATATTTTGGTCCTGGCAGGGTTCCCACAAACATCTGGAGACATGGGCACTTTTGGTTGGTTATAAAACAGAAGCAGTACTCAAAGGAAAACCTCCCCTCATGTTTCTTTAGTATTCTCTTTTACTTATTCTGTTTTTGTACAAAGTTATTTTTACAAGTAATTTAAGTAAATTAACAGTTTCAGAGGATTCATGATCCCATCAGATAAATTTTCCCTCCCAATATCATCCTGGTGCCTTTAGATGTATTATATTTCATATGGAGGATCAAAGCAAACCTACTAATTAGTTCCTCAAGGCGCTTGTGTATAGCATCAATTCTAGTATTGAAACTTTGTTTATAAAACACTTCATTGCATATAGGGGTGAAAATGCTGACCTAATGGGACGAGGTTTGTCTGGCCTTCACACATAAGGAAATGGCAACCCACTCCACTGTTCTTGCCTGGAGAATCCCAGGGATGGGGAAGCCTGGTGGGCTACCGTCTATGGGGTCGCACAGAGTCGGACACGACTGAAGCGACTTAGCAGCAGCAGCAGCAGAATACATTTTTAAGCTTTTTCCCTTTGTTTGGAATATCTAGTCAGAAGTCAGGAGGAATTCCATGTCCTTGACAAGGAATGAAACTAACCAGCCCATTATGAGCTCAACGTTGGCACTTAGCATTAATGATTCTAATCAACTGAATTATCTGCTTTCGAAGACAGAGTTGATGAATAAAAGTACATACTCTTATTAAAGAAATAGGCAAAATGAAACCAGTTTCATTTATGCTAGACTCCTAGGGTTATAGATGAAATGATTTTTTTTTTCCTAACCTTAAAAGTATTAGAAGCTTGCCAGAGAAAATTTAAGAAAAATGTTTTTTAAAAAGCCATCTTTTACAATAACACTTTGGTACATTTTTATATATGTTTTTCATATATTCAGTATTTGAAAGCATGCTTTATATGCAAATAAATCTACTTTTTTTTAACATATCATTTAAAAGAATCATGTTATAAATTCTCCCCAAAGGTAATTTCAAGAGACAAAATAAATTCCTTATTGTGTAGATAAACCATGTTTAATGTGGATGGTCTACAATGAGTAAACGATTTTAATTATTTTTTTTTTACTAAGTAAAACATCACATGGGGTGACATTTAATAATATCAAGTGTAATGTGTAATGTTTCTTTTGAACACAGTGATAAAAATTACTTAATGGAGTTACAGTGCTCTTTTCATAAAAATTTGTGAAGGAAAGCAGAGAGGCGTGGTGTTCTTTTGAGGCATGACAATTGTACTTTTTGAATATGTCTGTCTGTCTATGCTTTGCATATAACCCTAATCAGAACAAGCAAAACAAAACAAAATAAAGAAACATATTCCTTCTGTTGTAACAATGGAGATGACCGGGGATGAGAAGAGGCTGTTGTTGGGCTCTGAGCTCATAAACAGTCTCTTTTTCTGTTGTATCCCTTTTATGCATTACTGTTTCCAACTAGATCCTAGTACAGTTATACTGTGACCCACATATTTGTGTTCCTTTTGGCCTGCCCAGCTCTAGTGAGAAGGTCACTGCCACTTCTTTGATTTCTTTGAGAAGGGACTTCAACTATCTTCTCCGGCCTCTCAGTGGTTCTCATAGCTGTTATATTACAGAAGCTGTGGGAGTCAGTAGTTAAGTTGTTTTTCTCATAGACTACAAAAATCTTTTTTTCAGGTGTCATTTTTCCTTTCTCACTTATTTTTTCCCACATAACTTTCTAGTTGATGGGTCATTTTCACCCTACCAACAGTTTCTGGTGTTGTGTTTTCTTCTCAGATCCTTTTGTTAATTTTTTAATGGTTTAACTATGAAGGAAACTCTTTGCCTTGCTACTGACTCCACCAGAATCTCAGGAATCTCCCTGAGTCTCAGAAGGGGACACAGACAGTTACAACTTAGAAGGCCAGCCATTCAAAGGCATGAGGCCAAAAGTCTTGCCCTAGCACTGAAATGTTGTTCTGCTAATGTGTACCTCCTGCCCAGTATTTCTTATTAATAAGGCACTAAATAGGGGGCAATCGGTGTTTCCATTGCCAAAAGAAAACGTCTCTCTTTTAATTAATCAATGTAAATGGGCTTTTACTGGAAAATAGAAGGGAAGTGTTTCTAGAACTCAGGATATAATGTTACATCAGGGAATACCATGCCCTCTTTTTATTTTAAAGCAGATTTTTTTTTTTTTTAATGCAGAGACACTAGGTCTGGACTGACAGAGTTCACAAATTATTGCAGAACAGGTGCTTTTTTGTAAACTCAGGACTTTTATTTCCCAGTTCACTTTTACTACAACTCATTTGCATTCAATCTGATGGGAGCTCTGATCAAGCAAATTATCTGGGTGAAGCAATTTATGAAACAAGAAATAACTTACAGTCAAACTTCGCTTCTTCCTTACTTCTATTTATCTTTCCCTCATGGACTGATGCAATTATCACTTAGCCAGGGCCTGGCATAAATATTGATCAGAACAGCAACACTACAAAATTACTCTTTGGCATGGCTTCAGTTCAACTTCTCCTTAGTAACTTTCCTTATGCAAACATGAACTCTCCTCTCATTTCTTAAGTACCTTTTTGCTTCAGGTTTTCTCTCAAGACAGTCTAATTTACAATTGACCCAAATGGATTGATCCAAAGCGACCTAATTTTCCCTCCATTGTCACATAATCTATTGTTGAATGTAGACATTTATACACTCTTATACACTATGTAAACCAAAGGAGCTGACTTTATTAAGGCAAATCAGGAGGAGCTAGGTTGTCAACAAGTGGGCTGAGCACAAACATTTGTCTTCTCTCTTTTCTCTAAATCCATAATGGTAACTCCTAAGAGTGACAGGAGCCAGCATGAAGATCTCTGCCAACAAAATACTATAAAGAAATTCTCGGCGTGTGGGACCTCTAAAAATGTGAATCAAATTGGATAAGATTTTTCATCAGAATAAACACAAGCTAAAAACAGCAATTCTGTCCTTCAAACTTTGAAAGTAAAATTATTTAGAACTTGTAATTCTAAATCTCACCAATTTCTAGATGGATCAGTTCAGCTCAGTTCAGTTGCTCAGTCATGTCTGACTCTGCAGCTCTATGGGATGCAGCATGCCAGGCTTCTCTGTCCATTACCAACTCCTGGAGCCTACTCAAACTCATGTCCATCATGTCGACGACGCCATCCAACCATCTCATCCTCTGTCATCCACTTCTCCTCCCACCCTCAATATTTCCCAGCATCAGGGTCTTTTCAAATGAGTCAGCTCTTCACATCAGGTGGCCAAAGTATTGGAGTTTCAGCTTCAACATCAGTCCTTCCAGTGAACATTCAGGACTGATTTCCTTTAGGATGAACTGGTTGAATCTCCTTGAAGTCCCAGGGACTCTCAAGAGTCTTCTCCAACACTACAGTTCAAAAGCATCAATTCTTCACTGCTCAGCTTTCTTTATAGTCCAACTCTCACATCCATACATGACTACTGGAAAAACCATAGCCTTGACTAGACAGACCTTTGTTGGCAAAGTAATGTCTCTGCTTTTTAACATGCTGTCTAGGTTGGTCATAACTTTCCTTCCAAGGAGTAAGCATCTTTTAATTTCATGGCTGCAATCACCATCTGCAATGATTTTCAAGTCCCCAAAAATAAAATCTGCCACAGTTTCCACTGTTTCTCCATCTATTTGCCATGAAGTGATGGGACCAGATGCCATGATCTTAGTTTTCTGAATGTTGAGTTTTAAGCCAACTTTTTCACTCTCCTCTTTCACTTTCAACAAGATGCTCTTTAGTTCCTCTTCACTTTCTGCCATAAGGGTAGTGTCATCTACATATCTGAGGTTATTGATATTTGTCCCAGCAATCTTGATTCCAGCTTGTGCTTCATCCAGCCCAGCGTTTCACATGATGTACTCTGTATATAAGTTAAAAAATCACAGTGAAATATACAGCTTTGACTTACTCCGTTTCCTATTTGGAGCCAGTCTGTTGTTCCATGTCCAGTTCTCACCGTTGCTTCCTGACCTGCATACAGGTTTCTCAAGAGGCAGGTCAGGTGGTCTGGTATTCCCATCTCTTTCAGAATTTTCCACAGTTTGTTGTGATCCACACAGTCAAAGGGTTTGGCATAGTCAATAAGGCAGAAATAGATGTTGTTCTGGAATTCCCTTGCTTTTTTGATGATGCAGCAGATGTTGGCAATTTGATCTCTGGTTCCTCTGCCTTTTCTAAATCCAGCTTGAACACCTGAAAGTTCACAGTTCACATATTGTTGAAGCCTGGCTTGGAGAATGAGGGCAAAAAGACATTCTTTTCAATAAGGCATCATGTTAAAAAATTACTTCTCTGGAACCCTTTTTGAAGAGAATACTTTGAGTTGTTGAACTCCTCCTAATATCTTCCCTACCTCTTCATGTTGTTACAAATGTTAGGATTTCCTCTTTTGGCATGTTTATTTTGCTCCAATTGCTGACCCTTTATTTGACTGCATGAGTTCTCCTTGAAATGCAATCCCCTAGGGTGTTCTGCTGACTGAGGCTCTTTCCTTCTGTCTTGCTCTGAAATACTTTGTCATCCCAGCTCTGCCATAGCCAGGGCAAGGACAGGACATGAGTTCTCACAAATAGAAAAGCCAGTAAACAGGGTTAATGGGAAGCCCATTTATTTGTTTCTTTATAAAATGGTAAGAGTGAAAGCAGGGGCAGGATGGGCAGGGGGGAAAGAGCAGATATTAAGCTTTCATCAGGGAAAGAAAAATTCCCTGAAATCAACTATTTGATAATATGAGTATTTGGCTAGTTGACCATCACATTAGATCAGTAAATCAGTAGGATTCAAGTAAAATACCTTCAAAAAAATAAAAAGATTTTAGGAAAATACAAAATGAATAAGAAATGAGGTTATTTGGGGATATGATGAGAAAGATATATGTATCATCTCCCAAGGAAAACAGCAATCAAACTCCAGGGGAGGAAAAGACTATACAAGAAAAGTGTAGAGCCAATATGAATCTGAAATTCAGCATGGTTTTGAACAATGTATACGGTTAGGAAAAAAAGGAAAGGAAAATTCGTTTGATCTTCACACAAAGAACATTCTTGGTTGATTGGTATGAGGTGAGGGATGGGGTGACATGGGAACCATCAGAAAAGGAAATTTTATAACAGCACACCATGAGAAAATGCGAAAAGCAGAGAGGGTGAACTTCAAGTATGAGGAGGACATGCCTCCACCTTTCTGTAATTCTTGCCAATTTTCCTTCCTCTGTCAGCTGAACTTTAACACTAGTTTCCTCCTCAACTGTGAGGTGGTTGCCTGTATCAGTGGAGCCTTGTGAGAAGGGCTTCCTACAGTCAATGAACTTTGCACTCACTGGACAATCTGAACCTATCCTCATGATCAGATGCCATGTGTTAGTTGGTCTGAGTATAAATTGTCCCAATAGAACAGAAGTTACTTGAGTGAGGACAAGTCTACCCAAACCCCTGGCTGCTGTGCCGTGAGAAGGGGGTAGGACGGATTTGCAGGAGGCAAGTTCAGTTCAGTTCAGTTGCTCAGTCGTGTCTGACTCTTTGCAACTCCATGGACTGCAGCATGCCAGGCTTCTCTGTCCATTACCAACTCCCAGAGCCTACTCAAATTCATGTCCATCGTGTCAATGATGCCATCCAACCATCTCATCCTGTGTCATCCCCTTCTCTTCCTGCCCTCAATCTTTCCTAGCATCAGGGTCTTTTCAAATAAGTCAGTTCTTCACATCAGGTGGCCAAATTTTTAGAGTTTCAACTTCAGCATCACTCCTTCCAGTTAATATTCAGGACTGATTTCCTTTAGGATGGACTAGTTGGATCTCCTTGAAGTCCAAGGGACTCTCAAGAGTCATCTCCAACAACACAGTTCAAAAGCATCAATTCTTTGACACTCAGCTTTCTTTATAGCCCAACTCTCACATCCATACATGACTACTGGAAAATCTGTAGCTTTGGCTAGACAGACCTTTGTTGCCAAAGAAATGTCTCTGCCTTTTTTTTTTTTTTTTCTATTGGAGGCTACTTACTTTACAGTACTGTGATGGTTTTTGCCACACATTCACATGAATCAGCCATGGGTGTACATGTGTTCCCCATCCTAGACCCCCCTCCCACCTCACTCCCCATCCCATCCCTCAGGGTCATCCAAGTGCACCAGCCCTGAGCACCCTACCTCATGCATCAAACATGGACTGGCAATCTATCTCACATATGATAATATACATGTTTCAATGTTATTCTCTCAAATTATCCCACCCTCGCCTTCTCCCACAGAGTCCAAAAGTCCGTTCTTTACGTCTGTGTCTCTTTTGCTATCTCACATGTAGGGTCATCATTACCATCTTTCTAAATTCCATATATATGTGTTAGGATACTGTATTGGTGTTTTTCTTTCCGACTTCACTCTGTATAATAGGCTCCAGTTTCATCCACCTCATTAGAACTGATTCAAATGAATTCTTTTTAATGGTTGATAATATTCCATTGTGTATATGTACCACAGCTTTCTTATCTATTCGTATGCCGATGGACATCTAGGTTGCTTCCATGTCCTGGCTATTGTAAACAGTGTTGCGATGAACATTGGGGTACATGTGTTTCTTTCATTTCTGGTTTCCTTGGTGTGTATGCCCAGCAGTGGGATTGCTGGGTTGTATGGCAGTTCTAGTTCCAGTTTTTTAAGGAATCTCCACACTGTTCTCCATAGTGGCTGTACTAGTTTGCATTCCCATGAACAGTGTAAGAGGGTTCCTTTTTCTCCACACCCTCTCTAGCATTTATTGTTTATATACTTTTTGATAGCAGCCATTCTGACCAGCGTGAGATGGTACCTCATTGTGGTTTAGATTTGCATTTCTCTGATAATGAATGATGTTGAGCATTTTTTCATGTGTGTGTCTCTGTTTTTTAATATGCTAACTGGGTTGGTTATAGCTTTTCTTCCAAGGAGCAAGAGTCTTTAAATTTCATGGCAGCAGTCACCATCTGCAGTGATTTTCAAGCCCCCCAAAATAAAGTCTGTCACTGTTTCCATTGTTTCCCCATCTATTTGCCATGAAGTGATGGGACCAGATGCCATGATCTTAGTTTTCTGAATGTTGAGTTTTAAGCCAACTTTTTTACTCTCCTCTTTCACTTTCATCAAGAGGCTCTTTAGTTCTTTATCACTTTCTGCCATAAGGGTGGTGTCATCTACATATTTGGGGTTATTGATATTCCTCCTAGCAATCTTAATTCCAGCTTGAGTTTCATCCAGCCCAGCATTTCTCATGATGTACTCTGCATAGAAGTAAATAAGCAGGATGACAATATAATGCCTTGATGTACTCCTTTTCCTATTTGGAGCCAGTCTGTTGTTCCATGTCCAGTTCTCACTGTTGCTTCCTGACCTGCATACAGATTTCTTAGGAGGCAGCTCAGGTGGTCTGGTATTCCCATCTCTTGAAGAATTTTCCACAGTTTGTTGTGATTCACACAGTCAAAGGTTTTGGCGTAGTCAATAAAGCAGAAGTAGATGTTGTTTTGGAACTCTCTTGCTTTTTTGATGATCCAAAGGATGTTGGCAATTTGATCTCTGGTTCCTCTGACTTTTCTAAATCCAGCTTGAACATCTGGAAGTTCATGGTTCATGTACTATTGAAACCTGAATTTGAGAATTTTGATCATTACTTTGCCAGCGTGTGAGATGAATGCAATTGTGCAGTAGTTTGAATGTTCTTTGGCATTACCTTTCTTTGGGACTGGAATGAAAAATGACATTTTCCAGTCCTCTGGTCCCTGCTGAGCTTTCCAAATTTGCTGGCATATTGAGTGCAGCACTTTCACAGCATCATCTTTTAGGATTTGAAATAGCTCAACTGGAATTTCATCACTTCCACTAGCTTTGTTCGTAGTGATGCTTCTTAAGGCCCACTTGACTTCACATTCCAGGATGTCTGGCTCTAGGTGAGTAATCACACCATCGTAATTATCTGGGTCATGAGGATCTTTTTTGTATAGTTCTTCTCTTGCCACCTCTTCTTACTATCTTGTGCTTCTGTTAGGTTCATACCATTTCTGTCCTTTATTGTGCCCATCTTTGCATGAAATGTTCCCTTCGCATCTCTAATTTTCTCGAAGAGATCCTTAGTCTTTCCCATTGTATTGTTTTCCTCTATTTCTTTGCATTGATCACTGAGGAAGGCTTTCTTATCTCTCCTAGTTCTTCTTTGGAACTCTGCATTCAAAGGGGTATATCTTTCCTTTTTTCCTTTGTCTTTTGCTTCTCTTATTTTCTCAGTTATTTGTAAGGCCTCCTCAGACAACCATTTTGAAGGAGGCAAACACAACATTATTAATAATTTCATACCTTTTTAAAGGTTTTAAAATTATTTACATGTTTTCAGCTGTGCTGCGTCTTTACTGTTGCCCTCACGCTTTCTTTAGCTGCAATAAGTAGAGCCTACTGTTGCTGCAGCGCCTGGTAGCCTTTCTTGTTATGGAGCATGGGCTCTAGATGTTTGGGCTTCAATATTTGCAGTTCTCAGGCTCAGTAGTTGTGGTGTACTGACTTAGCTGCCCTGTGGCATGTGGAATCTTCCCAGACCAGGGATTGAATCCATGTCCCCTGCATTGACAGGCAGATTCTTAGCCACTAGACCACCAGGAAAGTCCTTTCATAGCTTTTAAAGCCTTATAGAGATTTTGCTTTTTCCTTCAGTGTTCTTTCAAGGTTTAGAACTGCACTGTACAACACAGTAGCCATTATCCATGTGTAGCCATTCACATTTGCATTTTAATTAATTGAAATTAAATGCAATTAAAACTGCTTTCTCAGCTGCATTAGTCATATTTCCAGTGCTCAAGAGCAAAGCATGACTAATGCTGCCATATAGGACAACACAGATTACAGACATTTCTGTCAGCACTCAAAGTTCTAGTGGATAGTACCAGTGTGGAGCATAAAATGCTCTGACCTGATTAGACATATTTTCTATGGAGTATCTTCCTTAGATTTGCTTAGCCATGACTGCAATGTTTGTTTCTTCCCAAAAGCTTACAGCATCAATGAGACACAGTTTTTTCAGTTTTGGTTAATATTTCTTCCTTTTGTACTTACTATTTCAAGGGAAAGCTTCCATAGGTGACTGGACAAAGGTTGAAGCAGACTAAGTGTTTAGCCTTTCTGCATCCTTTTTTGGTTTTCTCCTTATCCAAGTCTTTCCTTACTTGCCCCTCCCTCTAGACTTTGCTCCATTTCATGATTTCCCTACTCAAGCTGTAGCTGATATTCCATGAGGCAGCTAACATAAAACTTAGTTTTTAAGGTGCATATTCTCATTATATTGGAATTGACCTTACTGTGTTTATGTGTGTGAGTAGTGCATTGTGAGGGCTGGCACAAGCATGGTGCAAAACTCAGTTCCTAACAGAGTAATAGGGGATGGGAAGTGGAGTGATTTAAAGGTGTACCAGTGTTTAAAAGAAATTCTCTAAAAATTAATGAGCTAATAACAGTGAGCACTTAATATGTACCAGGTACTTTTTAAAACTTTTTTACCTATAATATTCCATTTATTATGCCCCCCCAAAATCTTTGAGATTATTCCTATTATTTGCAGGTGTAGATGCAACACTGAACCCACCTGACCACCCATCCATTGTCGGTCTCTTGGTCCCTTCGGTGGGCCAGACAGTGGGTTCTGGGGATGCAGTGAGACCCAGACCCATGGGGAATGCTGGGGATACACATGTGACACTCTGGTGGGCAAGGCTGTACTACTGACTTAGAGACTGCAGAGAAGGGAGTAAGGTTCTAGAAGGTCCTCAAGGTTGAGTAAGGTTCTCAAAGGATGTGGGGGCATTTTGGAGAGGAAATGGTTTCCAGTGGAAGAGATTGCAGTACTGAGAATGGGGCATGGTGGTCTTGAGTGACAGGCCCAGAGTTGAGGGCCCAGGGCAGCAAGTAAGGGCCACACCCTGTACACTCAGCCAGGGACCCAGCCTGGCCTCTGCTTCATGGTGAAGATGGCTGGACAAAGCCAAGGAAGGGCTGGCCTGGAGGTGGGCCTAGCAAGTCTGATGAGTATGGGCTGAGCCTGGCCTCTAAGCCGGTACATAGGAGGGGTGGGAGGTGGTGAGTCAGGCCGTGGATGTCCAGGGAGGCAGACAAATTTACCCCATCCAGCTGCTTGTCCACAGGGCCTGACACAGAACTAGACTCACACTGCAGGGCATGCCCCATTTCACTGATAAGGAAATTGAAGGGCTGAGAAGTTAATCTGTTTTCTATAGGGTCACAAGGCTATGCTGCTGCTGCTAAGTCACATCAGTCGTGTCCAACTCTGTGCGACCCCATGGACGGCAGCCCACCAGGCTCCTCCGTCCCTGGGATTCTCCAGGCAAGAATACTGGAGTGGGTTGCCACTGCCTTCTCCTCACAAGGCTATGAGATGATCCTATATAAGTGGGCCAGAATTTTGATTCACACCCAGGCAGGCAGCCTCTGTGGCTTAATCACCTTGCACTGGCTTGAGGAAGTCACCAAAAATTCACAACACCAGCAGCTGCATTGTATCCCACTCTAGGCTTTAAATCTTTGCTCAACCTGTTTATTACAAAGCAAACACAGATAAGGGGTTCTCAGGTTAGTCAGTTGGTTTTATGAATGCCCCAAAGCTGCAAAGATTCTAAATAGTAAAAATTTGCTTAAGAATAGGAAGTCAAAGTTAAGCAGTAATTGATAAGGCAGAATTAGTGGTAAAATCTATCAATGTGTATTTAAATCTCTGATTAATTTAAATCTTGCTCTATATTGACTTAAATTTGCTTTGAAACAATAGGGATTTTCAATTGTTAAGAGTCTTATTTTGCCAGAAGCAAAAAAAAAAAAAAAAAAGACTGGATTATATTCTTGTACTGGAGATCCAACCAGTCCATTCTGAAGGAGATCAGCCCTGGGATTTCTTTGGAGGGAATGATGCTAAAACTGAAACCCCAGTACTTTGGCCACCTCATGCGAAGAGTTGACTCATTGGAAAAGACTCTGATGCTGGGAGGGATTGGGGGCAAGAGGAGAAGGGGACGACAGAGGATGAGATGGCTAGATGGCATCACTGACTCAATGGACATGAGTCTGAGTGAACTCCGGGAGTTGGTGATGGACAGGGAGGCCTGGCGTGCTGCGATTCATGGGGTAGCAAAGAGTCGGACACGACTGAGCGACTGAACTGAACTGAACTGGAGTTTACTGACATAGTTTTTCTCAACCTTGGCTTCCAAGTAGAATCACTTAGAGAGCTTAAAAATTTCTACTGCTTCAAACTCAGAGAGAGAAGCATTTTCTATAACTGACTCCACTTAACATCTAAGCTGAGGGACTAGGTTTAGATGGGACCTCCATTCGTGTCTTTTTTGAATGGAATGTGAACTGCTTTTGATAAATTAGACACTCGGCACTGCACGAGCCATGTCATGCAGTGACTTTCCTTGGTGAAGGAAAACCCATTTGTTTGTGAGCCTGTGCATAGCTTACATCCCTGTCACTTTGGCCACTTTGGTCCACTGAACAAGCACTGGGTGACTATGGCTAAAGGTTGACTGATGTCTACTGAGAATATAATTTTATCCACCTGGTTACTTGGAATCCTGTCTACCGTAATGAATATTCATGTGGAGCACAAATATCTTCCCAATCTGTGCCTATTTTGTCTGTCCACAGATCAGGTTTTTGGCTTTGAGAAATCGTATTCCTCTTTTACGTATCCAGCAATACTCTAATAGGCTGCTCATCTAGGGTTGTTTCTATAAACATAGTTATCAATTATCCTCTGCCAAGTATCTCTGCAGGCTAAAAATTTCTGATTACTGACATTTTTTGCTACTCCTTATGGTAGACGTGCCACCTTCTCTCTAGTGATTAGGAACTGCTTTGGCCTCTCCTACTCTGGGTCCTCCTTATCCCCACTGAAATCAGGAGCCTACTTATACAGATGTACCTAGTCGACAAAGAAAGTAGACATGGAACATTTCCAGTGTTCCTTCCACTAATACATTCCCAAATGCTTTAGTTAGTGAAGGAAATACCTTCTGAGCTTTCTCAGGGTTGATACTTGGGAGGGGGTAAGGTACAGATCATTGAGTTAAACAAGGCTGTGGTCCTAGTGTGATTAGATTGACTAGTTTTCTGCGATTATGGTTTCAGTGTATCTGCCTTCTGATGCCCTCTTGCAACACCTACCGTCTTACTTGGGTTTCTCTTACCTTGGACGTGGGGTATATCTTCATGACTGCTCTAGCAAAGCACAGCCACTGCTCCTTACCTTGGACAAGGGGTATCTCCTCACCGCCTCCCCTCCATACCTTGAACGTGGAGTAGCTCCTCTAGGCCCTTCTGCACCTGGGCAGCCACCACTCCTAGGGCATGGGGTTGCTCCTCTCGGCTGCCACCCCTGACCTTGGACATGGGGTAGCTCCTCTCGGACATTCCTGCACCATCGCAGCCTGGCACTCTCAGCCGCTGCCCCTGACCTCAGACTTGGGGTAGCTCCTCTCGGCCATGCTTGTGCACCCTTGCAGCTGCCACCACAGCCTTGTCTAACTCAGTGAAACTAAGCCATGCCATGTGGGGCCACCCAAGACAGGTGGGTCATGGTGGAGAGGTCTGACAGAATGTGGTCCACTGGAGAAGGGAATGGCAAATCACTTCCATATTCTTGCCTTGAGAACTCCATGAACAGTATGAAAAGGCAAAATGATAGGATACTGAAAGAGGAACTTCCCGGGTCAGTAGGTGCCCAATATGCTACTGAAGATCAGTGGAGAAATAACTCCAGAAAGAATGAATGGATGGAGCCAAAGCAAAAACAATACCCAGTTGTGGATTTTCCGATGCTGTAAAGAGCAATATTGCATAGGAACCTGGAATGTCAGGTCCATGAATCAAGGCAAATTGGAAGTGGTCAAACAGGAAATAGCAAGAGTGAACCTCAACATTCTAGGAATCAGCGAACTAAAATGGACTGGAATAGGTGAATTTGACTCAGATGACCATTATATGTACTAGTGCGGGCAGGAATCCCTCAGAAGAAATGGAGTAGCCATCATGGTCAACAAAAGACTCAAAAATGCAGTACTTGGATGCAATTTCAAAAACGACAGAATGATCTCTGTTCGTTTCCAAGGCAAACCATTCAATATCACAATAATCCAAGTCTATGCTCCAAACAATAACGCTGAAGAAGCTGAAGTTGAATGGTTCTATGAAGACCTACAAGACCTTTTAGAACTAACACCCAAAAAAGATGTCCTTTTCATTATAGGGGACTGGAATGCAAAAGTAGGAAGTCAAGAAACACCTGGCGTAACAGGCAAATTTGGCCTTGGAATACAGAATGAAGCAGGGCAAAGGCTAATAGAATTTTGCCAAGAGAATGCACTGGTCATAGAAAACACCCTCTTTCAACAATACAAGAGAAGACTCTACACATGGACATGAGCAGATGGTCAACACCGAAATCAGATTGATTGTACTCTTTGCAGTAAAAGATGGAGAAGCTCTATAGAGTCAGCAAAAACAAGACCAGGAGCTGACTGTGACTCAGATCATGAGCTCCTTATGCCAAATTCAGGCTTAAATTGAAGAAAGTAGGGAAAACCACTAGACCATTCAGGTATGATCTAAATCGAATCCCTTATGATTATACAGTGGAAGGGAGAAATAGATTTAACGGACTAGATCTGATAGATAGAGTGTCTGATGAACTATGGATGGAGGTTCGTGACATTGTACAGGAGACAGGGATCAAGACCATCCCCATGGAAAAGAAATGCAAAAAAGCAAAATGGCTGTCTGGGGAGGCCTTACAAATAGCTGTGAAAAGAAGAGAAGTTAAAAGCAAAGGAGAAAAGGAAAGATATAAGCATCTGAATGCAGAGTTCCAAAGAATAGCAAGGAGAGATAAGAAAGCCTTCCTCAGCAATCAATGCAAAGAAATAGAGGAAAACAACAGACTGGGAAAGACTAGAGATCTCTTCAAGAAAATTAGAAATACCAAGGGAACTTTTCATGCAAAGATGGGCTCGATAAAGGACAGAAATGCTATGGACCTAACAGAAGCAGAAGATATTAAGAAGAGGTGGCACGAATACACAGAAGAACTGTACAAAAAAGATCTTCACGACCCAGATAATCACGATGGTGTGATCACTGACCTACAGCCAGACATCCTGGAATGCAAAGTCAAGTGGGCCTTAGAAAACATCACTACGAACAAAGCTAGTGGAGGTGATGGAATTCCAGTTGAGCTATTTCAAATCCTGAAAGATGATGCTGTGAAAGTGCTGCACTCAATATGCCAGCAAATTTGGAAACCTCAGCAGTGGCCACAAGACTGGAAAAGGTCAGTTTTCATTCCAAGCCCAAAGAAAGGCAATGCCAAAGAATGCTCAAACTACTGCACAATTGCACTCATCTCACATGCTAGTAAAATAATGCTCAAAATTCTCCAAGCCAGGCTTCAGCAATACATGAACCGTGAACTTCCAGATGTTCAAGCTGGTTTTAGAAAAGACAGAGGAACCAGAGATCAAATTGCCAACATCTTCTGGATCATGGAAAAAGCAAGAGAGTTCCAGAAAAACATCTATTTCTGCTTTATTGACTATGCCAAAGCCTTTGACTGTGTGGATCACAATAAACTGTGGAAAATTCTGAAAGAGATGGGAATACCAGACCACCTGACCTGCCTCTTGAGAAACCTATATGCAGGTCAGGAAGCAACAGTTTGAACTGGACATGGAACAACAGACTGGTTCCAAATAGGATAAGTATGTTAAGGCTGTATATTGTCACCCTGCTTATTTAACTTCTATGCAGAGTACATCATGAGAGTGCTGGGCTGGAAGAAGCACAAGCTGGAATCAAGATTGCTAGGAGAAATATCAATATCCTCAGATATGCAGATGACACCACCCTTATGGCAGAAAGTGAAGAGGAACTAAAAAGGCTCTTGATGAAAGTGAAAGAGGAGAGTGAAAAAGTTGGCTTAAATCTCAACATTAAGAAAACGAAGATCATGGCATCTGGTCCCATCACTTCATGGGAAATAGATGGGGAAATAGTGGAAACAGTGTCAGACTTTATTTTCTGGGGCTCCAAAATCACTGTAGATGGTGATTGCAGCCATGAAAGTAAAAGAGGCTTACTCCTTGGAAGAAAAGTTATGACCAAACTAGATAGCATATTGAAAAGCAGAGACATTACTTTGCCAACAAAGGTCCATCTAGTCAAGGCTATGGTTTTTCCTGTGGTCATGTATGGATGTGAGAGTTGGACTGTGAAGAAAGCTGAGCGCTGATGAACTGATGCTTTTGAACTGTGGTGTTGGACCAGTCCATTCTAAAGGAGATCAGCCCTGGGTGTTCTTTGGAAGGAATGATGCTAAAGCTGAAACTCCACAGACTCCTAACGTTCCGGCCCTGCCCCTCCCCGGGCGCCAGTCGCCCCTCGGCCCCGCCCCTGGCCCGGCCCCGCCCTGCGGGAGGAGGCGGGCGTGGGGAAAACCACGGGCGGGGCTGGGGTTTAGAGCCGCCTGGGCTCCCACCCGAGACGCCTGGGGCGCTGGGGGACAGCGCTGGAAGCAGGTAGCCAGGATGTTTCTGGAGCCCCAGGAAACCATGCCCCAGACGTCCATGGTCTTCTCCAGCATCCTCGGAAAAAAAATTAAAAAAAAAAAAAAAAGCTGAAACTCCAGTACTTTGGCCACCTCATGCGAAGAGTTGACTCATTGGAAAAGATAATGATGCTGGGAGGGATTGGGGGCAGGAGGAAAAGGGGATGACAGGGGATGCGATGGCTGGATGGCATCACCGACTCGATGGACGTGAGTTTGAGTGAACTCCAGGAGATGGTGATGGACAGGGAGGCCTGGCGTGCTGCGATTCATGGGGTCCAAAGAGTCGGACACAAGTAAGCGACTGAACTGAACTGAAGGTACAGATCACACATGACAAAGTCAACCTGCTGTTGGGATTCTCTCCAAAGCCTTTAGGATTTTCTCTCCTATAACGTGTATAACATGATAGGGAAGGTCTGCAATCTCAATTTCTTTAACCAGAGGTTTATCATGGAATCCAATTTTTTGCCTATCAACTAATTATCTTTTATAGCTACCTTACAGCTGCATGAACTAAAACATTAAACACAAAATCTCTAGTAAATATACTATATCCAAAAAAAATCATCCTAATCTTGGGTTATATTCTGTCATCTTTGGTGTAAGACCCTTAGATTCCATTTCCACACATTTTGTACAGCTTTCTGCTGATACATATTTTGTTGTTTTGTTCAGTCACTAAGCCATGTCCAGCTCTTCAACTCTGTGGACTGCAGCATTCCAGGCTACCCTGTCCACTAACTCCCAGAGTTTGCTCAGACTCATGTCCATTGAGTCAGTGATGCTAACCATCTAAGATCTAATCATCTCATCCTCTGCCACCCCCTTCTCCTTTTGCCTTCAACCTTTCCCAGCATCAGGGTCTTTTCCAAAGTGACGGCTCTTTACATCAGGTGGCCAAAGTATTGGAGCTTCAGCTTCAGCATCTGTCCTTCCAATGAATATTCAGGGTTGATTCCATTTGGGATTGACCCTGGTTTGATCTCCTTGCAGTCCAAGACTCTCAAAAATCTTCTCCAGCACCACAGTTCCAAAGCATTAATTCATAGGCAGTCAGCCTTCTTTATGGTCCAACTTTCACATCTGTACATGACTACTGGAAAGACTATAGCTTCAATTACATGAACCTTTGTTGGCAAAATGGGGTCTCTCCTTTTTAATATGCTGTCTAGGTTTGTCACAGCTTTCCTTCCAAGGAGCAAGCATCTTTTAATTTCCTAATACATATTAGGAAAGTCTTAAAATTCTTTTTTGTAAGTAAAATGTCTCTTCCTGGGTCATAGTGAGTTCCTGCCCCCTATATCCTGGTGATATTTGACTCTGGCTATATGTCTGGTGAGCCTCCCTGGTGGTAAAGAATCTGCCCGCCAATACAGGAGACTCAGGTTCAATCCCTGGGTTGAAAAGATCCCCTGAGGTGGGCATGGCAACCCATTCCAGTATTCTTGCCTGGGAAATTCTGTGGACAGAGGAGCCTGGTGGGCTACAGTCCATGGGGTTGTAAAAGAGTCAGACATGGCTTAGCAACTAAACAACAGCAGCAACCACACAGGCCTGGTAGCCACAGGGGGTGGTTGTGGTGTGTCTTGAAGAGAACAAGACGTATTTCCCCCGTGAGATTTGTAGAGGCTTTTCACGCAGAGTAAAGCTACTTTCCTCAGACATTGAGGAATTAAGCTATTTCTACTAGTAAGAAAAGCTCAGGACAACCCCCCAGTCAAAAGTACCAGCTTTTTCTGAATCCAACAATATAGCCTCATTCCAAGATTCAGGGTCTCATTATTTTACAATTTATATTCTATCTTTCACCTATGAAGCCTTACAAGATTCTGAATAAAACTGTTGTAATTCAACAATCTGTGCAACTACATTTTGTATTTGATTTTAAGCAATATTAACTCTGAGGCTACAAGAAGTTACAGAATATTTAAGGCTATCATAGAAACTCTGTTTCTCAAACTATGACTTGAGTTGAATACTAAGGGACATAAGATTCCTATGTTCTTTCTGTGTGTACTCAAGTGCCCTTAAAAATATCCACCCCACACCAGAGTTCTTGAAGTTGTCATTACTGTTGTAATTGTTACATGGACTAATCCCTTGGGATCTCAAGGCATTTGCTGCAACACATACTTCATCACAATCTAACACTGCTGATGGTTTGATTCACTATGATATCCCTGCATACCTTGGGTTACTGTTATCCTATTTCCTGTTGGCAAAGAGTTCAGCACAGTACTTAAGCCAAAGGGCACAAACACCCCTAATCCCCAAATCACGTCAGATCACATCTTTGTAAGTCTTTATCCTAGGACCACTCTCCTTACGAATTATATATCATTCAAAGTCTAAACAGAGGACAGAAATCACACAGTAATTTGAACATGACAAGTTTAATACAAGTAATTGTTACCTGTAAGAGGGGCATTGGCAAAGTAATGTCTCTTGTTTTTTAATATACTGTCTAGGTTTGTCATAACTTTTCTTCCAAGGATCTAGCATCTTTTAATTTCATGGCTGCAGTTACCATTTGCAGTGATTTTGGAGCCCAAGAAAATAATCTGTCACTATTTCCATTGTTTCCCCATCCATTTGCCATGAAGTGATAGGACCAGATGACATGATCTTCATTTTGGGAATATTGAGTTTTAAGTCAGCTTTTTCACTCTCCTTTTTCACCTTCATTAAGAGGCTCATTGGAGAAGGCAATGGCACCCCACTCCAGTACTCTTGCCTCCGAAAATCCCATGGATGGAGGAGCCTGGAAGGCAGCAGTCCATGGGGTCGCTGAGGGTCAGACACGACTGAGCGACCTCACTTTCACTTTTCACTTTCATGCATTGGAGAAGGAAATGGCAACCCACTCCAGTGTTCTTGCCTGGAGAATCCCAGGGACGGGGGAGCCTGGTAGGCTGCCATCTGTGGGGTCGCACAGAGTCGGACACGACTGACGTGACTCAGCAGCAGCAGCAAGAGGCTCATTAGTTTCTCTTCACTTTCTGCCATAAGGGTGGTATCATCTGCGTATCTGAGGTTATTGATGTTTTTCCCGGCAATCTTGATTCCAGCTTGTGCTTCATCCAGCCTGGCATTTCACATAATGTACTCTGCATATAAGTTAAATGCAGAGTGACAATATACAGGCTTGGTGTACTCCTTTCCCAATTTGGAACAAGTCCGTTGTCCCATGTCTGGTTCTAACTGTTGCTTCTTGACCTGCATACAGGTATCTCAGGAGGAAGGTAAGGTGGTCTACTATTCCCATCTCTTGAAGAATTTTCCACAGTTTGTTGTGATTCACACAGTCAAAAGGCTTTAGTGTAGTCAATGAAGCAAAAGTAGATGTTTTTCTGGAATTCTCTTGCTTTCTCTATGAACCAATAAATGTTGGCAATTTGATCTCTGGATCCTCTGCCTTTTCTAAATCCAGCTTGAACATCTGGAACTTCTTAGTTCACATATTGTTGAAGGCTAGCTTGGAGAATTTTGAGCGTTACTTTGCTAGCATGTGAAATGAGTGTAATTGTGTAATAATTTGAACATTCTTTGGCATTGGAATGGAATTGGATTCTTTGGCATCCCAATTCTTTTTTATTGGAGTGAAAACTGACCTTTCCCAATCCTCTGGCCACTGCTGAGTTTTCCAAATTTGCTGACATGTTGAGTGCAGCACTTTCACAGCATCATCTTTTAGGGTTTGAAATAGCTCAGCTGGAATTCTATCACCTCCACTAGCTTTGTTCGTAGTGATGCTTTCTAAGGCCCACTTGACTTCACACTCCAGGATGTCTGGCTCTAGGTGAGTAATCATGCCATCATGGTTATCTGAGTCATTACGATCTTTTTTGTACAGTTCTTCTGTGTATTCTTGCCACCTCTTCTTAATATCTTCTGCTTCTGTTAGGTCCATACCATTTCTGTCCTTTATTGTGTGCATCTTTGCATGAACTATTCCCTTGGTATCTCTAATTTTCTTGGAGAGATATATATTCTATTGTTGATCTCTATTCTATTCTGTTCTATTCTATTGTTCCCATTATATTGTTTTCTCCTATTTCTTTGCATTGTCCTCTTAAGAAGGCTTTCTTATCTCTCCTTGCTATTTTCTGAAGCTCTGCATTCAGATGCTTATATCTTTCCTTTTCTCCTTTGCTTTGCACTTCTCTTCTTTTCTCAGCTGTTTGTAAGGCCTCCGCAGACAACCATTTTGCCTTTTTGCATTTCTTTTTCTTGGGGATGGTCTTGATCACTTACTCCTGTACAATGTCACGAATCTCCATCCATAGTTCTTCAGGCACTGTGTCTATCAGAAATAATCCCTGGAATCTATTTGTCACTTCCACTTTGACAATGTATAACCATAAGGGATTTGATTTAGGTCATACCTGCATGGTCTAGTGGTTTTCCCTACTTTCTTCAATTTAAGTCTGAATTTTGCAATAAGGAATTCATGATCTGAGCCACAGTCAGCTCCCAGTCTCTTTTTTTGCTGACTGTTAGAGCTTCTCCATCTTCAGCTGCAAAGAATATAATCAATCTGATTTTGATATTGACTATATGGTGATGTTCATGTGTAGAATCATCTCTTGTGTCATTGGAAGAGGGTGTTTGCTATGACCAGTGTATTCTCTTGGCAAAACTCTGTTAGTTTTGCCCTACTTCATTTTGTACTCCAAAGCCGAACTTTCCTGTTACTCCAGATATCTCTTGAGATTTTACTTTTGCATCCAGTCCCCTATGATGAAAAGGACATCTTTTTTTTGGTGTTAGTTCTTGAAGGTCTTATAGGTCTACATAGAATGATTCAGCTTCAGCTTCTTTGGCATTAGTGGTTGGGACATAGAGTTGGATTACTGTGATGTTGAATGGTTTGCCTTGGAAAAGAACAGAGATAATTCTGTCATTTTTGAGATTGCACCCAAGTACTGAATTTTGAACTCTTCTGTTTCATTACTTTACCAGCAAAGGTCCACCTAGTCAAAGCAGTCAATCCTAAAGGAAATCAATCCTGAATATTAATTGGAAGGACTGATGCTCAAGCTCTAATACTTTGGCCCCTGATGCAAAGAACTGACTCATTAGAAAGGACCCTGATGCTAGGAAAGATTGAAATCAGGAAGAGAAGGGGACAACAAAGGATGAGATGGTTTGGTGGCATCATCAACTCAACGGACATAAGTTTGAGCAAGCTCTGGGAGATGGTGAAGGACAGGGAAGCCTGGCGTGCTTCAGTCCATGGGGTCACAGAGTTGGACACAACTGAGTGTCTGAACAACAACAGCAGGGGGTATAACTATAAAGGGTTAAAGAAAACTGAAAAATGTCCTAGGCTGAGCACAAGTGCCCAAGGAAAGAACCAACTCAGAAGTGGGGGATGGGTAATCCTCTCCAAGTCTGGCATTCAGACCTTGTTGGTAAAAGAATGGTTGCTGCTGATGGATAATGAAGAATTTCACTGGAATACATAGGCCAAAGCTGGTTCAGCATCACTGGGCAAGCAGGAAACACTTGTCCAGGGCACAGATGGGCCAAGACTGGTAGATGGCTATGTGGATGAAATTAAGGCATTGGTGCCTTCCTTACCTACAAGATTGTGTGAAACTATGTACACATTGTATGCAAGAGCCATGAGAAACAACCTTCTAGGGTACAGGTTGACTGACACTGGGGAGCGAGCCCACAGAGCAAGTTGAGGCATCAGGACCCTGCTTATTGTCTGGGTGGCATGAAGTCTGGAGTGCACCTTGGTAGAGTCTCAGCATAGAGATCACTGGGCCAGGGCTAGTGTCTAATTTCTCCTAGGGCCTGCACACCTCAGGTACACAGTTGAGTAGGGCATGCTGGTGGCCCCCATCAAATACGCCGCTGGAAGCCATACAGGAAAACTAAGAAACCAATGAAACCAAGGAGTCACTTCCTCTTTCACTATCTCTCCACTGCCCTCTACTGACAAACCATCATCTACTAACCTCTACTAACAAACAAATCATCGTGCCATCATGCCCATTGCAAAGGAGAAATGTCACACAGCAGGTAACAAAGGAGTTTGAAGCTGAAAGGCAATAAATTAGTGAGTGGCCCAACTAGTTATATACCATTTGCTGAAAAGAAGAATGATAATTATAATTGTTAGCTCAAGGAGATACTTGAAACCTAACCCAGAGAAGTTAAACCAAAAATCCCCCCAAATTTTCTAGCAGGCTACTTGCAAAATTCTAATTGTAAAAATTCAGCTGATGAAATAGACAGTTAAATTTCCTTTTTATTTAAGAGAAAATTGTCATGTTTCAAAACACATGTAATAGTCTCCTAATTCTCGTGTTGTGACATTGCAAAATCTACATTTTTTATGACTGTATAAATCTATGAATTTTACACAGAGAAAGCAAGAGTGCCTGATTGCAGTGGCTTCATTAAATGAAGCCTTTGATTATGGGGTAATTATCAACATGGTCTGGTCACTTGCCCACCTCTGTCATCCCAGGACACCTGCCTGTCAAATTCATGTTTGTAGTGGGTAGTGAAATTTCTGTGACTAGCTGGTGAAGGGGAGATAAATGGGGAAAAGGAGGAGACTTTTCCTCTGAGGCTGTTACCCAAATGTACTAAAGGATAAGATGAAATTGAGAGTAGCATAGATTTGGTCTGATCCTGACTAAAATTAAATAGATAATACCATTTTCCCAGGTATGTGTTCATGGCATCACCCTTAGGTAATACCCTACTATCCACATTTGGTCTTTATGGGATACTTTTCAAATACTTTATTTTTTATTGTTCTTACCTTTTGTTGTTAGTGGTGTTGAAAACTCTTAAGTTCTATTCTCTTAGCAAATCTCAATTATATAATATGGTGTTATCAACTATATTCACCATATTAAACATTAGACAATCAGACCTTATTAATCTTATAACAGAAAGTTTGTATCCTTTTAACAAGTTCTCCCCATATCCCTCACCCCATACTTATGGAAACCACCATTCTACTCTCTGCTTCTGAGTTCAACATTTTTTAAGATTTCGCATATAAGTGGTACTATGCAGTATTTTTCTTTCTCTCTCTGGCTTAATTCATTTAGCATAATGCCCTCAAGTTTCACCTATGTCATAGCTAATGGAAAGTTTTCTCTCCTTAAGGCTGAATTCCATTGTATACATACACACACCACAGTTTCTGTATTCATTTATCCATTAACAAACAGGTTGTTTCCATGCATGGTTATTGTGAATAAAGATGCAGTGAACATGGGAATTCAGATATTTCTTTGAGATAATAAATTTGTTTCCTTTGGATGCAGAAGTGACATTGCTGGATCACATTGGAAGTTCTATTTTTAATTTTTTGAGGAAACTCCCTACTGTTTTCCATAGTGACTGTATCAATTTACTTTCCCAACAGTAATATACAAGGGTTCCCTTTTCTTCATATTCTTGCAATGTTTATTATCTGTTGCATTTTTTATAATAGATTCCCTAACAAGTATAAGGTGATATCTTCTGTGGTTTTGAGTCATGTTTCTCTGGTGATTACTGATATTGAGCACATTTCTGCTTGGCCATTCTTATGTCTTCTTTGGAATCATATCAAGTCCTTGTCTATTTTAATTGGGTTATTTGCTTTTTGTGCTCTTGTTAATATGAGTTCCTTATATAGTTTGGATATTAACCCCATATTAGATACGTGGTTTGCAAACATTTTTACTAATTCTACAGATTGCCTTTTCATTTTGTTCATGGTTTTCTTTTCTGTGCTGAAGCTCTTTAGTTTTATGTAGTCCCACTGGTGTATTTTTGCTTTTGCTGCCAGATCCAGTAAATTATTACCAAGACTAATGTCAAGGAATTTACTTCCCATGTTTTCTTCTAGGACTTTTATAATTTCAGGTCCTTGTTCAAATCTTTATTTTGAATTGGTTTTTGTTTATTGTATAAGATAAGGGTGAAGTTTCCTTCTTTTACATATGAATATCCAATTTTCTTGAATCATTTATTGAAGAAACTCTCCTTTCCACATTGCATATTCCTGGTGTCTTTGTTAAAAATTAAATGACCATATATGCATGGGTTTATTTCTGGACTCTCTATTCTGTTTCATTGATCTTTGTGTCTGGTTTTATGTCAGCACCATACTATTTTGTGTACCATAGCTTTGTAATATAATTTGAGGGAAGGAACTGTGATGTCTACAGCTTTATTCTTTCTCAGGATTGTTTTTTTTCTATTGGGGCTATTTTTTGTGTGATTTTATACCAATTTTAGGATTATTTTTCCTACCTATGAAATATTCCATTAGAATTTTGGTAGGAATTGTATTGAATCTGTAGATTTCTTTGGGTTGTGTGGATACTTTAACAGTATTAGTTTTCTAATTTATGAATGTGAATAGCATTCCATTTACTTATGTCTTCATCAATTTCTTTTTATCAAGGTTTTATACTTTCAGTGTACAGACCTTTCACCTCCTTGGTTAAATTTACCTCTAAGTATTTTATTATTTTTGATGCTATTGTAAGTGGGATTGTTTTCTTAATTTCTTTTTCTGATAGTTTGTCATTACTGTATTAAAATGCAACTGGTTTTTGTATATTAATTTCGTATCCCATAGCTATACTTAATTCATTTATCATTTCAACAAATTTTGGTGGAGTCTTTAAGATTTTCTATATACAACACATCATCAGCAAGCATAGATAATGTTGCTTATTCCCTTCTGTTTCAAATTTTTTTTTATTTCTTTTTCTTGTCTAATTGCTCTGGCTAGGACTTCCATCATTATATTGAATAAAACTGATGAGAATGGGTATCCTTATTTCTGATCATAAAGGAAAAACTTTCAGCTTTTCATTGAATATGATTTTAGCTGTGGGCTTATCATATATGGCCTTTGTTATAGTGAGGTACGTTTCTTCTATGGCTTCCCTCATGGCTCAGTTGGTAAAGTATCTGCCTCCAAGAAGGAGATACAGATTCAATCCCTGGGTCAGGAAGATCCTTTGGAAAAGGAAATGGCAACCCACTCTAGTATTCTTGCCTAGAAAATCCCATGGACAGGAGAGTCTGGTGGGCAACAGTCCATGGGATTGCAAATGAGTTGGACATGACTTAGCGACTAAACAACAGCATTTCTCCTAAACACAATATGTTGGGACTTTGTATTATAGATGGATATTGAATTTTGTTACATGCTTTTCTGCATCTATTTGGATAATATTTTTGTGTTCATTTTGTTCATGTGGTGTATCATATTTATTGATTTGCATATACTGAATCATTCTTGCATAATAAATTTTCACTTAGTCATGTTGTGTTTTCCTTTGAATGTATTGTTGAATTTGATTTGTTAATACTTTGTTGAGAGTTTTTGCATCTAATTCATCGGGAATATTGGCCTATTGTTTTCTTTACTTCTAGTGTCCTTTGTCTGGCTTGCATCAGGGCAATGCTGACTTTGTAAAATGAGTTTGGAAGTGTTTCCTCCTGTTGTGTTTTTTCGAAAAGTTTGAGAAGATTGGTATTAATTGTTAATTAAATGTTTAGTTGAAATCATCAGTGAAACCCCAAGACTTTTCTTTGTTTGGAGGTTTTTGATTCCTGATTCAATCTCCTTACTGGTAATTTGTTGGCATATAATTTTTATAGTAGTTTCTTATGATCCTTAATATTTCTGTGGTATTAGTTGTCATGTTTCCTCTTTCATTTCTGAATTTTTTGACTGTTTGTTAGTCTAGCTAAAAGATTGTCAATTTTATATATCTTTTCAAAAAACAGCTCTTGCTTTTATTGACTTTTTCCATCATCTATCTAGTCTCTGCTCATTTATTTCATTTTATTTACTTCTTTCCAATAACTTTGGGCTTAGTTTGTTCTTCAATCTCTAATTCTTTGAGATGTGAAGTTAGGTTGTTTCTTTGAAATCACTTAGAACCAGACATCCTGGAATGCAAAGTCAAGTGGGCCTTAGGAAGCATCAATATGAACAAAGCTAGTGGAGGTGATGGAATTCCAGTTGATCTATTTCATATCCTGAAAGATGATGCTGTGAAAGTGCTGCACTCAATATGCCAGCAAATTTGGAAAACTCAGCAGTGGCCACAGGACTGGAAAAGGTCAGTTTTCATTCCAATCATAAAGAAAGCCAATGCCAAAGAATGCTCAAACTACCGCACAATTGCACTCATCTCACATGCTACCAAAGTAATGCTCAAAATTCTCCAACCCAGGCTTCAGCAATATGTGAACCATGAACTTCCTGATGTTCAAGCTGGTTTTATAAAAGCCAGAGGAACCACAGATCAAATCGGCAACATCTGTTGGATCATTGAAAAAGCAAGAGAGTTCTAGAAAAACATCTACTTCTACTTTATTGACTACGCCAAAGCTTTTGACTGTGTGTATCACAATAAACTGTGGAAAATTCTGAAAGAGATGGGAATACCAAACTATCTGAGCTGCCTCCTGAGAAATCTGTATGCAGGTCAAGAAGCAACAGTTAGAACTGGACATGGAACAACAGACTGGTTCCAAATAGGAAAAGGAGTACGTCAAGGCTGTATATTGTCACCCTGCTTATTTAACTTATATGCAGAGTACATCATGAGAAATGCTGGACTGGATTAAGCACAGGCTGGAATCAATATTTCTGGGAGAAATATCAATATCCTCAGATATGCAGATGACACCACCCTTATGGCAGAAAGTGAAGAAGAACTATAGAGCCTCTTGATGAAAGTGAAAGAGGAGAGTGAAAAAGTTGGCTTAAAACTCAACATTCAGAAAACTAAGATCATGACATCTGGACCCATCACTTCATGGCAAATGGATGGGAAAACAATGGAAATAGTGACAGACTTTATTTTTCTGGGCTCCAAAATCACTGCAGATGGTGACTACAATCATGAAATTAGAAGATGCTTGCTCCTTGGAAGGAAAGTATTGACCAACCTAGACAGCATATTAAAAATAGAGACATTACTTTGCCAAAAAAGGTCCATCTAGTCAAAGATATGGGGGGTTTTTTCCAGGTGTTATATATGGATGTGAGAGTTGAACTATAAAGAAAGCTGAGCACTGAAGAATTGATGCTTTTGAACTGTGGTGTTGGAGAAGACTCTTGCGAGCCCCTTGGACAGCAAAGAGATCCAACCAGTCCATCCTAAAGGAAATCAGGACTGATGCTGAAGGTGAAACTCCAAAACTTTGGCCACCTGATGTGAAGAACTGACTCATTTGAAAAGACCCTGATGCTGGGAAAGATTGAAGGTAGGAGGAGAAGGGGATAACAGAGGATGAGATGGTTGGATGGCATCACTGACTCATGGACATGAGTTTGAGTAAGCTCCCGGAGTTGGTGATAGACAGGGAGGCCTGGCATGCTGCAATTTGATGGGGTTGCAAAGAGTCGGACATGACTGAGTGACTGAACTGAACTTTTTTCATAATGTAGTAGTTTCTCACTATAACATTTCATCTTAGCACTGCTCTTGCTGCATCTTGTAAATTTTGGTATTTTGTATATCTATTTTTGTCTCAAGATTTATTTCCTAATTTCTCTTTTGATTTCTTCCTTGACCCATTGATTGATCAGGGATATGTTGTAAATTTTCCAGTTTTCCTCTTGTAATTGGTTTCTATTTTTCTATTCAGAAAAATGCTTGATGTGATTTCAGTCTTATTAAATGTTTTCTGGGTTAACATATGATCTATCCTGTAAGATGTTCCATGAGTATTCTTAGAAGAATTTGGGTTGCTGCTATTGTGTAGAATTGCATATGTGTGTATCTGTTAGGGCTTCAGTATCTTTAACCAGCAGCCTGTGAAGTATGCAGTCACGTGCTTTCCAGGGAAAGACTAGGAGATAAGTGTTTTTGCCTGCTATCACTGCACTAAACCCTGGGACCATAGCTGTGGCAAGTGCTTATATGCTCTTTACCAACTGCTTTTTTGTTTACTATAGTCCTGAGGGACTTGTGAATGCAAGCCTTATCCACTTTCAAAGCTGTGTGATTTAGGTGCCTGTACCTTGGGTGGTACCCTTAAAAGTTGGTGCACAGAAGACTGTGGTCCAAATCCTTCACTCTTCAGGGAGAAGCTGGGAGGCAGCTGATTATATGGCACTATGCCAGGGATGGGTTTTATGGTAAGAGTGTGTCACAGCATATACTAATGTGAGTATTGTCAATCACTTGATGTTTAAGGGTCACTCACCTCATTTCTGGATTTCTCTTCATGTGGCTGAATTTCTATCCATGGGAGGGAAATTCAGGAGCCTCTTATGTCACCATCTGGTCTGGATCCCCCAGGTTATCTCAACATTGTAAAGGACTAGAAACCTATGAAGCAATGTGAGTAATTCCCAGTCCAGTACTTTTGCCTACAAAATCCCATGGATGGAGGAGCCTGGTAGGCTGCAGTCCATGGGGTCGCTAGAGTCGGACATGACTGAGCGACTTCACTTTCACTTTTCACTTTCATGCATTGGAGAAGGAAATGGCAACCCACTCCAGTGTTCTTCCCAGGGACGGGGGAGCCTGGTGGGCTACAGTCTATGGGGCCACACAGAGTCGGACACGACTGAAGTGACTTAGCAGCAGTAGCAGCAGCAGAAACCTATGAAGCAATGTGAGTAATTATTTTATTAGATGCAAAAGTTAATATCAATATATTAGTTTTACAGGATATCACATATATTGCATCCTTTAATCCTGATGACTCCCCAGAAACATAAGTAGTATCACTCCTACTTGAGAGATAAGAAGACTGAGGTGCAGAAAGGATAAGTGACTTGCCCAGGTTAGTAAATTGCAGAACCCAATTGAAAAACCAAATGACTTCCTTTGAGGCATGTTTTTTTCCTACTTTGTTGCCTCTTAATAACAATTTAAACTTGTTAAAATACTTACTAAACACCTAAATAAAATATCTTCACAACCTACATAGGGAAATTACTTCAATTGCCCATGAAACTGGAACAAATAAGACTTTGATATGAGAGGAGTATATAATTATATGATCAATTAACTTATTGGCTGTTTTATCCAGTGTATTGTAACAACTCTTCATTTCTTTCTTCTTCCTTTTCTTTCTTCCTTTTTTTTTTTTTTTACTGGCTCTGTAAGTCTAAGTACATAATGAACAAAATATAATTTATCTCACAATATTTATGGCCCCCTTCCTTCCGTGTAGTTTTCTAATTGTAACAGGGTCAGTTTCAATTTGCCATATGGAAACTTAATTAAAAATGAGTGGATAATCCAGACCACTAAAAGGTCAATTCTATAAGAAGAGAAACATAGGTCAACTTAATAATTCAGCATCATATAAGATTTACTTCTTTTTAATACATGTTTATACTGGCACCCCACTCCAGTACTCTTGCCTGGAAAATCCCATGGATGGAGGAGCCTGGTGGGTCGCAGTCCATGGGGTCGCTAAGAGTCGGGCACGGCTGAGCGACTTCACTTTCACTTTTCACTTTCATGCATTGGAGAAGGAAATGGCAACCCATTCCAGTGTTCTTGCCTGGAGAATCCCAGGGACGGGAGAGCCTGGTGGCTCACACAGAGTTGGACACGACTGAAGCGACTTAGCAGCAGCAGCAGCATACTAGTCTTTCAAAAGCACTAACTCTGGTTTTGAGAATTGCAAAGATCTGCCTTTAAAGTGTTCTTTAGAGTAAACCACTGAAGAGCTCTGAGGCTGACAGCTTTTCCTCTAGGAAAGTATTAATTAAACTTGATAGTATTATTATAAGTGATATTCATTGAAACAGTGCATTATTCCAACAATAAAAAATATTAATGAAACAAATATTTTAATGAGTTTGTCCCTGTTTTGAGGTGTATAACATTGGCTAGAAAGAATCAAGTGCTGTGATTAATTTTTTTTAATGTTTTTGCAACAATCAGTTCAGTTCAGTTACTCAGTTGTGTCTGACTGTTTGCAATCCCATAAACTGCAGCACACCAGGCCTCCCTGTCCATCACCAACTCCCAGAGTTTACCCAAACTCATGTCCATTGAGTCAGTGATGCCATCTAACCTTCTCATCCTCTGTCATCCCCTTCTCCTGCCTTCAATCCTTCCCAACATCGGGGTCTTTTCAAATGAGTCAGCTCTTTGCATCAGGTGGCCAAAGTATTGGAGTTTCAGCTTCAACATCAGTCCTTCCAATGAACACTCAGGACTGATCTCCTTCAGGATGGACTGGTTGGATTTCCTTGCAGTCCAAGGGACTCTCAAGAGTCTTCTCCAACACCACAGTTCAAACGCATCAATTCTTCTGCACTCAGCTTTCTTTATAGTCCAACTCTCACATCCATACATGACCACTGGAAAAACCATAGCCTTGACTAGATGGACCTTTGTTAACAAAGTAATGTCTCTGCTTTTTAATATGCTGTCTAGGTTGGTCATAACTTTCCTTCCAAGGAGTAAGGGTCTTTTAATTTCATGGCTGCAGTCACCATCTCCAGTGATTTTGGAGCCCAGAAAAATAAAGTCAGCCACTGTTGCCACATCTATTTGACATGAAGTGATGGGACCAGATGCCATGATCTTAGTTTTCTGAATATTGAGCCAACTTTTTCACTCTCCTCTTTCATTTTCATCAAGAGGCTCTTTAGTTCTTCACTTTCTGCCATAAGGGTAGTGTCATCTGCATATCTGAGGTTATTGATATTTCTCCCAGAAATCTTGATTCCAGCTTGTGCTTCCTCCAGCCCAGCATTTCTCAGGACGTACTCTGCATATAAATTAAATAACACAGTCCTTGGGCCTCCAAAAACAACTAGCTCAGCCCTTTCTCTTCTGATGAGAAATGTGTCCAAAGATGTCAGAGCTTGAAATAATACAGCTTTTCACAGGCAGAAGCAGGCACAAAAATGCAGATCTAATACCTAAACTGCCATTCTTTGGATTACATGCAGTGACTCCTTCAACCAGTTCCTCCTTAAACTCAGGAAAGGATAACATTTGGAGGCACATGGACTTCAGCATTTTCAAGTCAGTTACCTTGAGGAAAAGTTGCAGATCACCTTTCCTGCAGAATGAAACATGCTGATGCCCACGTGTTCAGGACCAGAAATGAACAATGTATGCTTTAAAACTGGCTATTGCTCCTAAAGCACTATCCTTCTCCATCCTACCTGCCACTTACGTAGATAGAATTTAGGTGAAGCTTCAAAGTAACTGTTTTACTAAAAAGTCCTGTTATTTTGAGTGGGAGATGTATCAACCAAATTTATAAACCATTTTAAAAATTCAACTTTATTTAAAACATAATTAACTTACAATAAACTGTATCCATTTAAAGAATAAAATTTCATGAGTTTTGACAGTTACACCAATGAACCGTTACCATTATCATAATGCAAACCACTTATTTTACCTCCCCAAAATTCCTCAGGCTCATGTATAATTCACTTTTCCCTTAGCTCGCAGCTCTAGGCAATATTTTGTCTACTATTTGTCACACTAGATTAATTTACATTTTCTAGATTTTCATATATTCTGAGGATTTTGTTTCCAACTTTTTCCACCCATGTTGACAGTTTTGTTTTTTGTTTTTTCCTGTTGAGTGGTATTCCATTGTATGAATATACTGCATTTAGTTTATCCTTTTGATTGTTGATGGGTATTTGGTTTGTTTATAATTTGAGGCCATTGTTAATGAAGCTTCCCTGCACACTTACATACAAGTATTTGTGTAAACAAAATTTTATTACTCTTCTGTAAATACCTAGGAGAAGAATAGCTGGGTTGTATGGTAGATGTATGTTTGTTTTTCATAAACCGTCAAAATTTTTTCCAAGGTGATTTTCCATTTTATACTCCATCAGTGATATATGAGCATTTCAGCTGCTACACATCTTTGCCAGCACTCAGTGTTATCAGCCTTTTAAATATTCACAAGTTTAATGAGTATATATTGTTCTAGTATGGTTTTATCATTTCTCAATGATTGATAATGTTGAATATATTTTTATATATTTATTCACCATTTGTACATCTCCTTTTATATGTCTGTTCAAATTATTGAGTTGATTGTCTTCTTATTATTGAGTTGTAGAAGTTATTTACGAGTTCAGGATAAAGCTTTTACTAGGTGTCTGCTTTGTGAATATTGTCTGTCATTCACCATGAAGCCACTATAACCCATTTTTAAGGCATATTATATAACTGGTAAAGCAAAAGAAAAATTAATAATGCATTATTCCACAATTTATTTTATAATATATTGGGTTGGCCAAAAAGTTTGTTCAGGTTTTTCTGTACCATCTTATGGAAAAGCTCAAGTGAACTTTTGGCCAACCCAATACATTATTCACTTATTAGCAGTGATTATCTTCTCCTCAGCCTAGGCTATAAACTATATACTTTACAGCCTTCTCTGAAAATAGTACATTATAGTTAATGCACAGGGATTTTCTTGACTCTAATGTCCTTGCTGTATTAATACCTAGTTTAACACACACAGACACACACGTGCATAAACACAAATACACACTGCAGTTAAACGACCCTAAACCATAATTGCCTGTTAAGCACTTATCTTATGTAAATTATCTTTTTCCAAATGTGGAAATACTTGCTTAACAAGAGTCCTGCCATTAGCCCTCAAACAGGCACATGGACAGTTATTAGAAAAACAAATGGTCTCAGCCCTCTTTTCCAGTCCGAGATGCTGAGTATCAAGGTTGAACTCAGAAAAGCTTTTACAACCAATTGATTCAGCTCTGAAAATGGAGTTTTCCACTGGTGATGCCAAGAAACCCTTGAGTACAGAACTAGGCTCTGTGGTGATAAACATCTGACATTTTCATTTGCAAGTATTCATGTTTCATTTTAGATAATGTTCCCCCTATTTACTTCTTCAGCAGTAATGCATCAAATATCCTACAGTGTAATCTTTCTCTCAGCACTTATCAATGAACTATGAAATAGTATTAAATAGAATTAATTAGAAGTTTTAATGAATCATGTCTGTCCTCATTTATTATACAATGTAATTTTCGAGGAGTGATTAATTATGAGTTACAGATGAGTGAATGGTTAATGTAGTTTGTTAACCTTACTAAGGAGTGACTATACACAGCAAGCTGCCTCTCCTCTGTTTATTAGCACGTGGCTTGTAATACCATCAGTTTAAGTAAATGAAAAGATTTTAGTGACTTTGCATTTAATATGCACTGTCAGCTAATAATTTACTCCCTTATTTTCTTTCCTATGTATTTTATGAACATTGTTGAGATTTAAAAGCAGAATTCGGCTACCCTTATTTTGAAGTATTTCTATGTAACTCTTAGTATGCCTATGTCATGACCATCTGAGCTGTATGATTATTTTAAGTAGATCCTATTTAATACAGGTAGGTTGCTTAAAATGAATCTCCCTACATATTTCCTTGAAGAATATACCAATTTACCACATGATTATTGTCATTATCTAAGAAAGTAGGAGCTGACTGCCTTTCATTTTCAGTTTTCTTACATGCACCCTTCAGAAGCTGAATAATGACTAAGTTGACAAAAACAGTAGCTAAATACAAAATACTTTTGTAGACAAGAAGTAATTGAGACTGGTATATGGGAATGCCATTAGAGATTTTGCCTTCCCAACAGACACAGTCACAAAAGACCGTGGCATCCTTGGGGATGAGTCTTACAACATTCTAGTTTGTTTTTTCTTTGGACTCAACACTGTGGTTGTATAGAGGTGGGAAATCCTCACGGCATGCCTCCCACAATACCTCCATTTGCTGGCTGAAGTGCAGAGACTCGTTTTTGCTGTGCAAAGCAAACGCTGGTGTTTTCTACTCTGAATCTAAGGAATTTTGATAGCTGTTTGGAGGCCCAGTTAACCTCAGAAGGAAAAATAACAATACTTACTTAATATCTGTGTGATATTTAACAACTTTCATTATTTTCTCATAGGCATTATCTTATTAAATCTAGGTAAAAATCTCATGAAAGAGGAAACTATGATTAAAAGATGTAAACTGACTTATCCAGAACCCCTCAACCAGTGAAGGGATGAACAAAGCATTCATTAATGTAGCAACCACTTACCTAGCACCCTACATGAGACGATGACTACTTCCTTGTGGCCTGGATAAGACAGAGCCCTTTTCATCAGGAACCTTGGACTCCAGTAGAGGGGACAGGAAACAAAGGAATTAAGTAGTAATAAATACTGTGGAGAAGATTTAAAAGGAAGAAATAAATCCTGTAAAGAATATTTAAAAGGTTAGAGAGAAACAGGGCTTGAGGAAGGTTATTTTAGAAAAAAAAAAATGGTCAGAGAAAGGCTCCTTGAAGAAATGTCATATCAGAACAAAACTGACTGATGAAGAAGTCAATTATATGAAGAAAACTTCCAGGCAGAGGGAAGCAGCAAAGCCAAAGGTCGTGAGCCCTTTGGTATGTTTGAGGAAGACCAAGAGACAAGTGTGGCTGAAGACAAATGTATTAATACCCAGAGAGAGATGAAGCTGGAAAGATAGATAAGAGATCTTCCAGTTTAGTGCCCTAGAAGGGATTGGCAAAGATTTTGGATTTAAACTCAAGAGATAATGGGTGCTGAAAGGACTTTTCCAATTCAATTCTGCCCAGAATTTTTAGGATATGAGGAATGGTAGACAGTGTTCTAGAACATCAGGTAGCATTTTAATCCCCATTTCTCATTATAAGGAAGAAAAGTAGAAAAAAAGATTTCCCCTAGAGCCTAGAATTTGAAGCTATTAATGTAAAAGTATACTGGCAATTTCCTGTCTTCCTTAGAGAACTCAACTTTCAGACAAGCAATGCTCTTTGAAGTCAGGGACTCTGTCTTACTCACTTTTACTTCTGTTTGGCACACAAATCAATGTCTCATGTTTCCAATCAGTGCTCTCTGAAGTGAACTGAATGGCTTGATACTTATTGCTCTGGCCAACCTATGCCTGAAAAACCATGATAGAATGGACCATGTTATTTGAAATCACTGTAATATAACAGAAAGATCCAGAAGGTAGCCTTCACTTAACACTTGGCTTCACGGTATATGCTATTGATCCAGACATCTAATTTGTCTGTAGTCAGGTATTGCTAATCCCTGAAGCAGGTGTATAATCACTTATTTTGAAAACACTTTGTTTAAATATACATTTTCCTGCCTACCTCCCCAAGTAAAATTGTGATGATTCACAAATGTTAATTCTTAAAGGAATGCTCTGGGAATCTGTTTCTTCTACCACTCGCCATAGACTGTGAGAAGTGATGAGCTCAGATGAAGGAGCAACACCGTTTTATGTTACAGAAATAGGATTTTACCTAGGAATTTCAATACCATAAACTTTAAGAGTCTATTTTGTTTATTGATCCACTTTAAAGTCCATGCCTTTATAATCACAAAATCAAGTATAAAGGAAGAAAAAAACAAACTGTCCCCACTACTCTCTTAGATTCAGTTACTGGGGCCTACAAGGTCTATTACTTTGATGTGTTGATGGTTTTAAAGATATATGTTCTATTCTACTAATAGTAGATTGGAAGGTAAATTCAATGTAATAAGCCCAATATATGAACACAAGCATATGAAACCAGGGTCTGGCCTTAAACAAAGTTCTATTACATAGTAATTGACATAACTAAAAGGGAAAAGAAGAATTTCTTTAATTACAAGATATTCTGCAAGTGCTAAACTATATACTGCATTATGTAAACATACATTCAGAAAATGAAGATCATGGCATCCGGTCCCATCATTTCATGGGAAATAGATAGGGAAACAGTGGAAACAGTGTCAGACTTTATTTTTCTGGGCTCCAAAATCACTGCAGATGGTGACTGCAGCCATGAAATTAAAAGACGCTTACTCCTTGGAAGGGAAGTTATGACCAACCTAGACAGCATATTCAAAAGCAGAGACATTACTTTGCCAACAAAGGTCCGTCTAGTCAAGGCTATGGTTTTTCCTGTGGTCATGTATGGAGGTGAGAGTTGGACTGTGAAGAAGGCTGAGCTCCGAAGAATTGACGCTTTTGAACTGTGGTGTTGGAGAAGACTCTTAAGAGTCCCTTGGACTGCAAGGAGATCCAACCAGTCCATTCTGAAGGAGATCAGCCCTGGGATTTCTTTGGAAGGAATGATGCTAAAGCTGAAACTCCAGTACTTTGGCCACCTCATGTGAAGAGTTGACTCATTGGAAAAGACTCTGATGCTAGGAGGGATTGGGGGCAGGAGGAGAAGGGGACGACAGAGGATGAGATGGCTGGATGGCATCACTGACTCGATGGACGTGAGTCTGAGTGAACTCCGGGAGTTGGTGATGGACAGGGAGGCCTGGCGTGCTGCGATTCATGGGGTCACAAAGAGTCGGACACGACTGAGCAACTGATCTGATCTGATGTTTCTCAGAAGAGACACAAATGAAAGTTTGATGAGAAAATTCACTGGTCAGTTCATAATTTTTGATGGACTTTATTTTTTAAAGCAGCTTTAGTTGGTCATAGTAGAACTGAGCAGAAAGTACAGAGTTATCATGGACCCCATCTTCTCTCTCCACATATACAACTTCCCCCACTATCAGTATCTGGAACCAGAGTGGGACATTTGTTACCATTCAAAATGAACCTACATTGACAACTAATTCTCACTCAACGTTCATACTTTACGGCTCACTCTTCTGATATACATGCTGTGGGTTTTGGCCAGTGCATAATGGCATGTCTCCATCATATTAGGACTTCCCAGGTGGTGCTAGTGGTAAAGAACCAACCTGCCCATGCAGGAGACGTAAGAGTCACAGGTTCAGTCCCTGGGTTAGGAAGATCCCCTGGAGGAGGGCATGGCAAATCAGCCCAATGTTCTTGCCTGGAGAATCCCATGGACAGAAGAGCCTGGCAGGCTACAGTCCATAGGGTTGCAAAGTTGGACATGACTGAAGCAACTTGGCATACACACACACACACCCCATTATACTATCATATGGAATAGTTTCACTGCCCTAAACCTCCTGTGTGCTTTCTCTTCCTTCCCTTCAACCCCTTGTAACCACTGATGTTTCTACTCTATATATGAATCTACTTTTTCAACTCTGAATTTTATGAATTTACAGATCAAGTATTTCAATAAAAACTTAGCATTCAATTTGTTTTCAGTGTTTGAAGTGTAAAATACAAATGAGATTTTGAAGATTAGTACGAAAAAACTAAAGCATCTCAATTTTTCATACTGATTACATGTTGAAATAATAACAGCTAAATTGTATGGAATAAAATAACATACATCCTAAAGGTTAATTTGATCTATTATTACGTTTTTAATATGACTACAAACATTTTTCAAAATACATGTGCCATACATTATATTGGGTCATTCATTTAGGTTTTGAACATGAAAAAGTTCATTAGGTTTTTTCATGTCACAGAACTTGAGTGAACTTATTGGCCAACCCAATATTACTAGACTAGCACTTGTTTAGACTTAGAACTAAATAACTAAACTCTAGAAATATCATTAACTGGGAGATCAAACATTTCCCAGACATTATGAGTAAACTGCCTTTCATTCTATTTCATTAGTACTAGATAAAAATGTAAGAAATTTGCTTGAATAAATATGATTACCTATCAGTATTAGGTGCTCAGTCATGTCCAACTCTTTGTAACCCCATGGACTGTAGCCCATTAGATATTGGGGTTCATCTACAATAAACCCATTTGTAAGTGAGTGCCAGGGTCTGAATGTCCATATAAGGGGAGCTAGGACACATACCTCACAGTTTTTAAAAGATCTGAGAGGGATGTCTGACAAGTATTATTTAATATCTATTACCTCCTTTCCTATATGAGTAGAAGGTTGGCATAGTATTCTTCACTTGCAAGTTCTATTTACTTTACTTGTATGTAGCCAGCCAGGCTGCTCTGTCCATGAGATTCTCCAGGCAAGAATACTGAAGATTAAATCATTGTAGGTTGACACGTGAATTTAGCAAAACAATATAGGAGAGTTAAACATTTTAACCATGAACATATACCATAAGTCCATATTTTATATGATATCCATGGGTCTTATAACCACATGATCTCATTTTGCCTATAAACATCACCTCTTACATTCCTCTCCGCTCTTTATTATTTTTTTTTTCCCCTCTCAGCTCTTTAGTGAACACTTTTTCCATGTAGGCCTTTGATCTAATAACAAATGCCAGAATTCTCCCAAGAAAATGGAAGTAGGCAGGTAGAACTATTATAATTTATTTTTTTGTTATGAAGAGCTTTTTTCTTCTTTCTACCTCATCATACATTAAATATTAAATCCGAAGGAAGGAGGGAGAAGATGGAACTGTAAAGGGTTTTTGGAGAGAGAACAAGTGGGAGGTTGCACACCTGTACCCTCTCCTTTTCTTAGCTCTTAAATTCACTGACGCTTAAAGGGGGAAATAGCACTTACAAGTGCTGGATTGGTACTCACACTCAATCCACAAGTCTCCTTTGTCACCTGTGCTTCTTCAGTGCTGGGGTGGGTGCGGGGGGGAGGCTGAAAGAGAGGCAGGAACAGAGTCTTTAAAAGTGTTCTTTTCATGCTCACTCAACTCTCCCCAGTTCTTGGATCCTGCATGTGACATGCAGAAGGATATGAAAATCTTTGACTGAATTCTGAATGGCACCTTGTTTCTACTTCAGTACACGTTCTTAGACCAGCTTTGTTTCGGTCTCTGAGTTAGATAATTTTTATTAGATATTTGGATTCATCTACAATAATATAACAAACCCATTTGTAAATGGGTGCAAGGGTTTGGCTGTCCATAAAAGGGGAGCTAGGACATGTACCTCAAGTTTTTAAAAGATCTGAGAGGGATGTCTGACAAGTATCATTTAATATCTATTACCTCCTTTCCTGGGAGATTCCCTGGTAGCTCAGATGGTAAAGTGTCTGTCTGCAATGCGGGAGACCTGGGTTCAATCCCTGGGTCAGGAAGATCCCCTGGAGTAGGCAGTGGCAACCCAGTCCAGTACTCATGCCTGGAAAATTCCGTGGATGGAGAAGCCTGGTGGGCTACAGTCCATGGAGTCGCAAAGAGTCAGACACGACTGAGCAACTTCAGCTCCTTTCCTATCTGAATAGAAGGATATCATTGTATTCTTTACTGGCAAATTCTATTTTAAAGAAATTAAAGATTTAAAGAATTGTAAAGAGCACTTAAAGAAGGAAGTAAATGCATCTCTGATTTTAAAGTTCTATCAAATTGAGAAGTCACTTCCTGTTTATCCACATACCATGTTCATTCTCACTTCATAATGGTTCCTTGTGTCTGGAATCCTCTTTCCTACTCTTTGTCATTCACCTCCTCTTCATCCTTCACATATCAAATGAAGTGCCATTATCTCATGGAGGCCAGGGATAGCATACTATAAAGTCAAAATTAAAATAATTATTGGAATTCTTATTTCCTTTTTTAAAAGTAATTTATTTATTTTAATTGGAGGCTAATTACTTTACAATATTGTAGTGGTTTTTACCATACAATGACATGAATCAGCCATGGGTGTACATGTGTTCCCCATCCTGAAGCCCCCCCACCCCTTCCCATCCCAACCCTCTGGGTCATCCCATTGTATCAGCCCTGAGCACCCTGTCTCATGCATTGAACCTAGGCTGGCAGTCTGTTTCACATATGATAATATACATGTTTCAGTGCTATTCTCTCAAATCATCCCACCCTCGCCTTCTCCCACAGAGTCCAAAAGACTGTTCTATATAGCTGTGTCTCCTTTGATGTCTCACATATAGGGTCATCGTTACCATCTTTCTAAATTCCATATATATGCGTTAGTATACTGTATTGGTGTTTTTCTTTCTGACTTACTTTGCTCTGTGTAATCGGCTCCAGTTTCATCCACCTCATTAGAACTGCTTCAAATGCATTCTTTTTAATGGCTGAGTAATATTCCATTGTGTATATGTACCACAGCTTTCTTATCCATTCGTCTGCTGATGGACATCTAGGTTGTTTCCATGTCCTGGCTATTATAAACAGTGCTGCGATGAACACTGGGGTACATATGTCTCTTTCAATTCTGTTTTCCTTGGTGTGTATGCCCAGCAGTGGGATTGCTGGGTCATATGGCAGTTCTATTTCCAGTTTTTTAAGGAATCTCCCCTCTGTTCTCTATAGTGGCTGTACTAGTTTGCATTCCCACCAACAGTGTAAGAGGGTTCTCTTTTCTCCACATCCTCTCCAGCATTTGTTGTTTGTAGACTTTTGGATCGCAGCCATTCTGATCAGTGTAAGATGGTACCTCATTGTGGTTTTGATTTGCATTTCTCTGATAATGAGTGATGTTCAGCATCTTTTCATGTGTTTGTTAGCCATCTGTATGTCTTCTTTGCAGAAATGTCTGTTTAGTTCTTTGGCCCATTTTTTGATTGGGTCATTTATTTTTCTGGAATTGTGCTGCAGGAGCTGCTTGTATATTTTTGATATTAATTCTTTGTTAGTTGCTTCATTTGCTATTATTTTCTCGCATTCTGAAGGCTGTCTTTTCGCCTTGCTTATAGTTTCCTTCATTGTACAAAAGCTTTTAAGTTTAATTAGGTCCCATTTGTTTATTTTTGCTTTTATTTCCATGACTCTGGGAGGTGGGTCATACAGGATCCTGCTGTGATTTATGTCAGAGAGTGTTTTACCTATGTTTTCCTGTAGTAGTTTTATAGTTTCTGGTCTTACGTTTAGATCTTTAATCCATTTTGAGTTTATTTTTGTGTACAGTGTTAGAAAGGTTTTAGTTTCATTCTTTTTTACAAGTGGTTGACCAGTTTGGAATTCTTATTTCTTTAAAACCAGTGAAAGCAGTAAGATGCTGGGGGAAAGTGATAAAAGTTTAATCATCTATAAATTCCCTGACCTTCAGGGTAACTTGGAGGTACCCCTTTATTACACTTGCAAATTACCCTGCACTTCATAGCACACAGCACAATTATAATTATCTGTTCATTACTTGTCTCGCTGTCTAGACTACAGATATAAGCAAAGAGGCTGTCAGCTCAGAATAAAAATAAGCTCCATGAGGGAAAATGTTGCTCTGGACTTTATTCCTGATACCCAACCTAGTTCCTGGCATACAGTAGGCACTGAATAAAGATTTATTGACTGAATTAATAAATAAATGCAAGAATGAAGAGGTTATACTTCATGTTCATAAGTAATGCTTTACCAGTAAGGATATTTGAGGAAGTAGACCACAAGCCCATACATATAGAATGATAGAAATCAATGAATAAAATATCTCACTCACTTTTCAATATATCAGAAGTCTGAAAGTGGTCTTTACCCAATGGCTGAGATGTGGTGTTGTAAGTGAGCTAGATCGTCATCCACATAGCAAGATTTAATAGACAAAACTCTGTAGTTAATAAACCAATCATGTGTGTATGTGTGTGTCTAAGTGTGTGTGTATATGTTTAGGAGATACTCTTAACATCAAAAGAGAAAAAGAAGAAGTGATTAAAAGCAGTTGACTCTGGGGAGTAGATCTCAAGGTACTTCAAAGTGACTTCCTTTGTTTGGAAGTCTTTCTGTATTTTTTTTTACCATATTTTGTATTTATTTGATGACAAAAGACAAAAACCCTTATCCATTTTATAGTAACTCAGCCTCAATAATCAATCACTCACTTCCCACTATGTATCCTTTGCTTTATAATACTAAATTTCATACTTTCTACACTAAATTACAAGGTTCTTAATACCACATTCATGTCATACACATCGTTATAATCCTCATGATATATACTGCAACATGTTATACATAGTATATATTAATATCTGTTGACTGACTGTTGAAGATTGGAGGTTATCATTTTTAACTCAAGTGAGTCTTGTTTCTAATTTAATTTTCATTTATTTTTACACTCCCTAAAGAAGCTGATTTTTGTAAACAAGGTCACAACTGGCTATAGTTATAACTATTTTCCCATTAAATGAATATTATAAGAACATAATGAAGATATCTTTATCTCTTGAAAATAAAGAGGCTAATATATGACTTTTTATAAATGCAGATTTGTATTTATTTAGTTTTTAAATTAAATGTTTCTATTATTTATTAAATATAGGCACTTCAGCTCTCTTCTTTTTTTACTACATGACTTTTCACATAGGAACCCATAAATACGTTCATGTTCCAGGCCAGCAACATGATGACATTTCCAGGTGAATGTCTAATGATCCTACATGATAACCCAATGCTAATACTAATAATAACAATGCTATAGAACTTTTGAGGATGTCTCAATGATTATCCATGAAATGGTTTACTACAGAATAGTGCAAGTTCAAAATTAAAATAATGACTAGGGTTCTTATTTTTAAAAACTAGTAAAAGCCACAGAAGTGTGGGAAAAGATGATAACATTTTAATCATACATAAGTATAAAGAAATGTCTCTATGGTCGTTTGTTGCCTTTTAGAATCATAGTATCATGTAATCTTATAAACCCAGGGTTAAAGAGACCAGAAACGGTCATTTTTCCAATTTCTCATCCAATGTATCATAACTTTTTGCTAAAACTTTCCAATAGTCATCTTGCATGGTTAAACATTCTCTCCCAAAGAGACTTTGATTCTAAAATGTTCTAACTTTTAGAAATTTTTCTCTTACACTGAGGCAAAAAATAAATAAATAAATCTCTGTATATAACTTTAATGGGTTGGTATGACCCATTAAGGTAATCCAGAATGAATCCAACACTCATTTCCTGTTAGACACTTTTAGACATTTGAAGAATGATTTTTTTGTGTGCTTCTGAATCTTCTCTTTCCTTGTCAACTAACTAGAATTTGAATCCCCACCAAGTGCTGAAGCCTGACCTGAGAAACCACATCCACCTGTCTGTATTCCCTAAATTACTCTTGCATCTCTGTCTTCAGGAATCTCTGTCATTGGGTTAAATTTTAGAAACATGGGAAGACCCGAAAACATTAAGATCCCGGTAATAGAAGGCAGTATGTTAGAAAGAAATCCAAACATTTGCTCTTAGAAGGAATTCCCAGTGTGAGGCAATGATTTCCAAGGTCAAGAATTTGAAACAAATCCAAGAAAACTTTTACCCTTCTTCACCTAATTTGTTTAGAGGTTGGAGTTAATTTTTAAGTATATCTTAGCAGCGCTGAATTATCCTCCAGAACTATGGATACAGGACCTCTAACAGCAGGAGGCAAAATGAACAGGCTCTATTTACATCTTCTTTTTTTTCAGTCTTTGCCACTTTAATAGCTTAATTGTTGTTTCTCCTATTATATGATTTACTTCAAAGATACCATACAGTCTTGCTCATTTTTATTCTGCATGGATAAAATTACTGAGCTTCAATGTCTGTTCCCCAGTCTTTGAAAGCCAATGACCTTGTCAGAAACATCACCTTTGCCCCCTTTCTAATTGACACCTTTGCAAATGCACTGGGCCAGGGGTCTTATTAATAATTTTTATTTCCATTATTTCATTAATAGCTGAATTTCATTAAACCACTCTTTTCACTTCAAGACAAAGGAATTTCTCATGGAAATAAAAACAATATTTTGAGTGCTGTTAGAAAACTGAATTTAAGAGTTGCACATAATTACATTTTTTTTTAACTCAGCTTACTCTGAAGTATAGTATGAAAACTGTCAAAATCTTTACTTCTAGCTTCTAGCCTTCCAAAATTATGATCTTCCATTCAGGAGATTTAAAAGCGAAGGATTCAAATTTAGGGTCTATTGCTTTAGAGGATACAAAAGATTATATGGATGATTCAATTGTTCCTTGTACTTTCATTTCTTATTTTGTTGGAATCATTCAGCTATGGTCTCAGAACTGAAAGTATACAGGTCATTAAAATGGGTAAGAAAGAAGATGTGAGCACTCATGGAAACTTTGAGCTAAACCAAAAGTGAGAGTCGAATTGAAAAGTGACATTGATGTCTTTCTTGCTGTGACTAAATTAAACTCTAAAAATTTTGTTATTTTCAAGTCATCATCTATGTTCACATCCATTTTTTACAGCCACATTCTAGGTAATTGTCAAATTCCAATTTGGCTTAATTTCTAAGCTGCAGGGAACTTATCTCAAATTTCGACCTAGGAGCAGGTACTTGGGAAAGGCAGAGCTAATCTTTACCTGTGACAAAGAGAAAAGTGTGAAAGGCTTAAAAACACTTCTGCACTACTACCCTGCTTAGTATTGTGAAAGCAAGCAGTGTTGACCACAAAGAAGGTCATCACAGATCTTAGATCTGCTTCTGAGAATGTGTCTCCAAAAGTCTGCACCCATTTCACTGGGGGAGCTTTTTTAAAAATGTAAATACCTAGGTCCACTCGGACAAAATAACCCCAAACTGGGTAACATCATGCAAAATTTCACTATGACATCCCAGTCTTACCAGTCCCTTTATAGACTTGGTCATCTACTAAATCTTTCCTTCTCTATATTTTATTTTCAATATCTCAGGAAATGATTTATCCCCACTTCCCTCACATATACCTTTTGAAGTCCCCACACAGGTTGCTATGGAGATAGTGATGCAGATGTCTATGGCTTCCCTTAAGAGATCTCAGAATGCAATCTATCAAAAGGCAGGATTTTAGAGAGAGTATTTCATCTCAGACTGATCACATACTGTAAATTCCTGACCTAGATTAGCATCACAAAATCTATGATGTATCCCTTCCCACTCTCATGTTTTGCATATTCGAGTGTTTTCTACCTACTTTGCAATCTGCAATCCACTCCCTTTCCATTGCTTCTTATTGTTGTTTGCTTCTTTCTGTTTCTTGAAAATAAAAAGAACGATTGTTGATTGAAGTAATAAAGCTCCCATAAAATAGAAACGTCTGACTGATCTTTACCATTGGCATTCTAATTCTGACTTGTGATTCAACACTACTGCTTAAAAGTTACTTCTGCCTTTCTAAGTTAGCACAATTCAGCATTTGAGTTCCCAGGAAGTCATAAAATACCCAGAAGAACTTAACATCTGTAGATCTGTACAGTATCTGAAATTGTGCTTTTGCAGACTGATCAAACAGAACTAAACCTCACCATTTTCTCCAGTCACAGTCATCCTACTCTGCAACTTAATCTGCCCTGCATATAAGCAAATGAAGTCAGTACTTGCTCAAAAATATCTGTCCATAAACTTGACAACCCGTTAGAGGCATTCCTTGGAATTAAGAATTTAGCACAATTTATTCAGGTTCCTTTTACACTGCAAATAAAGAGAGAAAGGAAGGTCACATACTAGGTTAGTATGTTATCGGCTTAGCTTGTTGTCATCTTGAGCTAGAGGAAGTGAGGCAGAGGATTGGTCAGTTTAATAGGGTGCCAAAGCCAGAACGTGGTTTATAAACTCTTTGAAGAAGTAAACATTTATCTTCGAAATTCCCAGCACATATAACATTGGTCTTCATATTTGTTGAAAAATACTTAGTATAGAAAACAACAAGAAGCAAACTGAAATTATTTAATGAGTTTGCCAAAGGCTCTTCTTACCTTGGCTTTCTCTGCTCAGTTTTACTTTTGACCTTATCTTACTGCCTGTTGATGTGTTGATTATTGTCTTGACTTTTCCTCCTTGTGTTCTATGTGGGTGAGTTTATATTTCCCAAAGTTTTGTTTTTGACCATCTTATACTGGAGATAAGGAAAAGGCAGATATTAGCATCTGTGTTTGTGACAGTGGTGATATGGAGTTCTGGAAATATTATTTATGACCATCTCATCTTGAGACATGGAGAAGGCAATGGCAACCCACTCCAGTACTCTTGCCTGGCAAATCCCATGGATGGAGGAGCCTGGTGGGCTGCAGTCCATGGGATCGCTAGGAGTCGGACACGACTGAGCGACTTCACTTTCACTTTTCACTTTCATGCATTGGAGAAGGAAATCCAACCCACTCCAGTGTTCTTCCCAGGGACGGGGGAGCCTGGTGGGCTGCAGTCTATGGGGCCACACAGAGTCGGACATGACTGAAGCAACTTAGCAGCAGCAGCTTGAGAAAAGAAGTAAAAATTGCTCCCAATAAGTTCAGGTTTAGATATTTAGTGTTTTAGACTTAGTGTGTATGGTATTAACAGAGGCTAGAATAATTTTACTCTGATAAGCACATTTTAATTTGACATTTATTTTAAAAATCTAATATTATTTAATCTTGACTGATTAATCTTTTAATAGTCAATCTGCTATGATTTAGTCAAGTTAAAACAGATGGTTCATTGATGAGGTGCCAAAGTCTTTACAGAGACCTTAGGAGAAAATAAACCAATAAAAAGGAAGCATCCTTTTCAGTGTACCAATATGCAGCTGATTGTGTTTTGATTTGAGGGGTACGATGTGGGGGCAAAAGTAGAGAGAAGAGGAAGACATTATTTAATATTAAGTAAAGACTACACCTTCTATTAGGGGATGGGAGGAACTGCTGCAACCAGCAAGTTCCTTTCAGAGGATATGCTGAGACCCCACTAACCCATTTGTCTTTGTATTTTTGTTTGGTTGGTTGTTTTGTTTTGTCTTTTTTTGCAAGCATTGTAATAATTCATTTTATTTAATGCTGTTACTTTTTTTCCAGGTTTATTGACATATAGTTGACAAAAATTTATATGTTTAAGGTGTGCAATGGGATGGTTTTATAGACATATATATTGTGAAATGATTATAATTAAGTTAATACATCCATCACCTCACATATTTACCTTTCTTTTGGTGTGATGAGAGCAGTTATGAGTTACTGTCTCAGCAAATTTCAGTTATGTAGTAAGACTTATCAACTAGAGTCACTTTGTAATATATTAGATCCTTAGAGCTTATTCATTCTATAAATGAAAGTTTATACCCTTTTAACAATCTCTCCTCATTTCCCCCACCTCATCAGCCCTAGAACCCTTTGTTCTACTGTCTGTTTCTCTGAAATGATCTTTTTTTTTTTAATTTCATATACAAGCAATGCAGTATTTGCTTTTATCTGTCTGGCTTAATTTCTTTAGCATTAAGCCCTACAGATTTAGTCTGTAGGTGTCACAAATGGCAGCATTTCTTTCTTTTTGAAATTGAATGACTTATCTATCACATTTTCTGTATCTATTCATCCATTGGTTGCAAATTATGTTATTTCTATACATTGGCTATTGTGAATAATGCTATAATGAACCATAAACGTGCAGATACCTCTTTGAGATAATGTTGTTGTTGTTGTTTAGCTGCTCAGTCATGCCGACTCTTTGTGACGTCATGGACTGCAGCACACCAGGCTTCCCTGTTCATCATCTTCCAGACTTTGCTCAAACTCATGTCTATTGAGTCAGTGATGCCATCCAACCATCTCATCCTCTGTCATTCCCTTCTTCTCCTGTCTTCATCTTTTCTGGCATCAGGGTCTTTTCGGATGAGTCAGCTCTTCATATCAGGTGCCCAAAGTATTGGAGCTTCAGCATCGGTGCTTCCAGTGAACATTTAGGGTTGATTTCCTTTAGGATTGACTGGTTTGATCTTCTTGCTGTCCAAGGAAATTTCAAGAGTCTTTTCTACCACCACAGTTCAAAGGCATCAATTCTTTGGCATGCAGGCTGTTTTATAGTCAAGCTCTCACATCCGTACATGAAAAACCATAACTTTGACTATACAGATCTTTGTCGGCAAAGTAATGTCTCTGCTTTTTAATACACTGTCTAGGTTTGTCATTGCTTTTCTTCAACAAGCAAGCATCTTTTTATATCATGGCTGCAGTCACCATCCACAGTGATTTTGGAGCCCAAGAAAATAAAATCTCACTGTTTCCATTGTTTTTCCATCTATTTGCCATGAAGTGATGGGACTGGATGCCATGACCTTCTTTTTTTGAATGTTGAGTTTTAAGCCAGCTTTTTCACTCCCCTTCATCAAGAGGATCTTTAGTTCCTCTACACTATCTTATTATCTTTAGTTACCTCTACACTACACCCTCATAAGGGTGGTATCATCTCCATATCTGAAGTTATTGATATTTCTCCCAGCAATCTTGATTCTAGCTTATGCTTCATCCAGCCCAGCATTAGCATGATGTACTCTGCATATAAATTAAATAAGCAGGATGACAATATACAGCCTTGACATACTCCTTTCCCAATTTGGAATCAATCCATAGTTCCATGTCCAGTTCTAACTGTTGCTTCTTGTCTGCGTACAGGTTTCACAGAAGACAGGTAAGGTGGTCTGGTATTCCCATCTCTTTAAGAATTTTCCAGTTTGTTGTGATCCACACAGTCAAAGGCTTTAGTGGAGTCAATGAAGCAGAAATAGATGTTTTTCTAGAATTCTCTTGCTTTTTCTGTGATCCAGGTATGTTGGCAATTTAATCCTTGCTTTCTTTATCTTTTCTAAATCCAACTTGAACATTTGGAAGTTCTCAGTTCACATACTGTTGAAGTCTAGCTTGGAGAATTTTGAGCATCACCTTGCTAGCATGTGAAATGAGTGCAACTGTGCAGTAGTTTGAATATTCTTTGGAATTGCCCTACTTTGGGATTGGAATGAAAACTGACCTTTTCCAGTCCTGTGGCCACTGCTGAGTTTTCCAGATTTGCTAGCATATGGAGTGCAGCACTTTAACAGCATTATCTTCTAGGATTTGAAATAGCTCAGTTGGAATTCCATCATATCCACTAGCTTTATTTGCAGTGATACTTCCTAAGACCCACTTAACTTCACACTCCAGGATGTCTGCCTCTAGGTGAGTGATCACACCATCATGGTTATCTGGATCATTAAGATCTTTAGATCTCTAGTCTTTCTCATTCTATTGTTTTCCTCTATTTATTGCATTGCTCACTTAAAAAGGCTTTCTTATCTCTCCTTGCTATTCTCTGGAACTCTGCATTCAGATGGGTACTACTTTCCTTTTCTCCTTTGCCTTTCATTTCTTTTCTCAGCTGTTTGTAAGCCCTCCTCAGACAACCATTTTGCCTTTTTGCATTTCTTTTCCTTGGGGATGCTTTTGATCACTGCCTCCTGTACAATGTTATGAACCTCCATCCATAGTTCTTCAGGCACTCTATCAGATCTAATCCCTTGAATCTATGTGTGACTTCCACTGTATAATCATAAGGGATTTTGATTTCAGTCAAACCTGAATGGCCTAGTGGTTTTCCCTACGTTCTTCTGTTTAAGTCTGAATTTTGCAATAAGGAATTCATGCTCTGAACCACAGTCAGCTCCCAGTCTTGTTTTTACTGACTACACAAAGCTTCTCCATCTTCGGCTACAAAGAATATAATCAATCTGATTTTGATATTGACCATCTGGTGGTCACCAGATCCATGATCACCAGATGGTCATGTGTAAAGTCATCTCTTGTGTTGTTGGGGTGTTTGCTATGACCCGTGTGTTCTCTTGGCAAAAGTGTTAGCCTTTGTACCGCTTCATTTTGTAATCCAAGGCCAAACTTGCCTGTTACTCCAGCTATCGTTTGACTTCCCACTTTTCATTTCAGTTCCCTATGATGAAAAAGACTTCTTTTTTTTTTTTTTTTTCCTGGTGTTAGTTGAAATAATGATTGGGGTTTTTTTTTTTTTTTTTTTTTTTTCAGATATTCCCAGAAGTACATTGCTAAATAATAGGTAGTTCTATTTTTAATACCTTGGGAAAATGCCATACTGTTTTCCTAGTGGCTATGCCAGTTTACATTCCCACCATATTGTGTAAGAGTTCCTTTTTCTCCATATCTTCACCAGCATTTTTTATCTCTTATCTTTTTGATCAGAGATATACAAACACGAGTAGGTGATATGTCATTGTAGTTTTGATTTGCATTTCTCTGATTAGTGAAATTAAGCACCTTTTCATTTACTTGTTGACTATTGTATGTTTTCTTTAGAAAAATGTTTATTTATGTCCTTTACCCATTATTTTGTTTTTATGCTATTGAGTTATATGAGTTCCTTGTATATTCTGGCTATTAACCCCTTACAGAATATGTGTTTGGCAAATGTTTTCCCCCATTCCATAGGTCACCTTTTCCTTTCATTGTACGTTTCCTTCGTTATGCAGAAGCTTTTTAGTTTGATGCAGTCCCACTTGTCTATTTTGGCTTTTGTCACCTATGCTTTGGGTGTCATATCCAAAAAAATCACTGCCAAGACCAATGTCCCTATGTTTTGTTTTAGGAATTTTATAGTTTCAGGTCTTACACTTAAGTCTTTAATCCATTTTGAGTTTATTTTTGTGTCTGGTATAATGTAGAAGTCTAATTTCATTCTTTGGTATGTGCATATCCAGTTTTACCAGCACCATTTAAGAGATTATCCTTTCCCCTATTGCGTGTTCTTGGCTTTCTTATTACAAATTAGTTGACCATGTATTCTTGGGTTTATTTCTGGATTTTCTATTCTGTTTAATTGATTGATATGCCTTTTTTATGCTAGTACCACATAGGTTTGATAATTATAGCCTTGTAATATAGTTTGAAATGAGGATATGTGCTGTCTCTAGCTTTGTTCTTCTTCAAGATTGCTTTGGATATTCAGGATTTTTTGTGGTTCCATACAGATTTTAGAATTGTTTTTCCTATTTCTGTGAAAAAGAGCCATCATAATTTTGCAGGGATTGCACTGAATCTATAGATCATTTTGTATCCCACTTTTCTTTGAATGAGCAGTGGGACTGGATAAAGCTAGTCAAGAAATGGCTTGGGGCAACATCTCCCAAAGTAGTTTCACTGCTAACCACATTTGTTTTAGGGAAGAAAATGCCAGAATCCTGAGATTATCTCATCTGCTTAAAATTCTTCTGGGTTAGAATGTGAGAGAAGTGAAATTTGGCCAGTTGTACCAAGTCCTTTTGTCCACAGCAACAACAATAATAAACAATTGTTTTATTGAGTAGATATTTTGTGATAGGGATTGTGATGATATTTACCTGGATTATCTCTTTTACCCTCCCACATTATTGTCAAAGACATGCTATTTTTACCCCATATGGTCAAAGAAAATAAAGTCTTTTTTTTTTTTCATTGAAGGATAATTGCTTTACAGTATTGTGTTGGTTTCTGCCAAAGATCAAGTCTTAAAGGGACGTTAAATATTTTGCACATGTTAACATAGCTGCTACATGCTGAGGCTAATATTTGAATACATGTACTGCCGAATCCAGAGGTGACATGCTTAATCCCTGCACAGTATCACTTTTCAGTAGAACCTCCTCCTCCATTTTTTGAATTCCAAGTCTCGTGCTCTACTTGGTTCATCTGCAGAAGTGGAACAGAAAGAACTAGAATGGGCTGTTAACTTCTGACGTTGCCTTAGCAGGCATGTGGGATCAATATGTCCTGCAGGAGGGTATCTCTTAATCTATAGATCTCAGAGGGGAGGACTTAGTCCACTAGTAGATTTGGACACAGAAAACTTTGAGAAGAGTGGAGTGTAGCCCAGCCCAGATCTCATCAATGCACATCAGTTTCTACACATGAGAGTGAAATTAACAGCCAGCTCATCTCACTAAGGGGTGGGTAGAGATTGGAGGAAACAAACAGGTGGCACAATGGTAAAGAATCTGTCTGCTAGCGCAGGAGATGCAAGAAATGCAGGTTCAATCCCTGGGTCAGAAAGATCCCCTGGAGTCGGAAATGGCAACCCACTCCAGTATTCTTGCCTGGAAAATTCCATGGAGAGAGGAGCCTGGCAGGCTACAAACCATGGGGTCACAATGAGCCAGACACAACTGAGCGACTGAGCACACTCACACAGAGATTGGAGACTGAAAAAGCATGCTTGTCATATTATCCTTCTCAACTTTCCCTGGGTCTGGATCAGCTTTCCCTAAACAGTTTTTAATTAGTCCTAGAAAACAGTCAACAACACAACACTATAAATCAATAAAAAATTAATATAAAAATAAGGAGTACCTATAAATTTTTTTTAGGGCTTCCCTTGTAGCTCAGTCAGTAAGGAATCTGCCTGCAGTGCAGGAGACCCGGGTTCGATCCCTGGGTTGGGAAGATCCCCTGGCGAAGGAAATGGCAACCCACTCCAGTATCCTTGCCTGGAGAATCTCATGGACAGAAGAGCCTGGTGGGCTGCAGCCCATGGGGTTGCAAAGAGTCGGGCACGACTGAGCGACTAACACTTACTTATAAATTGTTTTTAAAAAAAGCAATCAAACGGAGATTGAGTTCTTTGATGAGATTTAAAAATCAAGATGTTTTGTGTTAACATTCAATCTGTATGATATTAAATCCTTTCTAAGAAATAGCAGGTAATGATTTTACTTTTGTTTTGGAGTTCTTGCTCCCAGATTCATGCCCTGAATATATTACAAGAGAACCTTTTCTGAAGGATCTTAGTTCTCACTTGCTTAAAAGCTTTCCATGTCTTCTGATTTTAGTTTAAAAACTCTTTGCCAAGGCTCACAGAGCCTTCCTCTCACCAGTCCTGTACACAGCTCCACTCTGTGTATCATGTAAAATTACTTGCAAATTCTAAAATAAGCCTTACTCTCACACTTTTTGGGCCTGCCTTCTACCCCCACAATGGTCCCTCAGTTGTTTAGCTGGCCAGTTCCATTCACTCAACCTGAAATGTCAATTTGTATCTCCTTAGTTCAGTTCAGTTCAGTGGCTGAGTCATGTCCAACTCTTTGTGACCCCATGAATCACAGCACGCCAGGCCTCCCTGTCCATCATCAACTCCTGGAGTTCACCCAAACTCACATCCATCAATTCGGTGATGCCATCCAGTCATATCATCCTCTGCCATCCCCTTCTCCTCCTGCCCCCAATTCCTGCCGGCATCAGAGTCTTTTCCAATGAGTCAACTCTTCGCATGAGGTGGCCAAAGTATTAGAGTTTCAGCTTCAGCATCAGTCCTTCCAATGACACCCAGGACTTATCTCCTTTAGGATGGACTGGTTGGATCTCCATGCAGTCCAAGGGACTCTCAAGAGTCTTCTCCAACACCACAGTTCAAAAGCATCAATTCTTTGGCGTTCAGCTTTCTTCATTGTCCAACTCTCACGTCCATACATGACCACAGGAAAAACCATAGCCTTGACTAGACGGACCTTTGTTGGCAAAGTAATGTCTCTGCTTTTGAATATGCTATCTAGGTTGGTCATAACTTTCCTTTCAAGGCTTAAGCATCTTTTAATTTCATGGCTGCAATCACCATCTGCAGTGATTTTGGAGCTCAAAAAAATAAAGTCTGACACTGTTTCCATTGTTCCCCCATCTATTTCCCATCAAGTGATGGGACCAGATGCCATGATCTTAGTTTTCTGAATGTTGAGCTTTAAGCCAATTTTTTCACTCTCCTCTTTCACTTTCATCAAGAGGCTTTTTAGCTCCTCTTCACTTTCTGCTATAAGGTTGGTGTCATCTGCATATCTGAGGTTATTGATATTTCTCCTGGCAATCTTGATTTCAGCTTGTGCTTCTTCCAGCCCAGCGTTTCTCATGATGTACTCTGCATAGAAGTTAAATAAACAGGGTGACAATATACAGCCTTGACATACTCCTTTTCCTATTTGGAACCAATCTGTTGTTCTATGTCCAGTTCTAACTGTTGTATCTCCTTATTGTGGGTCAATTCTCCAAATCATCTTACCCAGACTGAATGAAAATTAGGGGCTAGTGTTATCACCAGTATTGGAGAAGGAAATGGCAACCCACTCCAGTGTTCTTGCCTGGAGAATCTCAGGGACGGGGGAGCCTGGTGGGCTGCCATCTATGGGGTCGCACAGAGTCGGACACGACTGAAGTGACTTAGCAGCAGCAGTTATCACCAGTAACTGTAGCCCAGCAGGTGGTCAAGAGCTCAATTCTGCAGTTACACAGCAGGATTTAAACTATCCTTTAGCTACTTAATAGCTGAGCCCACTTAAAGTTTTTATTGACCGTCCTGTACCTCAGTTTCTTCATCTATAAGATGGATATTAATTGCACCATACTCAAAGATTACTATAAAGATTAAATGCAACAATATAAGTAAAAACCTTAGCACAGTACCTGAATCATTGTAAGTTATTCATAAATGTTAACCAATAATTACCAATTAGTAACACTCCAATGTTTTGGCATATTTATTGTCACCTCTCTCACTAAACTGTAAGCAATTTGAGGTCAGAAACCAATCTTTTGTCTCTATTCTTCCTTGAGCTTTGCACACAATAGGCACTTCATAAATGTCTGTTAGATGAGAGTGAAAATTAAAGACCACAAAACTGATTGATAAATGAACAACATGCTCATGCTTAAATATACCCATTATTTAATTATTGTGTTAAGCATGTCTAGAACTCAAAGGAGGATTCACGTGTTGGAAGTTTGACTTGTGACACTGAGCATATCCATACATGGAAGTATGAGGAAGTGACCTCTATTAAAATAGTATAAATTCATCTAAAGCTGAAGATAACAACTTCAGGATTAGAAGGATTAGAGCTCCTGGGTAAAAAGAAATCATTATAAACCTGGTGCTCAGTTCTTTTACCCTCTTTCCAATTCCATGTGAGAATGTTTCTGCTGCAACCAACCAGATTGTATGGCCCTAAAAAAAATCCTACTTCCTTTTGTAAACTCTACCTTAGATATGGACTGAAATCTCCTTCCCTGTACACTCTCACAATAGCTGTCCAAAACTGCGGAGAACATAAAAATTAACAAAGTTTCTCAAGTACAAGTGTCTGATGGCAAGATTAAGAAGTCCTAACGTCCTGGTGCCCTTTCACCATCCCATAGAAACTATGGTCAATTGGTTCATTTGTTCAGTATCTGCTCTAATTTCCATCTATGCTGCATAAGCAGCTACTACTTGGACGTGTTACTTCTACAAAATTATGCTTAAAATCAGTACTGGGAGGCCCAATCTGGAGCCCACTATTCTAGCCTAACCACAGTTTTTTGAAAACCCAAGTCCTAGTATTAAATTCTTTTCTGTTTAAAATAACTAGAGTAATAGTGGTACAATCCCCTTGGCACCCTTTTCTTGCAGCTTGGTCACTGTGCTCATCTTATTCTCTGGCCAACATCTTCCCTTTTCCTGGCTCCCCATCCTTCTCACTCCAGCCCTACCCGCTCTGTACTAGAAAATGATTTAATGATGTTTCCTTTCTTAAGACAAGAGTTAGAGTTCATGGCCATACCTCTTGCTTCTCAATTTCCTCAAGGTTATAAACCACCCCAAAGTTTCCATTTCTCATTAGGAAGGACACTGTTCTTTGCAAATGATTTATAGATACTCACTGAGCCCCAGTAAATAATTTACCCCAGTGAAAACTTCTGCATCCATTCTCTTTGGGAAAAGTATCTCCTTTTTTCCCAGAGTCAAATAGTTTCACTCACTACAAATCCCTCATACAGCACCCCAAGAACACAAACTCAGTAACAGACAACGAGAATTAACACACATAAAATCACATGATGGACACAGGAAGAGAGCCCCAGCTTTCCTAGTTTACAGTGTGTTTACTCGTAAACACTAAAAACAAGGGCCTTTTGCGTCCTCCTTATGTTCCACTCCTCTCATTCCCTTCTTAATTAGGTTCACCTTCTCAGGCTAAGATCATATTTTGATCTTATTAAACAGTTACACAACCAGGTTGTAAGCACTTTGAGATCAAGAACTGCCTTACACATTTTTCCATCCTCAGCACCTTGTATGACATTGGGCCTAGCCCAAGTAACCATGCATTCTAGCAACTATTTTGTGATACTAACTGAATGTCTTTTAATTCTATTATATTCTCTTTTTATTGAAGTGTAGTAGATGTAACTCAATTTCATTCTGACACTAACTGACTAAAATTAGCACAGACAACTCCACAGGTTAAGGGTTCAGTCCTATAAGACTGCCCCTACTTCAGAGGCCAGCCACAGGTCTCTGGTGTCCCCAGGCTATTTGCATTTCTTCTCAGCCGACTACAAATTTGAGGGCTATCACAAAGGAGTTCGTCAAGGCTGTATATTGTCACCCTGTTTATTTAACTTATATGCAGAGTACATCATGAGAAACGCTGGACTGGAAGAAACACAAACTGGAATCAAGATTGCCAGGAGAAATATCAATAACCTCATATATGCAGATGACACCACCCTCATGGCAGAAAGTGAAGAGGAACTCAAAAGCCTCTTGATGAAAGTGAAAGTGGTGAGTGAAAAAGTTGGCTTAAAGCTCAACATTCAGAAAACGAAGATCACGGCATCCAGTCCCACCACTTCATGGGAAATAGATGGGGAAACAGTGTAAACAGTATCAGACTTTATTTTTCTGGGTTCCAAAATCACTACAGATGGTGACTGCAGCCATGAAATTAAAAGACGCTTACTCCTGGAAGGAAAGTTATGACCAACCTAGATAGCATATTCAAAAGCAGAGACATGACTTTGCCAACAAAGGTTCATCTAGTCAAGGCTATGGTTTTTCCAGTGGTCATGTATGGATGTGAGAGTTGGACTGTGAAGAAGGCTGAGCTCCAAAGAATTGATGCTTTTGAACTGTGGTGTTGGAGAAGACTCTTGAGAGTCCCTTGGACTGCAAGGAAATCCAACCAGTCCATTCTGAAGGAGATCAGCCCTGGGATTTCTTTGGAAGGAATGATGCTAAAGCTGAAAGTCCAGTACTTTGGCCACCTCATGCGAAGACTTGACTCATTGGAAAAGACTCTGATGCTGGGAGGGATTGGGGGCAGGAGGAGAAGGGGACGACAGAGGATGAGATGGCTGGATGGCATCACTGACTCGATGGACGTGAGTCTGAGTGAACCCCGGGAGTTGGTGATGGACAGGGAGGCCTGGCGTGCTGAGATTCATGGGGTCGCAAAGAGTCAGACACGACTGAGCGACTCTTCTGATCTGATCACACCACTTAGGTTTCACAATTCACCAGAATGACTTACAAAACTGACTGAAAGCACTCCACATACAATTACCTTTTTATTATAACAGTTATAACTTAAGAACTGTCAAATGGAAGAGGCAAAAAGGTCTGGGGAAGTGAGGTACAGAGCTTCCACCTCTGTGGACTCAAAGGTGTGCCGCCCTCCCAGTACATTGATCAATATGTTCGTAAGTTTGGAAGCTCCCTGAGTCTCATTTTTCAGAGTTTTTATTGAGGTTTCACTAGGTGGATATGAGTGATTAAATCTCTGGTCACATGTTGGAATTCAGTCTTCAGTCCCTGTTTTGTCTGTGGAGTTTGGCTGGGTGGGGATAGGCAGTACTATAAGTTCCAATTCTCTAATTTCTATCATGGTCAGCCCCTCACTGGAAATGACCTAGGGGCCCACCATGATCACTTTGTTAGCGTAAACTCAAGTATGGTGGAAAGGGGCTTCTAATGAATAAAAATGGATGTTAGTACCAGGAAAATTCCAAGTGCTTAAAGCTCTGTGCTAGGAACCAGGGACAAAGACTAGACATATTCTTTATTATATCACACCATCTGAGACACATTTGCCAAACTGAGCTGAGTTAGCTGCTTCCAGCTTCCTGTTAGTCATTTTGTAAAAATTAAATGAAAGGGTCTTCAATTCTTGGATCAAAATTCTCCCACTGGAAGTAATAATCTTTAAGCTCTTTCTTGAAAATTTAAAACACAGTTTAAATAATCCCCAGTTAAAAGCCTCAATTTAAGTCTTTTTTTAACTACAGATGATAGGAAATGAATTCTGCCACCCCAGATGGGCATTTGAGGCATTAGTATATTAACTACTAACATTTTTATATCACCTTTGAAGTTGCTGTTGTGGGGATATCAGATACATTTATGACCCAGTGTCTGGGTGAATATACTTTCCTGCCAGTCAGAGTCAAGCACGTTGAGCTTCATCAAGGTGTGTGCTCAGTAGAATAAAGCATTTCTTTGGGCACTGAACCAGTTTTGTTTTTAACTATGAAAATGGAGTATGAGAATAGAGCTGTATAGTTACAATGCTTCACAGCTTATATTACTTTGATTAGAAGAAATACATGCTACAGGGAAGATTTGGTTAGTATGGAAGAAAAGTACTAGCTATATAGGTAGGTAGATATTTATATTTACATATACATATACATTGGGCTTCCCAGGTGGCACTAATGACAAAGAATCTGCCTCCTGATACAGGAGATGCAGGAGACGTGAGTTTGATCCATGGGTTGGGAATATGCCCTGGAGGAGGACATGGCAATCCACTCCAGTATTCTTACCTGGAGAATCCCATGGACAGAGGAGCCTGGCAGGCTAGAGTTCATGGGGTCTCAAAGAGTCGGACATGACTTAGCATGCACGTAGCACATACACATCTATAAATGCATGTACTTGAATATATAGGGAATTCGTGAACTTTTTTCTGCAAAGGGATAAGTAGTAATTATTTTAAGCCTTAAAGGCCATATAGTCTCTTGTCACAGTTACTCAACTCTGCCATTACAACAGGAAAGCATCTATCAGTTCAGTTCAGTTCAGTAGCTCAGTCATGTCCGACTCTTTGTGACCCCATGAATCGCAGCACGCCAGGCCTCCCTGTCCATCACCAACTCCTGCAGTTTACTCAAACTCATGTCCATTGAGTTGGTGGTGCCATCCAACCATCTCATCCTCTGTCGTCCCCTTCTCCTCCTGCCCTCAGTCTTTCCCAGCATCAGGGTCTTTTCAAATGAGTCATAATACATAAAGGAATGGTCATGGCTGTGTTCAAATATAGCTTTCTTTATGGACACTGAAATTTGAGTTTTATGAAATTTTCATGTCACAAAATAATATTCTGCATTTCATTTTTTCAACTATTTAAAAATGTGAAAATCATATTTGCTCTCAGACTGTGCAAAAAGAAGCAGCAGCTGTAGGATTCTGGTCCTTGTAGACAATAAATGTTAATTTAGTGATGATATCTCTTTTCTCAGATTGCATGATCTGAGTGAACCTGCATCAGCCTGGGACTCCTAACAGGTGAGTTATTTGAATTCCATTGTATGTTAAAAGATCCTCATAAATAATATTACCCCTCGATCTCTCTATCCCACTCTCACACCCTGCACCCCTCTCTCCCTTCTCTGTCTCTATCTCATTCTTGAAAGACAAGATGGGTTTAATGGCAAATGTGCCCCAAATACTTCCAGCATTAACTATTCATGCTATTAATACCAAGGTAACATAGCTGATGACAGCTTTTTTCATTGATTCATAATTCATGTCCCTGTTAAAGGGTATCTGATCCAATGATTTTTATGTATTTCATTCTGAATATGCTAATCTTGTCAGACTACATAAAAAGAAAACCATAACTTATTTCTTTCTTTACTGAGGAATTAAAGGAGAAAATGCCTCTGCTGGGGGTGGATGGGAAATCCCAAGGCCTAGAAAATGCCTCTGAGTCTGAACGATCAACTCCTGTTCAAGTCAAAATCAGACTGCCTCTTAGAAAATCCTGCTCAAGTCAGTGATGGCTGTCCTATGGCATCATGGTAATATTTCTTATGTACTAGTTTCACAGAGTTTCAAGAGACAGCTTTCTTTTACAAATATACTTCAGGAAGTGGTTGTATTTTTTAAAGCAATTTTTAAAACTCTGTTTAAATGAACAGGTTCATCAACTGGAAAGCCCACAGGAAGGTGGGGGTGGGGAAAGGGGTAGAGCTTTTTTTCATTGTTATTAAAGTAGGAGAAATAATATCTGAGGCCTGAGGCACAATTTGTGAAGAGCATGATCCACGGGACTCCTGTTCAAGGTAGGCGGCTGCTGAGACACTTCAAAAGATCATCTTTATCGCTGAACAGTTGCCTGACCCAGTTTCCTGGTCAGCAACATGCTTTTGTAGAAACTTCAGGAACTGATGAAAAAGCTCAGCCAAGTTAGCATGTGTACTTTCATCTGGGGCTATCGGGAGAGGAAATATGAAAAGGTTTCCAGGTCCCTTGGATTTAGCACTGCCAGGTATACTGACATAGAAGCAAAGAATAAAACAAAAGATAGGAGCATGTTTTAAAAGGCAGTGTCTGACTTCTTGGCAAATGTGCTTGCTATTAGGATTCATAGAACACAGAGGTCTTTCTGTATTCGTAGTCTTTTGCCTATAAAAATATTTTTATATCATAATAAAATCCTACTGTAAAGTACATTTTGACCATTGACTAAGGATTCACTGCCTTGATATGAAAAGATATTCTTCCACCCAGTCTTATGTCCCCTTGCCAAAGAATTCTTAGTGCATAAGCATCTAAACAATATTTAATTTGGAATTCCATTATGCATCATAAAACTAACATAAAGAGCAACAATGTATGTTTTAATAATTTTGAAAGGGAAAACACATTTTCACAAATGGCCCTATGTTAAGTTCCATTCACTGAATGCTGGAAAATATGACATCTTTAAGCAAAGGCTCATTAGCTTTTTATTTTAAGCATCTGTGTACTTACATTTATCAGTAAAAAGAATCTTTCAAAAGAGCTATTCAATTTTGTAATTTCCTTATCCAGTTTTTTTCCTTCTTTAGGTTCATTTTGGAGAATTTCATCTGAATTCATTTTAGGCCACTTGTATTACTTTCCTATGACTGCTATAGCAAAGTACCAAAACCAAAGTGTTTTAAACCAACAGAAATCTATAGTTTCACAGTCCCAGAGGCTAGAAATCTGAAATCAAACCAACCATAGGGCCAAGCTCTTACTGATGGTTCTAGGGTAGAATCTCCTCTCCCTCATGAACCACCCCACCCCATTCCACCCATCTAGTTTGACACAGAGCACCAGGCTGGGCTCCCTATGTTATATAGCACCTTCCCACTAGTTATCTGTTTTACACATGAAAGTGTATATATGGTGGTGCTACTTTCTCAATTCTCCCTAGGCTCTCTTTCCCATGATGTGTTCACAAGTCTGTTCTCTACATTTGCATCTCCAATTCTTCTCTGTAAATTAGTTCCTCGTACTGTTTTTCTAGATTTCATAAATATATGTATTGATATACAACAGTTGTTTTTCTCTTTCTGACTTACTTCAATATGTATAATAGGCTCTAGGTTCATCCACCCCAATACAACTGATTCAAATGTGTTCTCTTTTATGTCTGAGTAATATTCCACTGGAAGTGAGAAATAGATTTAAGGGACGAGATCTGACAGACACAGTGCCTGATGAACTATGGACAAAGGTTCATGACACATTGTACAGGAAATAAGGACCAAGATCATCCCCAAGAAAAAGAAATGCAAAAAAGCAAAATGGCTGTCTGGGGAGACCTTACAAATAGCTGTGTAAAGAAGAGAAGCGAAAAATAAAGGAAAGATATACCCATCTGAATGCAGAGTTCCAAAGAATGGCAAGGAGAGATAAGAAAGCCTTCTCAGTAATCAGTGCAAAAAAATAGAGGAAAACAATAGAATGGGAAAGACTAGAGATCTCTTCAAGAAAATTAGAGATACCAAGGGAACATGTCATGCAAAGATGGGCTCGATAAAGGACAGAAATGGTATGGACCTGAGAGAAGCAGAAGATATTAAGAAGAGGTGGCAAGAATACACAGAAGAACTGTACAAAAAAGATGTTCACGACTCAGATAATCACAATGGTGTGATCACTCACCTAGACCCAGATATCCTGGAATGTGAAATCAAGTGGGCCTTAGGAAGCATCACTACGAACAAAGCTAGTGAAGGTGATGGAATTCCAGCTGAGCTATTTCAAATCCTAAAAGATGATGCTGTCAAAGTGCTGCACTCGTTATGCCAGCAAATTTGGAAAACTCAGCAGTGGCCACAGGACTGGAAAAGGTCGGTTTTCATTCCAATCCCAAAGAAAGGCAATGCCAAAGAATGCTCAAACTACCACACAGTTGCACTCATCTCACACGCTAGTAAAGTAATGCTCAAAATTCTCCAAGCCAGGCTTCAGCAATACGTGAACCATGAACTTCCAGATGTTCAATCTGGTTTTAGAAAAGGCAGAGGAACCACAGATCAAATATCCAGCATCTTTTGGATCATTGAAAAAGCAAGAGAGTTCCAGAAAAGCATCTACTTCTGCTTTATTGACTGTGCCAAAGCCTTTGACTGTGTTGATCATAACAAACTGTGGAAAATTCCGAAAGAGATGGGAATACCAGACCACCTGACCTGCCTCTTGAGAAATCTGTATGCAAGTCAGGAAGCAACAGTTAGAACTGGACATGGAACAACAGGCTGGTTCCAAATTGGGAAAGGAGTACGTCAAGGCTGTATATTGTCACCCTGCTTATTTAACTTATATGCAGAGTACATCATAAGAAATGCTGGGCTGGATGAAGCACAAGCTAGAATCAAGATTGCTGGGAGAAATATCAATAACCTCAGATATGCAGATGACACCACTCTCATGGCAGAAAGTGAAGAAGAACTAAAGAGCCTCTTGATGAAAGTGAAAGAAGAGAGTGAAAAAGTAGCTTAAGGCTCAACATTCAGAAAACAAAAATCATGGCATCCAGTCCCATCACTTCATGTCAAATAGATGGGCAAACAGTGGAAACAGTGGCTGACTTTATTTTTGGGGGCTCCAAAATCACTGCAGATGGTGACTGCAGCCATGAAATTAAAAGACACTTACTCCTTGGAAGGAAAGTTATGACCAAACTCGATAGCATGTTAAAGAGCAGAGACATTGCTTTGCCAACAAAGGTCCTTCTACTCAAGGCTATGGTTTTTCCACTAGTCATGTATGGATGTGAGAGTTGAACTATAAATAAAGCTGTGCACTGAAGAATTGATGCTTTTGAACTGTGGTGTTGAAGAAGACTCTTGAGAGTCCCTTGGACTGCAAGGAAATCCAGCCAGTCCATCCTGAAGGAGATCAGTCCTGAGTGTTCATTGGAAGGACTGATGTTGATGCTGAAACTCCAATACTTTGGCCACGTGATGTGAAGAGCTGACTCATTGGAAAAGACTGATGCTGGGAAATATTGAAGGCAGGAGGAGAAGTGTACAATAGAGAATGAGATGGTTGGATGGCATCACCGAATCAATGAACATGATTTTGGGTAAACTCCAGGAGTTGATGATGGACAGGGAGGCCTGGCATGCTGCAGCCCATGGGGTCACAGAGAGTTGGACACAACAGAGTGACTGAACTGAATATTCCATTGTGTTTATATATATCACAGCTTCTCTATCCGTTCATTGGTCAGTGGACATCTAGGTTGCTTCCATGACTTAGCTTTTGTAAACAGTGTCTCAATGAACACTGGGGCACATGTGTCTTTTGAATTTTGGTTTTCTCAGAGTATATGCCCAGAAGTGGGATTGTTGGGTTATATGGTAGTTTGTTAAGCAGTCTCCAGGAGGCAGTCCTAAGATGGTGGAGGAATAGGACAGGGAGACCACCTTCTCCCCCACAAATTCATCAAACGAACATTTGAACACTGAGCAAATTCTACAAAACAACTTCTGAATGCTGGCAGAGGACATCAGGCACCCAGAAGGCAGCCCATTGTCTTCGAAAAGAGGTAGGACAAAATATAAAAGATAAAAAGAGAGACAAAAGAGGTAGGGATGGAGATCCATCCCAGGAAGGGAGTCTTAAAAAAGTAGAAGTTTCCAAACACCAGGAAACACTCTCACTGGTGGGTCTGTGGGGAGTTTTGGAATCTCAGAGGGCAACATAACCAGGAGGATGGATGGATAAATAAATAAATAAAACCCACAGATTACATGCCTAACAGCAACTCCCAGCACTTGCAGCCACCACCAGCAAGCAGGGGCTGAAAAGGGAGGTGCGGGCTGCATTGCTTAGGATAAGGACCAGGCCCGAATGCCCTGAGGGCAATCTGAGGGAACTAACTTGAGATAACAACCAAACTGTGGGATAGTCAGAGAGAGGGAGGGAAAAGAAAAGAGAGAGAGAGAGAACTATCCCACAAAAAGCCCTAAACTAAGGCACTGCCAGGCCCACTCACAGAACAAAGTACTGAGCGAATACCAGAGGAGAGCTAGCAGGCTGCGGACAGGTCCATCCCCTGCTGGAGGTTGGCAGGCAGGGGGCAGCCAGAGCCAGAAAGGGGTAATCTCGGCCCCAGAGAGGTATCCTCTACCAAACTGCAAGCAGGCTCTGTTGCTAACCAAGACTTGTAGGGATTCTGGATGGTTGACATCTGCCGGGAGGGTTGCAGCCAGAGATCAGCTCCCCAGAAGAGACACATGGCATGCCTGAGACAAAGCTCTCACTGCTCACCCAGAAAACCGAGCAGCTGGGACGGGGGAGGTGGTAAGACACACCCCCAAACTGGGGAAGACTGCGCTCGCCAAGCACCTGGTCACCTGAGCTGCTCAGACCTGGGAAGGGCACAAAATGCAGGCCCAACTGAGTCTGCACCTTTGTGGAGTATCAGAGAACCTGAGCGGCTTAGATCTGGGAAGTGCACGCCATCCAGGGCCCACCTCAGACAGTTCCCCAGAAGAGCAACCTAGAGCCTGAGAAGTGTAGAACATGAAAGCACACACACCGTGAGCGGGGGCAAACCCAGTGCAGCCGAGACACTATGAGCACTCCCCACTCATGCCAGTGATATTTGTTTGCAGTGTTCCTCCCTCCCCACTGCAGGACTGAACAAGGGAGCCTAAATAAGTATCCACCACCGCCCTCTTGTGTCAGGGCGGAAATTAGACACTGAAGAGACCAGCAAACTGAAGAAGCTAAAAGAAACAGAGGGAACCACTTTGGAAGTGACAGGTGCAACAGATGAAAACCCTGTAGTTAGCAATGACTACATTGGAATGGGCCTATAGATCTTGAGAAGTATAAGCCGGATCAAGGAACTGTCTGAAACTGAACTGACCGCACACTGTCCGCAAGAGCTCCAGAGAAATTCCTAGATATATTTTCACTATTATCATTTTTTAAATTAAATTCTTTTTTATTTTTAAGTCCTGTATTACTCCTTTAATTTTCATTTTTATAACCTACTATTACCTTGCAAAAAAAAAGACAATATTTTTAAAGCAAACTTCATATATATTTTTTATAATTTTTGTGGCTTTGTTTTGCTTTTTTAATATTGTATTTTTGAGAGTCTAACCTCTACTCTAGTCAAGGCTATGGTTTTTCCAGTAGTCATGTATAGATGTGAGAGTTGGACTGTGAAGAAAGCTGAGCACCGAAGAATTGATGCTTTTGAACTGTGGTGTTGGAGAAGACTCTTGAGAGTCCCTTGGACTGCATGGAGATCCAACCAGTCTATTCTAAAGGAGATCAGCCCTGGGATTTCTTTGGAAGGAATGATTCTAAAGCTGAGACTCCAGTACTTTGGCCACCTCATGCAAAGAGTTGACTCATTGGAAAAGACTCTGATGCTGGGAGGGATTGGGGGCAGGAGGAGAAGGGGACGACAGAAGATGAGATGGCTGGATGGCATCACCAACTTGATGGACATGAGTTTGAGTGAACTCCTGGAGATGGTGATGGACAGGGATGAACTCCAGGGAGATGGTGATGGACAGGCGTGTTGCAATTCATGGGGTTGCAAAGAGTCAGACATGACTGAGTGAACTTAACTGAACCTCTACACTAGATTTTTAATCTTTGCTTTTTGGTATTTGTTACCAAATTTTGTACGTTTAAGAACCCAATCTTCAGTACATTTTTACTTGGGAGTGTGATTACTGGCTTGATTGCTCTTTCCCCCTTTTGACTCTCCTTTTCCTCCACCAGGTCACCTCTATCTCCTCCCTCCCCCTTCTTTGTCTACCCAACTCTGTAGAATCTCTTTGTTTGTTCCATGCTGTGGAGAACACTTAGGGAACTGATTACTGGCTAGATATGTCTCTCTCCTTTTGATTCCCACTGTTCTCCTCCTGGTCACCTCTGTCTCCTTCCTCCCTCTTATCTTCTCTGTGTAACTCTGTGAACATCTCTGAGGGGTCCAGACTGTGGAATGCACATACGGAAGTGATTACTGGCTAGCTTTCTCTAGCCTCTTTTGATTCCCCCTCTTCTCCTGGTCACCTCTATCTCCCTGCTCCCTCTTCTGTTCTCTATGTAACTCTGTGAACCTTTCTGGGTGTCCCTCACTTGGAGAAACTTTTCATCATTAACCTAGATGTTTTATCATCAGTGCTAAATAGATAGAGAAGTCTTGAAGCTACTGTAAGAATAAGACTGAAAACTAGAGGCAGGAGGCTTAAGTCAAAAACCTGAGAACACCAGAGAACTCCTGACTCCAGGGAACATTAATCAATAAGACTTCATCCAAAAGCCTCCATACCTATACTGAAACCAAACACCACCCAAGAGCCAACAAGTTCCAGAGCAAGACATACCACACAAATTCTCCAGCAGCACAGGGACATAGCCCTCAGCATCAATATACAGGCTGCCCAAAGTCACACCAAACCCCACAGACATCTCAAAACTCACTACTGGACACTTCATTGCACTCCAGAGAGAAGAAATCCAGCTCCACCCACCAAAACACCGACATAAGCTTCCCTAACCAGGAAACATTGACAAGCCACCCATTCAACCCCACCCACATTGAGGAACCTCCACAATAAAGAGGAGCCACAAACTACCAGAATACGGAAAGGCCACCCCAAACACAGCAATCTAAACAAGATGAAAAGACAGAGAAATACTCAGCAGGTAAAGGAATAGGATAAATGCCCACCAAACCAAACAAAAGAGTAAGAGACAGGGAGTCTACCTGAAAAAGAATTCAGAATAATGATAGTAAAAATGATCCAAAATCTTGAAAACAAAATGGAGTTACAGATAAATAGCTTGGGGACAAGGATCGAGAAGATGCAAGAAAGGTTTAACAAGGACCTAGAAGAAACAAAAAAGAGTCAATATATAATGAATAATGCAATAAATGAGATCAAAAACACTCTGAAGGGAACCAACAGTAGAATAATGGAGGCAGAAGATAGGAGAAGTGAGGTAGAAGATAGAATGGTAGAAATAAATGAAGCGGAAAGAAAAAAGAATTAAAAGAAATGAGGACACTCAGAGACCTCTCAGGACAATGTTAAATGCCCCAACATTCAAATCATAGGAGTCCCAGAAGAAGAAGACAAAAAGAAATACCATGAAAAAATACTTGAGGAGAGAAAAGTTGAAAACTTCCCTAAAATAGGGAAGGAAATAGTCACCCAAGTCCAAGAAACCCAGAGAGTCCCAAAGAGGATAAACCCAAGGCAAAACACCCAAAGACACATATTAATCAAATTAAAAAAGATCAAACACAAAGAACAAATATTAAAAGCAGCAAGGGAAAAACAACATATAACATACAAGGGGATTCCCATAAGAGCTGATCTTTCAATAGAAACTCTTTGGGCCAGAAGGGAATGGCAGGACATACTTAAAGTGATGAAAGAGAAAAACTTACAACCCAGATTACTGTACCCAGCAAAGATCTCATTCAAATATGAAGGAGAAATCAAAAACTTTACAGACAAGCAAAAGCTGAGAGAATTCAACACCACTAAACCAGCTCTCCAACAAATGCTAAAGGATCTTCTCTAGACAGGAAACACAGAAAGGGTGTATAAACTCGAACCCTAAACAACAAAGTAAATGGCAATGGGATCATACTTATCAATAATTGCCTTAAATGTAAATGAATGCCCCAACCAAAAGACAAAGACCGGCTGAATGGATACGAAAACAAGACCCCTATATATGTTGTCTACAAGAGACCCACCTCAAAACAGGGGACACATACAGACTGAAAGTGAAGGGCTGGAAAAAGATTTCCCATACACATAGAGACCAAAAGAAAGCAGGAGTAGCAATACTCATATCAGATAAAATAGACTTTAAAATAAAGGCTGTGAAAAGAAACAAAGAAGGTCACTACATAATGATCAAAGGATCAATCCAAGAAGAAGATATAACAATTATAAATATATATGCACCCAACATAGGAGTACCGCTGTATGTAAGACAAATGCTAATAAGTATGAAAGGGGAAATTAACAATAACACAATAATAGTGGGAGACTTTAATACCCAATTCACCTATGGATAGATCAACTAAACAGAAAATTAACAAGGAAACACATACTTTAAACTATACAATAGACCAGTTAGACCTAATTGATATATATAGGACATTTCACCCCAAAACAATGAATTTCACCTTTTTCTCAAGTGCACACGGAACCTTCTCCAGGATAGATCACATCCTGGGCCATAAATCTAGCCTTGGTAAAGTCAAAAAAATTGAAATCATTCCAAGCATCTTTTCTGACCACAGTGCAGTAAAATTAGATCTCAATTACAGGAGAAAAACTATTAAACATTCCAACATATAGAGGCTGAACAACACGCTGCCGAATAACCAACAAATCAAAGAAGAAATCAGAAAAGAAATCAAAATTTGCATAGAAATGAATGAAAATGAAAACAAAACAACCCAAAACCTGTGAGACACTGTAAAAGCAGTCCTAAGGGGAAAGTTCATAGCAATACAGGCATACTTCAAGAAACAAGAAAAAAGTCAAATAAATAACCTAACTCTACACCTAAAGCAACTAGTAAAGGAAGAAATCAAGAACCCCAGGGTTAGTAGAAGGAAAGAAATCTTAAAAATTAAGGCAGAAATAAATGCAAAAGAAACAGAAGAGACCATAGCAAAAATCAACAAAGCCAAAAGCTGGTTCTTTGAAGGGATAAATAAAATTGAAAAACCATTAGCCAGACTCATCAAGAAACAAAGGGAGAAAAATCAAATCAATGAAATTAGTAATGAAAATGGAGAGATCACAACAGATAACACAGAAATACAAAGGATCATGAGACTACTATCAGCAATTATATGCCAATAAAATGGACAAGGTGGAAGAAATGGACAAATTCTTAGAAAAGTACAACTTACCAAAACTGGACCAGGAAGAAATAGAAAATCTTAACAGACCCATCACAAGCATGGAAATTGAAACTGTAATCACAAATCTTCCAGCAAACAAAAGCCCAGGTCTAGACGGCTTCACAGCTGAATTCTACCAAAAAGGAGAAGAGCTGACACCTATCCTACTCAAACTCTTCCAGAAAATTGCAGAGGAAGGTAAACTTCCAAACTCATTCTATGAGGCCACCATCAGCCTAATACCAAAAGCTGAAAAAGATGCCACAAAAAAAGAAAACTACAGGCCAATATCACTGATGAACATAGATGCAAAAATCCTCAACAAAATGCTAATAATCAGAATCCAACAACACATTTAAAAGATCATACACCATGACCAAGTAGGCTTTATCCAGGGATGCAAGGATTCTTCAATATCCGCAAATCAATCAATGTAATATATCACATTAACAAATTGAAAAATAAAAACCATATGATTATCTCAATAGATGCAGAGAAAGCCTTTGACAAAATTCAACATTCATTTATGATAAAAAACCCTCCCGAAAGCAGGACAAGAAGGAACATACCTCAACATAATAAAAGCTATATATGACAAACCCACAGCAAACATTATCCTCAAGGGTGAAAAATTGAAAGCATTTCCCCTAAAGTCAGGAACAAGACAAGGGTGCCCACTCTCACCATTACTATTCAACATAGTTTTGGAAGTTTTGTCCACAGCAATCAGAGCAGAAAAAGAAATAAAAGGAATCCAAATTGGAAAAGAAGAAGTAAAACTCTCACTGTTTGCAGATGACATGATCTTCTACATAGAAAACCCTGAAGACTCCACCAGAAAATTACCAGAACTAATCAATGAATATAGTAAAGTTGCAGGATATAAAATCAACACACAGAAATCCATTGCATTCCTATACACTAATAATGAGAAAACTGAAAGAGAAATTAAGGAAACAATTCCATTCACCATTGCAACAAAAAGAGTAAAATACTTAGGAATATATCTCCCTAAAGAAACAAAATACCTATATATAGGAAACTACAAAACACTCATGAAAGAAATCAAAGAGGACACTAATAGATGGAGAAATATACCATATTCATGGATTGGAAGATTCAATATAGTGAAAATGAGTATACTACCCAAAGCAATTTATAGATTTAATGCAATCCCTATCAAACTACCAATGGTATTCTTCACAGAGCTAGAACAAATAAGTTCACAATTTGTATGGAAATACAAAAAACCTCGAATAGCCAAAGCTATCTTGAGAAAGAAGAATGGAACTGGAGGAATCAACCTGCCTGACTTCAGGCTCTACTACAAAGCCACAGTCATCAAGACAGTATGGTACTGGCACAAAGACAGAAATATAGATCAATGGAACAAAATAGAAAGCCCAGAGATAAATCCACACACTGTGATTCATGGGGTCGCAAAGAGTCAGACACGACTGAGTGACTGATCTGATCTGATCTGATGGACACCTTATCTTTGACAAAGGAGGCAAGAATATACAATGGATTAAAGACAATCTCTTTAACAAGTGGTGCTGGGAAAACTGGTCAACCACTTGTAAAAGAATGAACTAGAGCACTTTCTAACACCATACACAAAAATAAACTCAAAATGGATTAAAGATCTAAATGTAAGACCAGAAACTATAAAATTCCTAGAGGAGAACATAGGCAAAACACTCTCCGACATACATCACAGCAGGATCCTCTATGACCCACCTCCCAGAATATTGGAAATAAAAGCAAAAATAAACAAATGGGACCTAATTAAACTTAAAAGCTTATGCACAACAAAGGAAACTCTAAGCAAGGTGAAAAGACAGCCTTCAGAATGGGAGAAAATAATAGCAAATGAAGCAACTGACAAACAACTAATCTCAAAAATATACAAGCAACTCCTACAGCTCAATTCCAGAAAAATAAATGACCCAATCAAAAAATGGGCCAAAGAACTAAATAGACATTTCTCCAAAGAAGACATACAGATGGCTAACAAACACATGAAAAGATACTCAACATCACTCATTATCAGAGAAATGCAAATCAAAACCACTATGAGGTAACATCACACCAGTCAGAATGGCTGCAATCCAAAAGTCTACAAGCAATAAATGCTGGAGAGGGTGTGGAGAAAAGGGAACCCTCTTACACTGTTGGTGGGAATGCAAACTAGTACAGCCACTATAGAGAACAGAGGGGAGATTCCTTAAAAAACTGGAAATAGAACTGCCTTATGACCCAGCAATCCCACTGCTGGGCATACACACTGAGGAAACCAGAAGGGAAAGGGACACGTGTACTCCAATGTTCATCACAGCACTGTTTATAATAGCCAGGACATGGAAGCAACCTAGATGTCCATCAGCAGATGAATGGTTAAGAAAGCTGTGGTACTTATACACAATGGAGTATTACTCAGGCATTAAAAAGAATACATTTGAATCAGTTCTAATGAGGTGGATGAAACTGGAGCCTATTATACAGAGTGAAGTAAGCCAGAAAGAAAAACACCAATACAATATACTAACGCATATATATGGAATTTAGAAAGATGGTAACAATAACCCTGTATACGACACAGCAAAAGAGACACTGATGTATAGAACAGACTTTTGGACTCTGTGGGAGAGAGAGAGGGTGGGATGATTTGGGAGAATGGCATTGAAACATGTACAATACCATATATGAAATGAGTCACCAGTCCAGGTTCGATGCACGATACTGGATGCTTGGGGCTGGGGCACTGGGACAACCCAGAGGGATAGTACAGGGAAGGAGGAGAGAGCAGATTCATGTTGATATATGGCAAAACCAATACAATATTGTAAAGTTAAAAAATAAAATAAAAAAAAAGAAAGTTGTGGTTCATATGCACAATGGAATATTACTCAGCCATAAAAAAGAATACATTTGAATCAATTCTAATGAGGTGGATGAAACAGGAGCCTATTATATAGTTGAAGTAAGCCAGAAAGAAAAACACCAATACAGTATACTAATGCATATATATGGAATTTAGAAAGATGGTAACGATGACCCTATATGTGAGACAGCAAAAGAGACACAAATGTATAGAACAGTCTTGGACTCTGCAGGAGACGGTGAGGGTGGGATGATTTGAAAGAAGAGCATTGAAACATGTATATTATCATATGTGAAACAGATCTCCAGTCCAGGTTTGATGCATGAGACAGGGTGCTTAGGGCTGGTGCACTGGGATGACCCAGAGGGATGGGATGGGGAGGGAGGTGGAAGGGCTGTTCAGGATGGGGAACACATGTACACCCATGGCTGATTCATGTCAATGTACGGCAAGACTACTACAATATTGTAAAGTGATTAACCTCCAATTAAAATAAATAAATTTTTTTAAAAAAGGAATCTCCATACTGTTCTCCATAATGACTGTACAAGTTTATATTTCCACCAACAGTGCAGTAGGGTTCCATTTGCTCCACATCCTCTCCAGAATTTACTGTTTGGAGTTGTTTTGTGTGTGTGTGTGTGTGTGTGTGTGTTTTTGTTTTTTTTTTTTTTTTTGATGATTGCCATGCTAATTGGTGAGGTGAGACTTCACTGTTATTTTGATTTGCATTTCTCTAATAATGAACAATGTTGAGCATATTTTCATGTGTTTATTAGCCATCTCCCTGTGTTTCTTTACATTGTCTTCCCTCTGTGCATATCTGTCTCTGTGCCCAAGTTTCCCTTTTCTTAAGGACACTGGTCATATCAGATTTGAACCCATCTTAATGATCTCATTTTAACCTCATTTTAACTTGTGTCCAGCCCATCCCAGGCAAACTGCAGGACAGAAGCAGGTATGGATCTCTGTCTGGCAGAACTTTTCCTGAAGGTTCCTAATAAAATATCTGGGCACTCATTCTGACCTCTGTTTGAATTCATGTCTAGGCCCTCCAGGTCGCAATAACCATAGTGATTCTATTAATACAAATGAGTCAGCACCAATGGACCTGAGGTGTCCAAACTGCAATTCCTCTACAACTCCTATGATGAAGCATCACTCCTGGCTGGCACTGTGGCATTGGAAGACAGCATGGCTCACAGACCCATTAAGGCTTCAGCATTTATTTGAAACATTTGTTTCAAACAGATAAATATTAAAGCCTAAAGCAGCAGCTCAATTTGAATCACCTGCTGAGATCTAAAATAATCCTGATTGCTGGTCCTCACTCCTATGGTTGTAACCGAATTAGGTTTCTGTGCACCCAGAGCACCACCATTTTAAAAGCTTCCCATGCATTACTAGTGTGTGTGCAGCCAAAGGTGAGAACAGATCACATAGCTCAGTGCTCCTCAAACACTAACTGATGTAGGAATTGTTAAAATGCAGATTCTGATTCCATAGGTCTGGGGTGGGGCTTGAGATTCTGTGTTTCTAACAGGCTCCCATGGGATGGTAATGCTCTTGATCCACTGACCACACTTTGAGCAGTCAGGATCTAAGGAGCTGATTCTCAAATGGGGCTGTACGATGGAGTAACCAGTAGAGCTTTAAAAAAAAATACTGACCCCTGGGTTTTGCCTCCAGTGTGCTTCTGATTGAATTGGTCAGGAGTGCTGACAGCATCAGGGCTTTAAAAGCTTTGCATGTGATTCCGAAGTGCAGCCCAGGTTGAGAACCACTGCTGTTGAGAAAAGGCAGAAACAGTCCCAGTTGTTTCTGCAAATCTAATAGTGTAAGCAAGTGGGCCGTACTGGACATCATCTTCCATGGAGGCTACTGAGTTTTACTTTGGGGTTTGTGCAGCATCAAAACAAAGGCTGCATGAGGAATAGGTGTATGTGCATCACAGATTTTTTTTTTAAGTATCTTTAATATTAATTTTTCATTTGATAGTAATTTCTCATTTAAATGCTTTCTTTTCTGCTATCACCCTCTGTGTTTTTTTCCGTCTTTTTTTTTAATTTTATTTTTAAACTTTACAATATTGTATTGGTTTTGCCAAATATCAAAATGAATCTGCCACAGGTATACTCGTGTTCCCCATCCTCCCTCCCCATACCATCCCTCTGGGTCATCCCAGTACACCAGCCCCAAGCATCCAGTATCATGCATCGAACCTGGACTGGCGACTCGTTTCATACATGATAGTATACATGTTTCAATGCCATTCTCCCAAATCTTCCCACCCTCTCCCTCTCCCACCGAGTCCATAAGACTGTTCTATACATCAGTGTCTCTTTTGCTGTCTCGTATACAGGGTTATTGTTACCATCTTGCTAAATTCCATATATATGTGTTAGTATACTGTATTGGTGTTTTTCTTTCTGGCTTACTTCACTCTATATAATAGGCTCCAGTTTCATCCACCTCATTAGAACTGATTCAACGATTTTTAAGCACAGGTGATATGGGATCAACAGTCAGAAGTGAGAAAGCAGACAAGACCAGTTCCGAGCGATAATGTTCAAAGAGGTTAGTTAAATCTCTTTTCATATTTGTCATCCAAGGTCTTTTTTAGTTCAGCCTGAGAGCTGAAACAAGCATTTGTAACAGCAGTCAGAGTTGTTGGAGCAGACCCTGATCCAGAGTGAGGAAAGCCTAATACTCTCTCCCCTCCCACCGCCACCAGCACCACCAGGATGGCATGGCCATATATCCAGTAATTAGTTTCCACCAGTTGTCCCAGAATCTGCTGTGGTTTGACATTTTAGCACTCTCAATATGTCTGGTTTTGAACAAGAAAAGGTCACTCTAGATAATGGTAACCTCTATGTTAAACTGTGTCCCCTAGAATTCATGTGTTGAAGCCTTTACCCCCCACCCCCCAGTGCCTCAAAATGTGACTATTTAGAGATAGGGCCTTTACAAAGGTGATTAAGTTAAAAATCTGTCTGTTACAGTGGCCTTATCCAAGGGGACATTTGGGCACACTAAGAAATATAAGAAGTGTATGAGCACAGAAGAAAGACATATGAAAACACATTTTAAGGCTCCACTTGAGTCATAGCCCATTTGTCAAAGCAGTCCACAAAGTCAAGCTCAGAGTCAAGGATGGGCATTTATACTCCACCTACTGCAAAGGCATGGTAACAGCATGAATGTACAATTCTATTTAAAGGGGAATGAAGAATTAGATTAATTTTTTGATCTACCACACTGGGTTCCATCAGTGTACTTTTAGCATTCAAGTGACCATGGAATTGGCCTTAATAAATGAATTTAGGACTAGGGTCTTGCCATCAATCACATCTAGAATACTTGTCTCTGACAACTTTCTGTAAAGCAGTCACTTCTCATTGCTGAGCCTCAGTTTAAAAAAAAAAAAAAATAGAAGTCCATTAACTAGATTGGCAATTACAACACAGCATCTACTTGTTTGTTTTTTTAATTAGCTGTACATATTTAAAAAGATTTTATGTTAAGATCCAGATTTTCCTAACAAATTAGAGAATCTAACAACAATGAACATCAAAGCAACAATCACCAGAAGTGAAGTTGCATCTGCCCCTTTAGATGTCAGCGCTTTCCTAACACCACAGTCACCACCAGGCAATTTCTCTTGTTAAGAAAATGTGCTCCTCTCCTACCGGTATTTGAATTTTGGACGCCCTTTCCACCCCAACTCTGGAGTATCCAGCTATAACATTCCGAGGTTCTAAATTTAGAGCGCATAAGTCCCAATACAAACTCATTCCCAATAATGCTGTTCATATAGTCTCTATTTGTCTGTGTTTAAGTTTGGGGACAATTTTGTTTTTTTGCTTGTTTGGGTTTTTCAGGTTATTTATAGGATATAGATTACCTTTATTTTTTATTGGAATATTATTGCTTTATAATGTTGTGTTGGTTTTTGCTGTACAACATGGATCAGCTATATGTATACATCTATCCCCTCACACTTTAGCCTCTATCCCACCCTTCTAAGTCATCAGAGAGCATGGGCTGAGCTCCCTGTGCTATTCAGCAGCTTCCCACTATCTATTTTATACTAAGTAGTGTATATGTCAATCCTACTCTCCCAGTTTGTTCCACACTCCCCTCCCCCTCTATTCACATGTCCATTCTCTACATCCGTGTCTCTATTCCTGCTCTGCAAATAGGTTCCTCTGTACCATTTTTCTAGACTCCATATATGTGCATTAATATATATTCATTTTTCTTTCTTCATTCTGTATTACAGACTCTAGGCCCAGCCACATCACTACAAATAACTCAATTTCATTCCTTTTTTATGGCTGAGTAATATTCCATTGTATACACGTACCACAACTTCTTTATCCATTTATCTGTCAATAGATACCTAGGTTGCTTCCATGTGCTGGCTATTATAAATAGTGCTGCAGTGAACATTGGGGTAATATGTCTTTTTGAATTATGTGATATGTCTATTTTGAATAGGTTTCTCAAGGCATATGCCTAGGAGTGGGACTGATGGGTCATATGGTGGTTCTATTTTCAGTTTTTTAAGGAATCTCCATACTGTTCTCCACAGTGATTCCATCAACTTAACATTCCTACCAACAGTGCAAGAGGATTCCCTTTTCTCCACACCCTTTCCAACATTTATTGTTTGTAGATTTTTGATGGTGGTCATTCTGACCCATGTGAGGTGATATCTCATTGTAGTTTTGATTTGCATTTATCTAACAATTAGTATTGTTGAGTATGGCTTCATGTTTTTATAGGCCCTCTGTTTGTCTTCTTTGGAGAAATGTCTATTCAGGACTTCCACCCATTTTTTTATCGTTTTTTGTTTTTTTTTTTTTAATTGAGCTGCATGAGTGGGAGTTTTGGAGATACCTCCTTTGTCAGTTGCTTCATTTGCAAATATTTTCTCTCATTCTGAGGGTTGTCTTTTCCTCTTATTTATGGTTTCTTTTGCTGTGAAAAGCTTTTAAGTTTAATTAGGTTCCATTTGTTTATTTTTGTTTTTATTTTCATTACTCCAGGAAGTGGGTCAAAGAGGATCTTGCTGGGATTTATGTCAAAGAATGTTCTGCCTATGTTTTCCTCTAAGAGTTTTACAGTGTCTTGGCCTTACATTATATATTTAATCCATTTTGAGTTTATTTTTGTGTTTGGTGTTTGGAAGTGTTCTAATTTCTTTCTTTCTTTTTTTTTTTTTTTTTACATTTCACTATCCAATTTTCCTAGCACCACTTATTGAAGAGGCTGTCTTTCTCTTGTATATTCTTGCCTCCTTTGTCAAAGATTAGGTGACCATAGGTGCATGGGTTTATCTCTGGGCTTTCTATTCTGTTCCATTGATCTAAATTTCTGTTTTTGTGTCAGTTTCATGCTGTCTTGATTATTATAGCTTTGTAGTATAGTCTGAAGTCAGAGAGCCTGATTACTCCAGCTCCATTTTTCTTTCTCAAGATTGCTTTGGCTATTTGGGTTTTCTGTTTCCATACAAACTGTAAATGTTTTTTTGTTCTAGTTCTGTGAAAAATGCCATTGGCAACTTGATAGGAATTGCATTGAATCTGTAGATTGCTTTGGGTAGTATAGTCATTTTTACAATATTGATTCTTCCAATCCAAAACATGGTAGATCTCTCCATCAGTTTGGGTTGTTTTTTATTTATTTCATCAGTGTCTTATAGTTTTCCATGAACAGTTCTTTTACCTCCTAAGGTAGGTTTATTCTTAGGTATTTTATTCTTTTTGTTGCATAACTAACTACAACTTTTGCTTTGCACATAAGAATCTGTTCCTCACACTCTGCATTCAAAATCAGAAGGGATTTCCTTCAGTGTCACAAATGCTTCAGGTTTCCATGTAGGGGTGTTGTCTTAAGGTTTGAAAGTGATGTGGTACTTAAGTTATTGGGTTGGCCAAAATTTTCATTCAGATTTTTCCATATCATCTTACAGAAAAACCATAACAAATTTTTGGCCAACCCAATACCTTTTTTCTGGGAATGGTTAGGCACTCACCCTGAATAGAAGCACAGGGAGATGTCTTCTCAGAGCCCTTCCCTTCCCACATGGCTTCCTCAACACAGCAGTCTGGTCAAAAGAATCATATTCAACCAACTGCCCTACTATTGAAAGCAGTTTGTCTTTTGGACGAGCTGCAGCAACGAGTGGGCCTTCAGGCATGCTCTGCAACCCCACCCTTCATCACAGTGTGTCCCTCACAGAGGAGATCCTCAGAAAAGAGACAATCTCAAAAATGACAGAATGATCTCTGTTCATTTCTAAGGCAAACCATTCAATATCACAGTAATCCAAGTCTATGCCCCAACCAGTAACACTGAAGAAGCTGAAGTTGAATGGTTCTATGAAGACCTACAAGACCTTTTAGAACTAACACCCAAAAAAGATGTCCTTTTCATTATGGGGTACTGGAATGCAAAAGTAGGAAGTCAAGAAACACCTGGAGTAACAGGCAAATTTGGCCTTGGAGTATGGAATGAAGCAGGGCAAAGACTAATAGAGTTTTGCCAAGAAAAGGCACTGGTCATAACAAACACCCTCTTCCAACAACACAAGAGAAGACTCTATGCATTGACATCACCAGATGGTCAACACCGAAATCAGATTGATTATATTCTTTGCAGCCAAAGATGGAGAAGCTCTATACAGTCAGCAAAAACAAGACCAGGAGCTGACTGTGGCTCAAACCATGAACTCCTTATTGCCAAATTCAGACTTAAATTGAAGAAAGTAGGGAAAACCACAAGACCATTAAGGTATGACCTAAATCAAATCCCTTATGATTATACAGTGGAAGTGAGAAATAGATTTAAGGGCCTAGATCTGATAGATAGAGTGCCTGACGAACTATGGAATGAGGTTCGTGACATTGTACTTGAGACAGGAATCAAGACCATCCCCATGGAAAAGAAATGCAAAAAAGCAAAATGGCTGTCTGGGGAGGCCTTACAAATAGTTGTGAAAAGAAGAGAAGCGAAAAGCAAAGGAGAAAAGGAAAGATATAATAAGCATCTGAATGCAGAGTTCCAAAGAATAGCAAGAAGAGATAAGAAAGCCTTCTTCAGCAATCAGTGCAAAGAAATAGAGGGAAACAACAGAATGGGAAAGATTAGAGATCTCTTCAAGAAAATCAGAGATACCAAAGGAACATTTCATGCAAAGATGGGCTCGATAAAGGACAGAAATGGTATGGACCTAACAGAAGCAGAAGATATTAAGAAGCGGTGGCAAGAATACACAGAAGAACTGTACAAAAAAGATCTTCATGACCCAGATAATCACGATGGTGTGATCACTGACCTAGAGCCAGATATTCTGGAATGTGAAGTCAAGTGGGCCTTAGGAAGCATCACTACGAATGAAGCTAGTGGAGGTGATAGAATTCCAGTTGACCTATTCCAAATCCTGACAGATGATGCTGTGAAAGTGCTGCACTCAACATGCCAGCAAATTTGGAAAACTCAGCAGTGGCCACAGGACTGGAAAAGGTCAGTTTTCATTCCAATCCCAAAGAAAGGCAATGCCAAAGAATGCTCAAACTACCACACAATTGCACTCATCTCACACGCTAGTAAAGTAATGCTCAAAGTTCTCCAAGCCAGGCTTCAGCAATATGTGAACCATGAACTTCCAGATGTCCAAGCTGGTTTTAGAAAAGGCAGAGGAACCAGAGATCAAATTGCCAACATCTGCTGGATCATGGAAAAAGCAAGAGAGTTCCAGAAAAACATCTATTTCTGCTTTATTGACTATGCCAAAGCCTTTGACTGTGTGGATCACAATAAACTGTGGAAAATTCTGAAAGACATGGGAATACCAGACCACCTGATCTGCCTCATGAGAAATTTGTTATCAGGTCAGGAAGCAACAGTTAGAACTGGACATGGAACAACAGACTGGTTCCAAATAGGAAAAGGAATACGTCAAGGCTGTATATTGTCACCCTGCTTATTTAACTTATATGCAGAGTACATCATGAGAAATGCTGGGCTGAAAGAAACACAAGCTGGAATCAAGATTGCCAGGAGAAATATCAATAACCTCAGACATGCAGATGACACCACCCTTATGGCAGAAAGTGAAGAGGAACTCAAAAGCCTCTTGATGAAAGTGAAAGTGGAGAGTGAAAAAGTTGGCTTAAAGCTCAACATTCAAAAAAGAAGATCATGGCATTCGGTCCCATCACTTCATGGGAAATAGATGGGGAAACAGTGGTAACAGTGTCAGACTTTATTTTTCTGGGCTCCAAAATCACTGCAGATGGTGACTGTAGTCATGAAATTAAAAGACGCTTACTCCTTGGAAGGAAAGTTATGAGCAACCTAGATAGTATATTCAAAAGCAGATTCATTACTTTGCCAACAAAGGTCCATCTAGTCAAGGCTATGGTTTTTCCTGTGGTCATGTATGTATGTGAGAGTTGGACTGTGAAGAAGGCTGAGCACCGAAGAATTGATGCTTTTGAACTGTGGTGTTGGAGAAAACTCTTGAGAGTCCCTTGGACTGCAAGGAGATCCAACCAGTCCATTCTGAAGGAGATCAGCCCTGGGATTTCTTTGGAAGGAATGATGCTAAAGCTGAAACTCCAGTACTTTGGCCACCTCATGCAAAGAGTTGACTCATTGGAAAAGACTCTGATGCTGGGAGAGATTGGGGTCAAGAGGAGAAGGGGACGACAGAGGATGAGATGGCTGGATGGCATCACTGACTCGATGGACATGAGTCTGGGTAAACTCCGGGAGTTGGTGATGGACAGTGAGGCCTGGTGTGCTGTGATTCATGGGGTCGCAAAGAGTTGGACACGACTGAGAGACTGATCTGATCCGATCTGAAACTGGAAGTGAAATGACAGACTGGAGCAAGCACTCTGTGGCAAGAACTGAGATTTAGAGACAAGTGATTTGGTTATTATTGTTGTTTGTTGGTTTGGGCTGGGCCACTGTCCCAGAACAGAGAGAAAGAAGAGGGTCCCAGGAGTGATACGTGAGAGAAGGCATGAGAACAGAGAAAAGTGAAAGAGACTCAGGACAGCCACGAATACCATGGAAAGGAGGCTGAAGAAAGAATCCATCTTTCTTTCTTCCGTGACTATGAACCTTATGTGAAGGTATCCTTCTAGGACCTAGAAATAACATTTTCAAAATCTTTTTGTAGTTAAATATATTCATAGATCTGTATCTCATTTAATCTTTTGTAATGTTTGATCTTATTAATTTGTTACTTTTAGAAAATCATGTTTTTACTGGATTCAGAGGTAGATGGTCTCAACAGGTATAGCCTCTGTCTCTTGGCAATCTGTTCCTGGCATTTTCCTTTGGCCTCCTTCAATCTTTTGGCCAAAAGTGTATCCTACTCTGTAGACTCATCCTTTGTTTAGTGCACAATTTCTTCAGAGTGATACACTAATACTGGTGTTGCAAGAAACATGGAGTAACAGGACACTGACCCTTGAGCACTTTGCTCCTCAGTTTCTTACCTTCCTCACAATACACACTAATGGGCATGATCTTAAAAGAGATTGAAAAGTTGCAATTCTGCTAGTTCTTTTGAGCCCCAGGTAACAAAGAACAGTAGTATCAGTCCAGGAATATCTTTCTCCCTTTAAAAAAAAATAATAATACCAAGTTGAAAACACTCAGCCTGGCCTCTGCAATACAACCTTGAACAGATATGTGCTCCTTTCCCCAGTTCCCCTTGATCTATAACAGGAATGCCCCTTAATCAGTGGCCAGCAGACACAATGCTTTTCCGTGCACCATTATCCTATTTTATATATTAAAAACAGAAGCAGAAAGAGATTTTTTTAAAACTTGTTCATTCCATAAATATTAGGTTCAGGATTTGAAAATGTATCTCTGATGCCCCTGACCATGCTTTTTAGAACCCCTACATGAAACAGCAGTCTTTAGATAAATATGTAGGGTTGGAACTAAGGCCTAAATCTGTTAAAACACTTTCCAAAATTCACACAGCTACTAAATAGCAAAGCTAAGATTTGAAGCCAGTCTTTCCAACCCCAGATCCTAAATTCTTAAGCACTTGGATGACTAGGATTTCTAAATCATCTCATGTTGGTAGGTATCAACTGGAGCTTAAATATATCCTGGGAAGGGGATTAAATAAATGTATAACTATTGAGGAAAAGAAAGGAAGAATTAGTGACCTTCCCAAGAAAATGAACTCTGTTGACATACATGGTTCCCAGGATGCAGGTAGAGCCTAAGGAGAGAACCAGGAGTCTCAGTGATCACTTCAGGCTTGTGTGGGGTCAAGGAGGACTGATATTCTGATAGAGACAGGCATGCTATGGTTAGGAGACATATCTGGGTCTGAGATCTGGTGAATGGACACAGGCAGGCCATCCCAGTGCAATGGAGTAGAGGGTTCAGGATCCAGTATGATCAGAAACCAAGAATTAAGAGTGGAAATAAAGCAACAGTGATGACAGTAACCAAAGTGGGAGAGAATTATCTCTATATTGTTTTTTAAACACTGTGCCTCATACTCTGTGGGTGAAGAAATTGGGGTTGAGAAAATTTAGACACCTCACCCAGTGCCAGAGGCAGAATGTAGCTGGATCAAGATTCAAAGCCCTACATGCCTAGATCCTCAAATAGCAAAATGAGGGCAAGGAGCTTTAAGGAACAGGAGAGGGCAGGTTCAACTGGGCTATTAGGAAATATACCAAGTTTCAGTGAAGGTAGAAGGCCAGCTGCCCTCAGATGGCCTGCAGCAGAAATGCCCATGGGCTTATTCTGAGAGAGAACACTTGTCTTTAAATAAAGCCATTTAAACCTTCTGATGTGAAGACAGGAGAAAAACGCAGTAGATTAACAGCTGTACTATCTTGGAGGAGATGCTCAAATAAACCATTCAGTCAAAGAAAAGAAGGAAGAAAGGAAAGGAGAGTGCAGAAAAGGAAGGAATGAAAGGGGAGAGTGGAAAAGAAAGAAGTAAGGGGCGTGAAAGGGAGAATGAAAAGGGGGAAAATGAAGACAGGAAGAGGTAGATGGAGAGAGAAAAGAAAGTATGGAGGAATCAAGGAATTAAACAGAAAAAAAAAAAAAGAGAATATTAAAAGACATGAGTCTATCACAAATTAGAACCCTCAGCAGTGAATCTATAGACAGCTGTCACTGAAGATTACTTTCAGATAATGAAATTAAATGCACCCTTTTATCTTCCATGCCCCTGTAGATCATGAGTTCTGGAGATCATGGTCTATAATACAGATGCAATCTTGATAAATCTCCAAGGACTTAGAACAATACTGTGCATACAGTGGGTGTTGAATAAATAAAAGGTTGACATTGATTGATGGTCTCTTCCCTAAAGAAAATTGATCTCCAATTCAAATCTCCATTGTAACACTGAGCAAGGTTAATCTTCATATCCCCACAGATGGAGACTAATGGGATAGGCCTAAGTAGGCAGAAGTGCATCAGGAAACCAAATTGGGAAATGATAGCTATTGTCACCCAGGGAATTGCCAGAAGTGGATGTCACTCATGGCCGCCAGCTCCAAGTCTGAACATTCTTTATTCCCCATAGATAATAACAGACTGGTGAAAAAACACTTAAACAAATGCAACATGCATATAAAGAAAGTTTTAACAAATTCTCAAAAACTGACTCTACCAAGTTGATCATGTACTTCATTATTTGCTTTTGAAAAATGACAGCTGTTAAAATGCTAAAGGCAGGAGAAGGACAATTCCTCCTCTTTCTCAAACCGAATCTCAGACAAAACACTGCCATAAACACAAATAAGTATTTAAAAAATGTACTTCAGCAAAGTGGCCCAGGACTTTGTAAACAAACACCCTTTAGAAAGCTGATGCTAAGTAGTTCATGAAACCTGCTCAGAAAAATTGAAGACATCCTAACTTTCTGTCCTTTCAGGCGCTCCTCAGACTCTTAGCCAGTCAATATATCTTAAATACCATTCATTTCACCAATGAAAGCCCATTTCTAATACTCATCATGCTGATTAGAAGTTGCCAGTTTCTCTAATAAGAACTTATTTCAAATATTTATTATGCTGGTTAACAAAACTACCAGTGACAATAAGCAATGAGGGTAAAAAAAACACACCTTCAATTGTTACCTCTGAAGTGTGGCCTTTGTTATCTAATGTTAGATAACCACCCCTGAAATGTGGATTCCTGTTTATACCAACTGCCTCTTGGTTAGTAAATTAAACCACATACATTTATATTATACTAGGTTTGTGTTGAGTATTTTAAAGTATATAACAAGCAGAAAAGTGAAAGTGTTAGTCGTTCAGTCATCTCCGACTCTTTGTGATCCCATGGACTACAGACTGCCATGCTCCTCTGTCCATGGAACTCTCCAGGCAAGAATACTGGAGTGGGTAGCTGTTCCCTTCTCCAGAGGATCTTCCCAACCCAGGGATCAAAACCAGGTCTCCTGCATTGCGGGCAGATTCTTTACCGTCTGAACCACCAGGGAAGCCCATATAACAAGCAACATAATGTAAATTATAAAACATATTAAAACATTTTATCTTTAAAAATAATTATTTTAATAACTGGCTGGAAAATGCCATAGACAGAGGAGCCTGTGGGCTGCAGTTCATAAGATCACACGACTTAGGGACCAAACAGCAAACAGCAGCTGACTCCAAAGGCAAGTCTGTTATCCCTTGTAAAACTGCAGCAAATACTGGGAGCCTTTTGGTCTTAGGTCCCTCAGGCTCCAGCAGGTATAAGAAGCTCCATGCCTGGACTCAGCACAGTTCAGCTCCCAAGTGTCCCAAATGTTTTCCTCATTATCTTGACCCTAATATGGAAGTTAGTTCCTTTGAACTGATTTTCAGAATATGCACACCTGCACTCCCTCATTCATCCATCCCTCATTCATTCACTCCTTCATTCAATGTCTTTACTAAAGGTTTTACAAAGTTGAGGGCTTTATACATCAAAACACAAAATTTTAAGATTTAACAGTAAACTGCTTATTCTGGCCATTCTTCTACACAGACTGAGGCCCCACATCTGGTTGCTTACTCATCCCCTGCCACAGTAGAGTTACTGGTTTCATGACATAATAGTTACATTATTTGGTAGAGCAGGGTTAGTTACTTTCCTTCAAAGTCTCTCTTCCCTCAACTCAAGTGCTTTCAAATTTTGCACCATTGGGTGATCTGATTTTTCCAGTAACACAAGACATTCTAGAATTGGGAGGAATGACAAACGACAAAGATAGTCACATTAGTGGCCATTTAAAGCCATATTATGTGTGTGAAAGTGTGAAAGTATTAGTCGTTCAGTTGTGTCCAGTTCTTTACAACACCATGGACTGTAGCCCACCAGCTTCCTCTGTCCAGAAAGAAATATCAGGATCACTCAAATCTAAGGACAATTATCTAAATTTCTAATACAACTTTTCTAACTTTCAATTTGTCATTTACATAGGAACTATTATCCAGCAAGGATCATTTCTGCATTCTTCTCTTCTAATGAAACATTATTATGTTTCCCACATCTAGTTTTATGATATATAGCCTTTATTCAGTTTTCTAGGAAAGAAAATATCATTTTATTTCCTATATGAACAAGATCTTCTTCTCCCAGAGACAACGTCTATCATTCTATTTGATTCTCTGCAGATGAAAGACTGACGCTTTGAGATTATAAACATAATCCATAGATATGTTTATATACCCCACACTCCCAAGGTCTGAATGGTAAGGAGATAAAGAGGCTTGAATCAAGCCTCTTTAGGTCTGTGTTGGGTCCATGAATTAAGGCAAATTGGAAGTGGTCAAACAGGAGATGGCAAGACTGAATGTCGACATTCTAGGAATCAGCGAACTAAAATAGACTGGAATGGGTGAATTTAAATCAGATGACCATTATATCTACAACTGTGGGCAGGAACCCCTTAGAAGAAATGGAGTAGACATCATAGTGAACAAGAGAGTTCGAGATGCAGTACTTGGATGCAATCTTAAAAATGACAGAATGATCTCTGTTCATTTCCAAGGCAAACCATTCAATATCACAGTAATCCAAGTCTATGCCCCAACCAGTAACACTGAAGAAGCTGAAGTTGAATGGTTCTATGAAGACCTACAAAACCTTTTAGAACTAACACCCCAAAAAGATGTCCTTTTCATTATGGGGTACTGGAATGCAAAAGTAGGAAGTCAAGAGAGAGATGGAGTAACAGGCAAACTTGGCCTTGGAGTACAGAATGAAGCAGGGCAAAAGCTAATAGAGTTTTGCCAAGAGAACACACTGATCACAACAAATACCCTCTTCCAACAACACAAGAGAAGACTCTACACATGGACATCACCAGATGGCCAACACCGAAATCAGATTGATTATATTCTTTGCAGCCAAAGATGGAGAAGCTCTATACAGTCAGCAAAAACAAGACCAGGAGCTGACTGTGGCTCAAACCATGAACTCCTTATTGCCAAATGCAGACTTAAATTGAAGAAAGTGGGGAAAACCACTAGACCATTCAGGTATGACCTGAATCAATCCCTTATGATTATACAGTGGAAGTGGCAAATAGATTTAAGGGACTAGATCTGATAGACAGAGTGCCTAGTGAACTATGGACGGAGGTTCGTGACATTGTACAGGAGACAGGGATCAAGACCATCCCAAGAAAAAGAAATGCTAAAAAGCAAAATGGCTGTCTAGGGAGACCTTACAAATAACTGTGAAAAGAAGAGAAGTGAAAAGCAAAGGAAAGATATAAGCATCTGAATGCAGAGTTCCAAAGAATAGCCAGGAGAGATAAGAAAGCCTTCCTCAGTGATCAGTGCAAAAAAAGAGAGGAAAACAATAAAATGGGAAAGACTAGAGATCAGTTCAAGAAAATTAGAGATAACAAGGGAACATTTCATGCAAAGATGGGCTCAATAAAGGACAGAAATGGTATGGAACCAGCAGAAGCAGAAGATATTAAGAAGAGGTGGCAAGAATACACAGAAGAACAGCACAAAAAAGATCTTCATGACCCAGATAATCACGATGGTGTGATCACTGACCTAGAGCCAGACATCCTAGAATGTGAAGTCAAGTGGGCCTTAGGAAGCATCACTATGAACAAAAACAGTGGAGGTGATGGAATTCCAGTTGAGCTATTTCAAATCCTGAAAGATAATGCTGTGAAAGTGCTGCCCCCAATATGCCAGCAAATTTGGAAAACTCAGCAGTGGCCGCAGGACTGGAAAAGGTCAGTTTTCATTCCAATCCCAAAGAAAGGCAATGCCAAAGAATGCTCAAACTACTGCACAATTGCACTCATCTCACATGCTAGTAAAGTAATGCTCAAAATTCTCCAAGCCAGGCTTCAGCAATATGTGAACCATGAACTTCCAGATGTTCAAGCTGGTTTTAGAAAACTCAGAGGAACCAGAGATAAAATTGCCAACATCTGTTGTATCATCAAAAAAGCAAGAGAGTTTCAGAAAAACATCTATTTCTGCTTTATTGACTATGTGAAAGCCTTTGACTGTGTGGATCACAATAAACTGTGGAAAATTCTGAAACAGATGGGAATACCAAACCACCTGACCTGCCTTTTGAGAAATCTGTATGCAGGTTAGGAAGCAACAGGTAGAACTGGACATGGAACAACAGACTGGTTCCAAATAGGAAAAGGAGTATGTCAAGGCTGTATATTGTCACCCTCCTTATTTAACTTATATGCAGAGTACATCATGAGAAATGCTGGACTGGAGGAATCACAAGCTGAATCAAGATTTCCAGGAGAAACATCAATAACCTCAGACATTCAGATGACACCACCCTTATGGCAGAAAGTGAAGAGGAACTAAAAAGCCTCTTGATGAAAGTGAAAGTGGAGAGTGAAAAAGTTGGCTTAAAGCTCAACATTCAGAAAACAAAGATCTTGGCATTCGGTTTCATCACTTCATGGCAAATAGATAGGGAAACAGTAGAAACAGTGACTGACTTTATTTTGGGGGGCTCCAAAATCACTGCAGATGGTGATTGTAGCCATGAAATTAAAAGACGCTTACTCCTTGGAAAGAAAGTTATGACCAACCTAGACAGCATATTAAAGAGCAGAGACATTACTTTGCCAACAAAGGTCTATCTAGTCAAGGCTATGGATTTTCCAATAGTCATGTATGGATGTGAGAGTTGGATTATAGAGAAAGCTGAGCACCGAAGAATTGATGCTTTTGAACTGTAGTGTTGGAGAAGACTCTTGAGAGTCCCTTGGACTGCAAGGAGGTCCAACCAGTCCATCCTAAAGGAGATCCAACCAGTCCATCCTAAAGGAGATCAGTCCTGAGTATTCATTGGAAGGACTGATGTTGAAGCTGAAACTCCAATACTTTGGCCACATGATGTGAAGATCTGACTCATTTGGAAAGACCCTGATGCTGGGAAGGACTGAAGGCAGGAGGAGAAGTGGACGACAGAGCATATGATGGTTGGATGGCATCGCTGACTCAATGGACATGAGTTAGAGTAAATTCTGTGAGTTGGTGATGAACACAGAGGCCTGGCGTACTGCAGTCCATGAGGTTGTAAAGAGTCAGACAAAATTGAGCAACTGAACTGAAACTTCTCAAGTTAATCCCATTATTGTTATAAAAAAAGATAAATCTGGGTCTGTTTGCCTATTCAAATGCAAATTAGGGAAATGTGGGCCCTAGTGTCTTCTGATGCCTGAGTATCAGAGGTCAGAGAGCTTGAATTCAGGTAACACGGGCAGGTGAGTTTGCTGCCAGAGCAGTCCTGTCCAGATGCCTGTAAGAAGCCTGTGGCACGTGGGCTGCCAAGAACTGCACTTTTGTCCATGTAGGAATATGTAGTCTGTGAAGGAAAAAGCCATGAATAGCAAATTGAGAGGAGCAGTACCTCTCAAACTTTAGTGGAAAGGAATTACCTAGGATCTTACTAGGAGAAGGCGATGGCACCCACTCCAGTACTCTTGCCTGGAAAATCCCATGGACAGAGGAGCCTGGTAGGCTGCAGTCCACAGGGTCACTAAGAGTTGGACACACCTGAGCGACTTCACTTTCACTTTTTACTTTCATGCATTGGAGAAGGAAGTGGCAACCCACTCCAGTGTTCTTGCTTGGAGAATCCCAGGGATGGGGGAGCCTGGTGGGCTGCCATCTATGGGGTCGCACAGAGTCAGACACAACTGAAGCAACTTAGCAGCAGCAGCAGCAGGATCTTACTAAGATACAGTTTCTGACTCAGCGGGTCTACAGTGGAGCTGACATTCTGCCTTTTGAACCAGCTCCCCAGCAATGTCAGTGCTACTGGTCCAAGTAGCAAGATGTTAGAGACAAGTGAAGTCCTCATACAAACTCTAGAGGACATTCTAAATAGAAGATTTGGATTTTATCTCAGTGGTTTACTAAGGACCTCATAAGTATATATTTTTTTAAATGTCTGAATAAAGTCATCAGATCAGATCAGATCAGTCGCTCAGTCATGTCCGACTCTTTGCGACCCCATGAATCGCAGCACGCCAGGCCTCCCTGTCCATCACCAACTCCATAAAGTCATACTATTTTCAATTTTTTTGTGGAAGTAAACAGCATGCATAATAGGTAAGTAGATTATGCCTCATGAATCTTTTACAAAACCATTTAACCACCATCCTGACCAAGAAAGAGAATATTACTAGCATCCTAGATGCCTACCCACACCCATGTCTAAATCACTACTCTTGCCTTCTTAACCAATCTGACTCTTACAAGCAGAGGTTAATTTTGTCTGCTGTAAACTTGAAATAAAACCATGCAGTGAGTACTCTTTTGTTTCTAATTTTATCATTATTTTTATGATATTCATCTATATTATTTTATGCAGTTAGTTGTTTCTCAGTCCTCTCCACTACAGTCAGCAAACTTTTTCTCTAAAGAGCCAGACAGTAAATATTTTCAGCTGTGGCCACCATATGGGCTCTGGTAAAACTCCACTGCTATGGTGTGAAACCAGCCTCATGATACATAGACAAATAGACCTGTCTCTGTTCCAATTAAACTTTATTACAGAAGCAAATATAGGTCAGATTTTACCTGTGGGTCATAGTTTAGTGTCTCCTGCCCTATTGCAGTGCATTGTAAGGATTTATCACAATTTCTCTCTCCATTTTCTTCTTAATTGGTATATTAGTTTTCTATTGCTGCTATAGGAAATTATCACAACTTTAGCAGCTTAAAACAGCACACATTTATTTTCTCCCAGTTCTGTAGGCTGGAAGTCCAGGAGGGCTCAACTCATTCCTTTCTTCCAGGTGCTATGAGGCTGATATCAAAGTGTCGGCAGACCTGGCATCATATTCAGAGGCTCTGGGAAAGAAATTGCTTCCTTCTCATCCTAGTGGTTGATAGAAGATGGCCCCTTGTGTTTGTAGAATGGAGGTCCCTGTTTCCTTGCTAGCTGTCAACTTGAAGTTGTCTTTAGCTCTTCCAGGTCACTTTTAGTCCTTGCACATGGTTCCCTCAATCTCAGAGCCAGTAACTTAACATCAAATCCTTCTCACACTTGGAAAATCTTTTCTAGAAACTGTATTGTTTTATGTTCCACGTTTAAATGTACAGTCTTCCTCAGCTGATTTAGGTTATGGTATCAGGGAGTGCTGAAGAATCATTCTTTCTTCTATGTGGCTATACAATTGACCGGGCACTATTTATTGATAATATTGCCCTTTCTCTACTGCTCTATGGTGTCAGATGTCATCCATCAGTGGCCAGGAATATGTGAGCTTACACTTGGACTACTTATTCCATTGATCTGGTACTCTATCCTTATAGTACTAATGACTATAGCTTTATTATTTAATATAAGTGATATGATAATATATCTTTGCATTTTGTTCTTCAGGATCGTGAGTCTGACAGAGTTTGACCTGAGACTGATTTTGATTGGCATGTGCTCCATGGTACGGAGTTTGTAAGGGTGGTCTCCATTTGCCTCTAGCCACTGAAACTACCAGTGCTTACTGTAAAGAACTAGGTTTCATTGTGTGAATTATTTGGCTGTGGTCAGTTTGCTATGCATTGCTAGTTAGTTTTGTTCTTTATCCTGAAGGCAAATAGGAGACAGTAAAACAATCTAAGCAAGCAAATAGTTTTTATTGCTTTTTAATAAAAAAAGTTAGATGAGACAATAAGTTTCATGGTTAAATAGATGAATTTAATGGTTAAATCTTGTTTTAAACAAATATAATAACAGTCATAAAGAAGATAGGTGATGAACCTGGAGTTTATTGAAGAGGTCAAAGCTAGAAATGATAGGGCCCTGAGATAAGCTGTGACAGTGGTCATATAGAGAAAGTGGTGGATATGAGAAAGATTTAATGGGTGCTACTTGGAGATTAATTATATCTGGAGTGTTGACTCCATTGATAAGGGACATAATACCTAACAATGCTACTGACAAAGAATTCTGGAGAAATTATGGATAAGGATAATGGGTTGAACATTGATCATGTTGAGATTAAGTTACCTGCAACCTCAGTGGAAATATTTATCAGAGGGAAATAGGGCTGGTTCTTGGCAGAGAAGTCAAAGCTGGAAATATATACTGGGGAGTGTTTTGAATTCAGATGATAACTGGAGCCATGATTGAATCAGACAATCCAGAGAATGTGTACATAACAAGAATAAAAAAGTATTATGGATAGAATGTTGGTGAATTTCACCACCTATAAGGCATGCTAAAGAGAAAGAGACTACCTCATATTAAAATTGAATCTTCAATCACAGAATTACTGCCATCTCAAAATAATAACGGCTCTACTTAAAATATATAATATCACACAGAAAAATATTGATCTTATCTGTCCTTTTCTGTAAGAGTCCATCAAGATAGTATTTTCTGTAATAGAAGTGTTACCTATAATGTTAATCAAGTTATATGATCACATCAGAGATTAAAGTGAGGAAGACAGTCATAAATGATAATTTTCATGATGCAGCGAGGTAGTCTCATTTTATTTAACAACAGATAATGACTTCCCTGATGGCTCAGACGGTAAAGTGTCTGCCTACAATACGGGAGACCCGGGTTCGATCTCTGCGTCGGGAAGATCGCCTGGCGAAGGAAATGGCAACCCATTCCAGTACTCTTGCCTGGAAAATCCCATGGACAGAGGAGCCTGGAGGGCTACAGTTCATGGGGTCGCAAAGAGTCGGACACGACTGAGCGGCTTCACTAATGACAGAGAAGTGGAAGGGGAAAAGTCTCAGCTGGAAGTGAGTGCTTAGGCTTTCATGCTGCTGCTACCGCTGCTAAGCCGCTTCAGTCGTGCCCGACTCTGTGTGACCCCATAGACAGCATCCCACCAGGCTCCATAGAATAGAGGAAATTCTCCTTGGAACATAGAGATGGTTAAAATGAAATGGTTAAACTGAGAGGAATTTGGTGTATCCCTATCTTCAAGCCAGGGTTCTATTTGCATGCATTGGGTAGACATTGGGTATGTCCAGCTTCTGATGATGAGGTTGAGAGTTCCTAGTGATCTCCCTGAAATTCCTAGCAAGGCATGTACAGTGAAATACCTGAGATGTAGATAATAGTGAAAAGCAAGGCATGCTGGGACAGGAAATCCACTCCCCCAGGCCAGCTGTCCTCAACCTGTAAACAATCTGTCGCCCTCAGGGCTCTTGAATAAAACCACCAAAGGCCATCAGTTCACGGATTCCATGTTGATTTCATCCAGTAAAGGAGCTGCTTCATCCACAGGGTAGCAAAACAATATAAAATTAGAGGAGGGAATCAAATCAATAGTCAGTCCAGCGAGAGACAGTATGTGTTCTCCTTTGAGCTGTTAGCAGGTGTGCTGGGTGAATACAGATAAGTTGATAAATGGCTGATTCGATAGACTGGTAGCAAACACATGCTTTGCCAGAGACGACTTTTTAAGTCACCATACATCAAACAGACAGTGTCAGCCTTTGAGGATAAACCTGTGAAGCCTTGTAGTGCTCTTTGAACTACCTCTGAGACCAGAGACTGAAAAGGGGCCTGAGTATTCCTCTGAATCCACTGGGAGGATTGAAAGCTTCAAAGAGGAGAGCCATCATATCCAAGGGGAAATACATTGATTGAAGGAACCAGTGTGAAATAGTCTTTAATAATTACCAGAAAGCTGGAATCGACTGGTGTTTTGCTGAGCTATATTTTATCTTTATTGGATTAACTGTGACACAGTAGGTTATGTCAAAGGGAATCTGCATGAATATTAAAAGTAAATGTGGTGTGAATAATAGATAACTTACATTAGATGCACCAGCATGCAGTAATTTTTATTCACCTACATAATTAGATTAAAACAAATCTGCTGAATAAAATACATTGTCTTACTATAATCCAGTTTGAAACACCCAAAAGTTATGACCATAAGGATGTTTGCTGGTATTTTACATATAAATACATAATTCACCCTAAGAAATGTTTTCTAAAAGGTTCCTGGTAGTTACAAGAGGTGATTGTGAACATTAATATTCTTACTATTCTAGTAAGAAATATCCTTTAGATCAAATTAAGACTCCTACAATGTTGATACCAGAATAAAACCACCACCATGTAACTTTTATGTTCATCTCTGGGAAGTCAGCTCTATTTCTCTTCTGAAGTAGGAAAACTGGCATTAAGACTTTGCTGGTAGATCTCAGTCCTCCCAGTCTTCAAGCTGGCATCTTCTCATCTCCCTCATCTGCCCAGATGCTGTTCACCATTGCTGAAGAAATTCATCTAGAATCTGTTGTAACAAAAGGTGGGTTCCAACACTGTCTAATTCTACCCAACTGTGGATGCTGGGGACTCCCTGATCTACCTCTCTCTGCTTCTGGGCTTCTGGTTGTCCTGGGCTATTGAAAAAGAGTGTATCCATGTGAGGACATTTGAATATGGCTCAGCAAAGTCTGTGGGAGGCGTGGGCATCACTTCTGCTGGATTACGTACAGGCAAAACGCTGACAGATACAGGCCGAAACCACCCGTCCCACACACAGAGGGCCATGTGGCTCATCAGGCAGGTGATAAGTGGGGTTTACTCTTAGGCTGATGAATGGGCTGCCAGTCCCAGCTGGTGGTACTGGCAAAAGATGGTGTTGGGCTCTTTCTGCTGATCCTGCTTTCCTCCATGTGATGCTCAGGTGACACTTGCCTCCCTCATCCAGTTCCTCTTCCCCTTTCTCAGCCCAGTGCACCACAGCTGAGGTGAAAATCAGCAAATCAGACATTCCCTGATTTGTCTGGGTCACATCCTGACTTGCTCATTTGGTCCCAGAATAATGAGTAATAATGTGCCTTTTCATTCTCAACAGTGACCTAATTGGACATGAAGTTATGTGATCACCCTAGTCTTGTCCAGTCTTGCTGGGAGATCACTATCGAGTCCCCCAGTCTTCTCTTGCAATCTGCTGTTACAGCACAAACTGTTTCCTTGCCTCCTTCTGGGCATTATGCTCAGGTTCTTCACAGCCTTTTTTAAATCTCTCTCCACAAAATCAGCTCTTGCAAATGAAAAGTTTGGCTGTCCAAGTAGGTTTCTGAGGCTGGCTTTTTTTAGAAGCTCAAAAGGGAACATTAACTGCTTTGCTTTCTTGTTATATTCCTGCCACTCTAATTCTCCTTGAGGCAATGTAGATGGCTGATGACTGAAAGTGTCATATACAGAAAGGTCCAGAAAAGAAGCCTCAAGGGTTTGTATGAGAAGTTATTTTCTTACCATTTTCCCACTTCTAAGTTCCTAGTTGCAACTTGCAGTCTCAAGATATTCTTGTCACACCTTATGTGCCTGGTGTAAGTTTTATGGAAAAATAATAATCCCTATTAATTATTGAGTATCCAGCATCCACCACACAGGGTACCTCCCTTGCAACGTCCTCTAAGAAAGTGGTTATTATCATTATCCCATTAAACAAAGAAGTTAACTCACCTGTACAAGGCTATACACCTCATAAATGGTGGAGCCAGAGGTTAAGTCTGGTCAATTTGACTCCAGATCTCAGGTACTTAAAACAAAAAGCACTCCTCTAATGACCAAAGCTTGCAGATCTATAACTTGACAGATTAATTCAAATACAGTATAAACTTCCTAATCCTGAGAGAGAGGAAGGTATGATAAATGCTGTCAGAAACCCATTTTCAATTGTGTTGCGTGTGCTTAGTCACTTCAGTCATGCCCGACCCTTTGTGACCCTATGGACTATAGCCAGCCAGGATCCTCTGTCCATGGGATTCTCCAGGTAAGAATACCAGAGTGGGGTGCCATGCCCTCCTCCAGGGGATCTTCTGACACAAAGATCGAACCCGTATCTCCTGTGTCATTCAGCGGATTCTTTACCTCTGAGCCACCTGGGAAGCCCTCTTCTGACAGGATGGACCAAAAGCTTTCTCTCAAGAATTGCTCTCTTCTCATAATTATTCCTGTCTATGTGCCTTTCAGCTCAGAGACAAGTTCCCTGCAAGGAAAGGGTCAATGGAGGTGGCAGTTTGGTTAAAAGCGGAAAGTCCCTCCCTCCAAAGGCAGGGTGTCAGGGTGAAACGTGGCACCTGAGCTCCACCTACTGTGCTTCTTGAAGTTGCTTTAAACCCCAGAGCCCAGCTGGCCCAGAACCCAAATCCACTCTGCTACCAGGTGCCTACAGTCAGCTCTGAGGCCCCTACTTCCTGAATAGCCATCAGAGAAGCTGTCAAGATCAGACGGGCTGCATCCTCCCACCGTGTCTCACAGGCAGTGAGAGTTGAAAGGAATCACGACAGAGGTAGAAGCTGCTAATGTAACAAGATGCATGTATTTAAAAGGATGACTGAAAATGGATGAATATGTTTCAGAAATCTAATTCACCGTGTAGATGCATGAGAGCAGAAATCATTTAAGCCAGTCTCTCATGAGAGTTGATACAGTACATAAATAGAATAACTAGCCATTATAGATATAGACTGCTTTAGGATTGTCAAAGCCATCACCCTGAAATTACTCCAGCGATATCTAATCTCCATCATATAGTCGATATGTGTGGGGACCTATGTTGATAAGGTGGAATTAATCTCTCAAAGGTAAGGCTGTTTTTTCCCCTGATCGAGTTAGGTGTTCTTCAGTGATGGATGAGGTCAAACCGTGACCAGCAGAATTTGTCAGAATTAACACAGATGTTCCTACATGTGTTGTTTGGGTTGTGATTCTCCATTGTGGCTTTTATTGTTCCCTTCTCAACATTTCACCACTGTGGCAGGTGTTTCCTGAGTGTGCACCCTTTGTATTGCTTTACATCCCTTGGCAGAATGGTACTGGGTCAGGGCCTCTCATGAGGTTACAGCCAGTGGATCTTGTATAATTTTATCTCCCTTGATCAATGTAATGTATGCATGTAGTAGAAAAGCAAATAGAAGAGAGAGCCTTATAAAATACAGCAAGAGTCTTATCACCTCAAAACTTCCCACTGCACCCTCCAAGGGCAATCCTATTTCTGTTTCTAGGGTTTTTTGACCGTTAGACATGGATCTGAACAATTTGTTTTTAGGGTTAATTTTTGATGTGCAAACTTTGTATCAGTTTAACTTCCTGATATGATTGAAAAGAATACTCTTAAATATCTTCCATACCCTCTTTTTGTTCTCTCAGTTTATAACAGTTATATGACAGTTTTTAGTACTGCTAATTCTTACTTTTGAAACTGCAAATGAAATTTGTAGCCCCTGGTTTCATTCCATATATCTTTTTCCTTTGGTTTAAAACTTTTTATTTTGTTTTGATGTACAGCCAATTACCAAGCAATGTTGTAGTAGTTTCAAGTGAACAGCAAAGGGATTCAGCCATACATATACATGGATCCATTCTCCCCAAAACTTCTCTTCCATCCAGGCTGCCACATAACACTGAGCCGAGTTCCATGTTATACAATAGGTCCTTGTTGGTTATCCATTTTAAATACAGCAGTGTGTCCATGTCCATCCCAAACTCCCTAACTGTCCCTTCCCTGTCATCCTTCCCCTTGACAACCATAAGCTAATTCTCCAAGCCTGTGAGTCTCTTTGTTTTGTGAGTTCATTTGTATCATTTCTTTTTAGATTCCACATAAAAGGGATGTCAAACGATATTTGTCCTTATCTGTCTGACTTAGTCCATGCAATATGACCCTCTCTGGTCCAACCATGTTGCTGCAAATAGCATTATTTCATTCTTTTTAATGGCCAAGTAATATATTATATTGTATATATGTACCACATCTTCTTTATCCATTCCTCTGTTGATGGACATTTAGGTTGCTTCCATGTCTTGGCTATTGTAAACATTGCTACAATGAACACTGGAGTGTATGTATCCTTTCAGATCATATTTTTCTCTGGATATATGCCCAGGAGTAGGATTGCAGGGTCTTATGGTAGCTCTATTTTTAGTTTTTTAAGGAACCACCAAACTGTGCTCCATAGTGGCTATACCAATTTACACTGCCACCAACACGGTAGGAGAGTTCCATTCTCTCCACACCCTCTCCAGAATTTACTGTTTGTAGATTTTTTTGTGTGAGACCAGACACTGTAAAACTCCTAGAGGAAAACATAGGCAGAACACTCTCTGACATAAATCACAGCAATATCGGTTTCAATCTGTCTCCCAAAATAATGGAAATAAAACAAAAATAAATAAATGGGACCTATTGAAACTCAAAAGTTTTTGCACAGCAAAGGAAACAAACAAAACAAAAAGACAACCCACAGATTGGGAGAAAATAGTTGCAAATGATATGACCAGTAAGGGATTAGTCTCCAAAATTTACAAACAGCTCATGATGCTTAACAGGATCAAAACAAATAACCCAGTCAAATCTTAGGACTGAAAAGTAGGTATTTCTCTAAAGAACACATACAGATGGCCAATAAGCACATGAAAAGATGTTCATCATAGCTAATTATTAGAGAAATACAAATCAAAACTAGGAGATATCACCATCCAGAATGGCTATCATCGTCCATACATTTTTGAAAATGTAGATCAAATCCTCAAATTTGTAAAGTAAGAATTTTTTAGTGCATATATCATTCCCACTTCCCACCCTATCCTCTCACCTCCCAATCTACGTTAAACATTTAATTGCAGTTCTTGTTTGACTACAAGTTGATTACAAAAGTTTATAACCACTAAATATCATAGGATGATTGGAACTATATAAATATTGCTCGTCAAGTCAGAGCCTGCTGCAGTTAAATTTCATTGTCTGCACTTCCTAACATTACACCTCCCTCCATCATTTGAATAACAATAATCCTACTATCAAAGTTACTGGTGAAATGTCTCCTCTCTTTCCCTTTAAAACCATGACATATTGGATTGTTTTATATTTGGGCCATGAGTTGTACTTTTTTCCTGTCCTTTCTTTTTTATTTTATTTTATTTTTTAACTTTACAATATTGTATTGGTTTTGCCATATATCAACATGAATCCGCCACAGGTATACATGTGTTCCCCATCCTGAACCCTCCTCCCTCCTCCCTCCCCATACCATCCCTCTGGGTCGTCCCAGTGCACCAGCCCCAAGCATCCAGTATCATGCATCGAACCTGGACTGGTGACTCGTTTCTTACATGATATTATACATGTTTCAATGCCATTCTCCCAAATCATCCCACCCTCTCCTCTCCCACAGAGTCCAAAAGGCTGTTCTATACATCAGTGTCTCTTTTGCTGTCTCCTATACAGGGTTATTGTTACCATCTTTCTAAATTCCATATATATGCGTTAGTATATTGTATTGGTGTTTTTCTTTCTGGCTTACTTCACTCTGTATAATAGGCTCCAGTTTCATCCACCTCATTAGAACTGATTCAAATGTATTCTTTTTAATGCCTGAGTAATACTCCATTGTGTATAAGTACCACAGCTTTCTTATCCATTCATCTGCTGATGGACATCTAGGTTGCTTCCATTTCCTGGCTATTATAAACAGTGCTGTGATGAACATTGGGGTACATGTGTCTCTTTCAATTCTGGTTTCCTCAGTGTGTATGCCCAGCAGTGGGATTGCTGGATCATAAGGCAGTTCTATTTCCAGTTTTTTAAGGAATCTCCACACTGTTCTCCATAGTGGCTGTACTAGTTTGCATTCCCACCAACAGTGTAAGAGGGTTCCCTTTTCTCCACACCCTCTCCAGCATTTATTGCATGTAGACTTTTGGATCGCAGCCATTCTGACTGGTGTGAAATGGTACCTCATAGTGGTTTTGATTTGCATTTCTCTGATAATGAGTGATGTTGAGCACCTTTTCATGTGTTTGTTAGCCATCTGTATGTCTTCTTTAGAGAAATGTCTATTTAGTTCTTTGGCCCATTTTTTGTTTGGGTCATTTATTTTTCTGGAATTGAGCTGTAGGAGTTGCTTGTATATTTTTGAGATTAGTTGTTTGTCAGTTGCTTCATTTGCTATTATTTTTCTCCCATTCTGAAGGCTGTCTTTTCACCTTGCTTATAGTTTCCTTTGTTGTGCATAAGCTTTTAAGTTTAATTAGGTCCCATTTGTTTATTTTTGCTTTTATTTCCAATATTCTGGGAGGTGGGTCATAGAGGATCCTGCTGTGATGTATGTCGGAGAGTGTTTTGCCTATGTTTTCCTCTAGGAGTTTTATAGTTTCTGGTCTTACATTTAGATCTTTAATCCTGTCATTTCTTATTGCCTTTTTTATAGTTGAAGGAAATGAATCCCTTCATCACATGCTAAATGTTTTGTGGGGTCTCTTTCTTTTACTTGATATATATCCCTATCTCTTGAAGATACTTTACATGGATCCCACTAACCCCACATTCTAATTTGGATTTGCGGCTTTGTATGCCAACACTTCAGCTACTGTCTTAGTATTTCTTTTTATTGGATCCATGATTTCAATAAATTCTCTCTTTTGGGTGCTGGAGTATATCCTCAAGTAATTTTCTCAGATATGGTGAATACAAAGTAAACTTCCTGAGTTTTTGCGTGTTTGGAATGATTTGGTTTTGTTCAGAATATGACTCTGTGTTGGCTGGGTTTTTTTTTTTTTTTTTTTTTTTTTTGATTCATGCTGCTTTATGGATACCAGACTCTTATTGCAAAGATTCCTTATTCTCCATAGCTTGGGGACTTTTTGTCCTCTCACTTCTTTAGTACCTTCCTCCACATTCATTCTGCTTTCTCTCTCTGGATATCCTGGTAGATAGAAGTTTGAAGTCCTGGACTGATCCTCCATATCTTTCATTATTCCTATGTGTTTTTTGTCTTTTTACTCTGCATGCTGGAATCTTCCAATTTTATGTTAAGTATGTTATTATGGCAATCATGTTCCAGTTTCCAAGAATATTGTGTCTTCTCTTAATGTTCATTTTTTAACAACCTGTCCTTGTTTTATATGTGACATCCCATTTTGACTCTCTGAAGACCCCAATCACATTTTTTCAAGAAGTTTTTTTAATTAAAATATTTATTGAGATAATTGAGATTTGTGTGTGTGTGTGTGTGTGTGTGCGTGCACGCATGTGTGCACATATGCTCAGTTATGTCTTAACTCTTTGCAACCCCGTGGACTGTAGCCTTCTAGGCTCCTCTGTCCATGGAATTTTTCAGGCAAGAATACTGGAGTGGGTTGCCATTTCCTACTCCAGGGGATCTTCCCGACCCTGGGGTTGAATCCCCATCTCTTTCATCTCCTGCATTAACAGACAGATTATTTACTTAAGAAACTCAATTGGGATTCAATGCAGTTGTAAAATATAATACACAAAAATCCTAAGCATCGTTTACCCAATTTCTTCCCCCACCCAGAATTTGCAAAACTGTAGTGTGATATCACAATCAGGATATTGACCATACAAAAATCTTACTCAGATTTCTCCAGTTTTGCTTGAATTCATTTATGTGTATGGTTGTGTATTTAGTTCTGTTAGTTGTATAGGTTTGTGTACTCTTTACCACAATCAAGGGTACTAGTTCTATTACTTGGAGAAGGCAATGGCACCCCACTCCAGTACTCCTGCCTGGAAAATCCCATGGATGGTGGAGCCTGGTAGGCTGCAGTCCATAGGGTCGCTAAGAGTCGGACACGACTGAGCGACTTCACTTTCACTTTTCACTTTCATGCATTGGAGAAGGAAATGGCAACCCACTCCAGTGTTCTTGCCTGGAGAATCCCAGGGACGGGGGAGCCTGGTGGGCTGCCGTCTATGGGGTCACACAGAGTCGGACATGACTGAAGCGACTTAGCAGCAGCACCAGCAGTTCTATTACTACAAGGATTTTTCATGTTGCCTTTCTATAACCTTCCACCTCCCTTAGCTCCCTTCATTTCTACTTGACAACCATTAATCTGTTCTCTATGTCAATAATTTTGTTATTTTAAAATGTTATATAAATTAAATCATATATTATGCAATTTGAGGGGATTTGCTTTTTTTATTCAGCATAAATTACCTAGAAATTCATCCAAGTTGTTATGTGTATTGATATTTTGTTCTTTATTTTTCAGTAGTATTTATGATATGTATGTAACACAGTTTAACCACTTACCAGCTGAAGGACACCTGGGCTATTTCCAGTTTGGGGCTATCATGAGTAAAACTGCTATGAAATTTTCATGTAGAGTTTCTGTGTGAACACGTATAAATACCCGAGAGTGCAAATTCTGAGTCATATGGTAGATGCATGTTTAGTTTTACAGTGACTGTTACCACTATTGCAAAGTAGCTGTGCCACTGCACATTACCACCGATAATGTAGAAGTGATCTGGTTTCTGCACATCTTCACCAGAATTCTAGGTTATCATTATTTTCTTATTTTAACTACTCTAATAGGTATGTAGTGATATCTCATTGTACTTTTAATCTGCATTTCCTTCATGACTAATGATGAATATCTTTTAATGTGCTTATTTACTATCTGTATATTCTTGTCAGTGAAGTATCTCTATGTATCTTTTGCCCATTTTCTCATTGGATTCTTTGATGGACGGGTGGGAGTTCTTTATATATTCTCGATATTAGTTCTTTACTGGGTATGTGGTTTGCGAAAATTTCCCCCAGTGTAGCTTGCTTTTCCTACATGGGATTTTGCAATGCAAAAGTTTTAAATTTTGAGGAAGTCCAAATCCAATTTGGACTGGATCCCAAAGATTATGACCTATGTTTTCATTTTCTATAAGTTTTATATACTTTTTTTACATTTAAGTGTACGATTCATTTTGAGTTGATTTTTGTAAAAGATGTGATGTTTTAGTCGAGGTTTGATCTTTTGTCTATGAACGTCCAATTGTTTCTATATCATTTGCTGAAAAGGCTCTCCTTTTGTGAATTGTGCTAGTTCTTTGCCAAAATCAATTGAGCATATTTGTGTGGGTCTATTTCAGGGTGCTCTTTTCTGTTCCATTGATCTGTGTATATATCCGTTTGTCAATACCATACTGCCTTGGTTATGTAGCTATATGCTGCTGCTGCTGCTGCTGCTGCTGCTGCTAAGTCACGTCAGTCATGTCCGCCTCTGTGCGACCCCATAGACGGCAGCCCACCAGGCTCCCCTGTCCCTGGAATTCTCCAGGCAAGAACACTGGAGTGGGTTGCCATTTCCTTCTCCTGTGAATGAAAATGAAAAGTTAAAGTGAAGTCGCTCAGTCATGTCCGACTCTTGGTAACCCCATGGACTGTAGCCTACCAGGCTCCTCCGTCCATGGGATTTCCCAGGCAAGAGTACTGGAGTGGGTTGCCATTGCCTTCTCCGATGTAGCTATATAGGCCTTAATATGTGACGGAGTGACTCCTCCCACTTTTTCCTTCTTTGTCAAGGTTGTTTTAGCTATTCTGGGGTTTGTGTCTTTCCATTTAATTTTAGAACAAGCTTGTCCATGTATATAGAAACCCTAGCTGGGATTCTGATAAAAATTGCAGTAAACTGACAGATCAGTTTGGGGAAAACGAACATCTTTTACTATGTCAAGTCTTCTAATTCATGAACACTGCATGTCTCCCCATTTAAGTCTTCCTTGATTTCTTTTATCAACATTTTTTAATTTTCAGCATATAGATCCTATATAGGTTTAATTTTTGAGTTTATTTATTTTTAAATGGAGGATAATTGCTTTATAGTATTGTGTTGGTTTCTGCCATACATCAGCATGAATCAGCCATAAGTATACATATGTCCCCTCCCTCTAGAACCTCCCTCCCACTTTCCACCCTATCCCACCCCTTAGGTTGTCACAGAGTGCCTGATTTGAGCTCCCTACATCATCGAACAAATTTCCACTGGCTCTTTGTTTTAAATATGGTAATGTATAAGTTTCCATGCTACTGTCTCAATTTGTCCAACCATCTCCTTCCCACACTGTGTCCACAAGTCTGTTCTCCATGTGTGCATCTCCATTGCTGCCCTGCAAATAGGTTCATCAGTATCATCTTTCTAGATGTACATATATATGCATTAATATATGATATTTTTCTGTTTCTGACTGACTTCACTCTGTATAACAGGCTCTAGGTTCATCCACCTCATTAGGACTGATTCTAATGTGTTCTTTTATTACAGCTGAGTAATATTCCATTGTTTATGTGTACCACAACTTATTTGTGCATTCATCTGTCAATGGACATCTAAGTTGTTTCCATGTCCTAGCTATTGTGCTGCAGTGAACATTAGAGTACATGAGTCTCTTTCAATTATGATTTTCTCAGAATATATGCCCAGTAGTGGGATTGTTGAGTCATATTCTATTCCTGTTTATTTAAGGAATCTCCATACTGTTCTCCATTTCCCTTGTGGCTCAGCTGGTAAAGAATCTTCCCACAATGCAGGTGACCTGAGTTCGATCCCTGGGTTGGAAACATCCCCTAGAGAAGGGAAAGGCTACCCACTCCAGTATTCTGACCTGGAGAATTCCTGGTGGCTCAGATGGTAAAGAGTCTGCCTGCAATGCGGGAGACCCGGGTTCGCTCCCTGGGTTAGGAAGATCCCCTGGAGAAGGAAATGGCAACCCACTCCAGTATTCTTGCCTGGAAAATCCCATGGACGGAGGAGCCTGGTAGGGGTCCTACTACTGGGGTCGCAAAGAGTTGGACACAACTGAGCAACTTCACTTTCACTTTCATACTGCTGTCCATAGTAGCTGTATCAATTTACATTCCCACCAACACTGCAAGACAGTTTCCTTTCCTCCATACCCTCTCCAGCATTTATTGTTTGTAGACTTTTTGATGATGGCCATTCTGACCAAGGGCTTCCCAGGTGATGCTAGTGGTGAAGAACCCCCTTGCCAATACAGGAGACATAAGAGACAGCAGTTCAATTCCTTTGATCAGAAAGATCCCCTGTAGGAGGACTTGGTAACCCACTCCAGTGCCCTTGCCTGGAGAATCCCATGGAGGGAGGAGCCTGGCAGGCTAGAGTCCATAGTGTCACAGAGTCGATCATGGCTGGCAAGTGACTAAGCATGCATTCTGACCAGTGTGAGGTGATACCTCATCAGAGCCTATATATGTTTTGTTAAGTGTGTACCTAAATATTGTCATTTCTATGAAGTGGTTATAAATGGTATTGTCCTTGTTATTTAGATTTCTACAGGCTTATTGTAGTATATAGAAATGGGATTGATTTCATATGTGTGTTGATAGATGGGGAAACAGTGGAAACAGTGTCAGACTTTATTTTTCTGGGCTCCAAAATCACTGCAGATGGTGACTGCAGCCATGAAATTAAAAGACGCTTACTCCTTGGAAGGAAAGTTATGACCAACCTAGATAGCATATTCAAAAGCAGAGACATTACTTTGTCAACAAAGGTCCATCTAGTCAAGGCTATGGTTTTTCCTGTGGTCATGTATGGATGGGAGAGTTGGACTGTGAAGAAGGCTGAGCGCTGAAGAATTGATGCCTTTGAACTGCGGTGTTGGAGAAGACTTTTGAGAGTCCCTTGGACTGCAAGGAGATCCAACCAGTCCATTCTGAAGGAGATCAGCCCTGGGATTTCTTTGGAAGGAATGATGCTAAAGCTGAAACTCTAGTACTTTGGCCACCTCATGTGAAGAGTTGACTCATTGGAAAAGACTCTGACGCTGGGAGGGATTGGGGGCAGGAGGAGAAGGGGACGACAGAGGATGAGATGGATGGATGGCATCACTGACTCAATGGACGCGAGTCTCAGTAAACTCTGGGAGTTGGTGATAGACAGGGAGGCCTGGTGTGCTGCGATTCATGGTGTCACAAAGAGTCAGACACGACTGAGCGACTGATCTGATCTGATCTGATCTGACCTTGCTGAACTTATTATTTCTTACTGCTCTCTTATATATTCTTTGAAATTTTACATATAAAGCATCATATCATCTACAAAAAGAGACAATTTTTTATCTCTTCCTTCTCAACTTGTATGCCTTTTACCTCATTTTCTTGCTTCAAGAGCTAGAACTTCCAGTACTATGTTGAATAGTATTTGCCTTATTCTTTATCTTAAAAGGCAATCATTCTCTCTTGTCATGATATTAATTTTTGGTAGACTTTTTGGTAGACAGTCTTTATAAAACAGAAGTAATTTCCTTTTATTTATAACTTGCTAAAAATTTTTATATCATCAATGTGATTTGAATTTTGTTAAATATTTTTCTGCCTTAATTGAGATAGTCATATGCTTTTTCTTATTTAGCTTGTTGATATGGTAGAATACACTGACTAATTTTTGAATGTTGAACCAGCCTTACCTACCTGGACTATATCCAACTTGGTCATAGTACATGATTCTTTTTACATATTGTTAGATTCAACTTATAACTTGTTGAGGATATTTATACCTCAGTTCAGAAGAAATATTCATATATAGTTTTACTTCTTGTGCTATCTCTCTGGTGTTACTAAGGCATTCTATACCATTTTCCAAACTGAAAGTCTTCAACCATACTTTTTAAGTTCTATTCTGTTACCTACAAATTTTCTGTTTCTAACTACTTATTTATTTTTGTCTTTCCATTTCCATGCTTTAGGGGTTCTTAAATGTCTCATGATTCTTAATTTTCCATTCATGAAAGTATGAGTATTAGGCAGCTGATAAGAAGTTCCTTGTAAGTAGGTGGGGCTTGTCTACTTCAGAGAGCAAGTCATCAGTACATGAAATATTATTTAAAACTTCCTCAAGGAGAGAAGGCTATTAAAAAAACTCAGAGACATAAAACAGAGCAGAGATGTTTTCCCTAGAGTACACACAAGGAGATCTGCTTGCTGATTAGAAGGAAGATGATAGCAGGGAAAACCCTGAGAGGTATAAGCTGCTGCTGCTGCTGCTAAGTCACTTCAGTCGTGTCTGACTCTGTGTGACCCCATAGACGGCAGCCCACCAGGCTCCCCTGTCCCTGGGATTCTCCAGGCAAGAACACTGGAGTGGGATGCCATTTTCTTCTCCAATGCATGAAAGTGAAAAGTGAAAGGGAAGTAACCCAGTCGTGTCTGACTCTTAGTGATCCCATGGACTGCAGCCCACCAGGCTCCTCCGTCCATGGGATTTGCCAGGCAAGAGTACTGGAGTGGGCTGCCATTGCCTTAGCAAATGAAATGGAAAGGACTGGTGACAAGTGGTGACGAAAACACAGAATTATTTCAAGTTCTATATTTGGAACTGTCTGATTTTTCCTACCTCTTTCCTTATTGTCTTCTGTTTTGTTTTATCAGCAGATCTTTTCTAAGTAAGTTGGAATTATGATTGGTAGAAGTTAGGGCAACTATCTTAGTGCCCAAGCTCAAGAAAAAAATCTTGCTTCATTCCAGATTTTATGGGTATCTAGATATTAAAAGATTGTATCCTAGATTATATACTCATGTTTTCAGGTTGTTATTTTGAATCAAAATCTAGCAGAATGTATTATAACATTTATTTTAAGAAATCTGAATCTACACCAAAGATTGAAAACAATGGTAGAATTTTCATCCAGTTTTTCTTTTTATAAAGAATAAGAAACATCCCTCTAATTCTTAAAGCACTAACCAATTAGTAAACTCTTCCACTTCTTGTCCATAGAGAACATGATGTTTAAAATTTTAGCTTTAATCTCAGACATAAAGTCCTCCCCTTCTACTCTCACCTTTGTGAATCTAGTTCCATAGGCTGGGTAATACATGGGATACACAGCTAGGGCAATCCAAGCTTTAGCCAAAGATAGAATAGGAACTCAGGTGAAGAATGTAATAAAACTTGAAAAAAGCCCACAACAAGGTTATCAAACACCAGAGACCTCATCTGTCAGCTAAGTTCACAGGGCAGGCAAAAGACAAAGATGCAATGCCTTTTTTAAGATGAAAAGGTTCTCTCCAGCCAAGAAAGATTCTGTAATGGTTTGGGGTAAGTTTCAAAGAGCAATGCTCTTAGAAATACAAAGGAGGTCCTCAGATGTCATCACTATCATTACTGATGGACAGTCTGATCAAATACTTCCAATGGCACAGAAGTCAGTAGGAGATTGCTCATACTACCAGAAAATATTTCTTCTTTAAACTGTTCAATACATTTTTAACTCCCTGAAGAAAGAATGGCTGTGTGTCTTGGTTTGCCCAGAGCAATTATAGGTTATACCTACCATCCTAATATGACTATTAAGTGTGTACCCTTTCATTCTCAAAAGTCTCCTGATCATCTTCCTACAATTGCTAATATTTAGCTCTAGTTTTGTTTCTGAAATTATGAGGTTCTCCATATATGAGGATAATCAATACCCCAAAAAAAAGATGGTCACTTAGAGGAAATACACTTAAAATAGGAAGCAAAATCTCATGGTGAAAAGTGAAAAAAGTGTTTTGATTGGGCAGCACTTCAAAACTGAAACTTTATAGCAAAAAGCCTATTGTGAAAGTGAAAGCCATTCAGTCCTATCCGACTCTTTGAAACCCATTGGCTATACAGTCCATGGAATTCTCCAGGCCAGAATACTGGAGTGGGTAGCCTTTCCCTTCTCCAGGGGACCTTCTCAACCCAGGGACTGAACCTAGGTCTCCCATATTGCAGGGGGATTCTTTACCAGCTGAGCCACAGGGGAAGCCCACTCCACAAGGGAAGCTGCTTTAGGTGTGAGGTTACATTGTGTGAGACTTCTCTTGTTTCCTGAGGTAAGATTGTATTGCTATAACCTTCCCTCTTAGAACTGCTTTTACCATGTCCCATAGGTTTTGGATCATTGTGCTTTCATTTTCATTTGTCTCTAAGTATTTTGAATTTCCTCTTGATTTCTTCAGTGAACCACTGGTTGTTCAGTAGCGTATTGTTTGGCCTCCCTGTGTGTGTGTGTTTCCAGTTATTTCTTATAGTTGATTTCTGATCTCATAGCATTGTGGTTGGAAAAAATGCTTGATATGATTTCAATTTTCTTAAATTTACAGAGGCTAACTTTGTGGCCCATCGTGTGATCAATCCTGGAGAACAGTCTATGTGCATTTCATAAGAATGTGTACTCTGCTGCTTTTGGATAGAATGCTCTATAAATATCAATTAAGTTCATCTGGCATAATGCATCATTTAGGGCCTATGTTTCCTTATTGATTTTTCTGTCTGGATGATCTGCCCATTGGTATAATTGGGGTGCTAAGTTCTCCCACTACTATTGTGCTACTGTCAATTCCTCCTTTTTAAGTGTCATTTGCCTTATCTATTGAGGTGCTTCTATGTCAGGTGCGTATATACTTACAACTGTCATATATTCTTTTGGACTGAACCTTTGATCATTATGTAGATCCCTTCTTTGTTTCTATTTTAAAGTCTATTTTGTCTGATATGAGTTTTGCTACTCCAGCTTTATTTTGGTTTTCATTTCCATAAAATACCTTTTTCCATTCCTTCACTTTCAGTCCATGTGTATCTCTAGATCCAAAGTGAATCTCTTATAGACAGCATATATACAGGTCTTATTTCTGTATCCATTCTGTAGTCTATGTCTTTTGGTTGGAACATTTAATCCAACATTTAAAGTAATGATTGATATGTATATTCTTATTGCCATTTTATTAATTGTTTTGGATTTGTTTTTGTAGATATTTTTCTACCCTTCCTCTTTTGTTCTCTTATGATCTGATGACTTTCTTTAGTGCTGTGTTTGGATTCCTTTTTATTACTTATGTGTATCTATATAGATTTTTGGTTTGTGGTTACCATGAGGTTTTGATATAGTAGTCTATACATATATACATGATTTAAGCCTCTAATCTCTTAATTTCAAATGCATTTCAAATACCTCACATTTGTATTCTCCTCCTGTCACAATTATTGATTTAGATATAATATTTGTATGTGGATGATTGCCTACCTTTACTGTATGTTCACCATTACCAGTGAGCTTTTTGTTTCATAATTTTCTTGTTTCTTGCTGTGGCATTTTCTTTTCCACCCAAAAAAAGTACCTTTACAATATGTTCTAAAGCTGATTTCGTCATGCTGAATTCTTTTTGATTTTGCTTGTTTGTAAAGCTTTTGATTTCTTCATCGAATCCAAATAAAAGTCTTGCTGGGTAGAGTATTCTTGATTGTAGATTTTTCCCTTTCATCATTTTAGATGCCACTCCCTTCTGTCCTGCAGCTCACTTACTTTCTTCCAGTTCACTTATCCATTATTCTGCTATTTATTATGCTATTTATTCCTTCTAGTGTATTTTTCACTTCAGTTATTATTTTCTTCAACCCTGGTTGGTTGTTCTTTATTTTTTCTAATTCTAAACTTTCTATAACTTTTCACTCTGCATCCATTCTTTTCCCAAGTTCTTAGATCATCTTTATTAGTCTAAACTCTCTCTCAGGTAGATTGCATATCTACACATCACTTCAGCTGTTCTGAGGTTTTATCTTGTTCCTTCATTTGAAATATATTCTTCTTTCTCCTCATTTAGTTATACTTCTATTTTACTTTTATGTATATAGAAGATTAGTTACAGATCCCAGCCTTGGAGAAGTGGCCCTCTGTAGGGGATACCCTATGTGTCCCAGCAGTACACTCCCCTCTTAAGACCAAATGATCAGGGACCAACTTGTCCCCAGGTAGGTTCTGACCTGTGTTTGCAGATTCAATTCCACAGGCTGTGGGACTGTATATCTCATGTTTCTGGTGTCTGCCCCCTGGTGGGTGAAGTAGGTCAAGAGACTTGGGTAGGCTTCCTGTTGTGAGAAGCTGGTGCCTGCCCACTGGTGGTGGAGTTGTGTTTTGGCCCTCTGGTGGGCATGACTAGGTCAAGGGATGTATCTAGAAGTGGCTCTGGGTTCAGGAAGCCTTTAGGCACCATGTCTGTTGGTAGATGAGACTTATTACCGTACTATTGTTTGTTTGGCCTGAAGCATACCAGCCCTGGAGACTAAAGGCTATTTGGTGGGGCCAGGTCTTGGTGCCAATATCCCAAGAAAGACCCACAACCACCTCCCACCTCCCCAGAAGATCCCTCAAGACTAGCATGTAGGTGTGGCCCAGGCTCCCACAAAGGCATTGCTTTCGCCATGGGTCATGGTACACACAAGACCTTATGTGCATCCTGCAAGAGTGGACTCTGTTTCCCTCAGTACTGTGGAATTTCTGTGACCAAGACCTCCTGGCAGTCAAAGCCAAATGCTCTAGGGGCTCCTCCTCCCTGATAGAGAGCCTGACATAGGGTCTTAGAACTCTCACACTTGTGGGAGAACTTCTGTGATATAATTATCTTCAGGAGCCTGGCAGGCTAAAGTCTATGGAGTCATGAAGAGTTGGACACAATTGAGCAGCTTTCACTTGCCTTTCCAGTCACCCACCCAGGGATAATGATTATATTGCAAGTGCACTGCTCTGACCATTTCATTGTGGTTTCTTATCTTCAGATACAATATCTTTTTTTTTTATAGGTTCCAGTCTTTCTATCGGAGAAGGCAATGGCACCCCACTCCAGTACTCTTGCCTGGAAAATCCCATGGACAGAGGAGCCTGGTGGGCTGCCATCTATGGGGTCGCACAGAGTCAGACACGACTGAAGTGACTTAGCAGCAGCAGCAGCAGCAGCAGTCTTTCTATTGATAATTGTTCAGCAGTTAGTTGTGATTCTGGTGTTTTCATGGGAGGAAGTGAAGTGAAAGTCACTCAGTCATGTCCAACTCTTTGCGACCCCATGGACTATACAGTCCCTGGAATTCTCCAGGCCAGAATACTGGAGTGGGTAGCCTTTCCCTTCTCCAGGGGATCTTCCCAACCCAGGGATTGAACCTAGGTCTCTTCATGGGAGGAGGTGAGCTCAAAGTCTTCTACTCTGCCATCTTGTCGTCTCTCTTTGGCTATTTCCAAATCTTATCTCCAACCAAGATAGGTTCAAACCCACCTTTCAAATGCGAAATTATTCTGGTAAGTTATTTTGGCTAAAGGTTTCATATAGCAGGGCTACAGCTAGCCAAGAACGTAAGACCTTTTAAATATGACCTTGAGTATGACTGCTGATAAAATATTATATGAAAGAAATCCTTGTAAATCATAACTTTGTCTTGTCCTGTCTTTTGAGAAAAATGAGAAAAAGCCTTTTTCATTGTAAAATTAGGTAAATCTCTGCAAATAACCTACCCTGTGTAATTGTCTTAGGTCAAATTCCCTTGAGGCATACTCTGTGACAAGGATTTAAGTTTAAATATGCATACATTGAGGGAGTACTCTTAAGGAAATATCTTATAAGGGAGGAGTGAAGCAGGATAAAAGGAAGAGTAAGAACTGAGCAAGCATGTGGAGCAAAACTGTACCACCAAATTGTGTGGTTATGGCCATTCCTTGGGATGGAGGCTGATACTTAAGAACCCATGAGGTAAAAGCAGTTTCTACTGTGTGGAAGGTCATCAGTGAGCTGTAACAGCCAACATTCACAGCAGCCTGCTAAAAGAGACTTGTGGGACACCAAAACAATGTCTACCATAATCCACCCCTTGGACTGCCCAAATCCGCTTGTTTCTCACATTTCATCCAGTCTATCCAGAACCCAAGCACAGTTGGTCCCAGATTCTGTGGTCATAATCCCTAGAGAAATTTATTAGAGGGAATTTGTGGGTGAAACTACAGTATTTGGCATTGCAGTTAGACCCTGATCATAATTGGTATTACTATTCCCATCCTTCACCATCAGTTGTACTTCTCTTATTCTTAGCTCTTATTTCTGATTCTCTATGTCATTTACCTGATGGGATGACCCGGATCTCGGGCACTTATGAGGCCATCGTTTCTGTACTTGCCCATTTACAGGTCAGCTTGAGCATAGATTTACCAAGAGACACCTAAGCAAATTACCTCAATACCAAACATGTTCTTCCCTGCTCCATTGTATAGCAGCATTCCTACCACTTATAATGATCAGAGACAATTACCCCTACCAGTGTGATAGCTGCCTTCTGTGCCTATTGGTCTACTTGCTCAGGGAACTCAGAATGATCATGCAGCAACTTGCACTTTAAATTGAATGAGACTGACTGTGTTCTCTGGTAGAAGTATCTCTACCAGAAGTATGGGGATCTAGGAACTGGGACCATTAGACTGACAGTATGAAGTTGTGAGGATGGGAAGCGCAGATTCTCCCATAAACTCTCTGGGAGTAATGAAGAGCAGACCCCTTTCCCTTTACCCTTTGTTTCCTGGACTCAGTATTCTAGCCAATTAACACTCAGTATCACATAATAGTCACCCCTCCGCTTGAGTCTCAATGTTCTGAGAGCCCATGGAATTTAGGTGTGGTGCTGGGAAAGTTGGGAGGGTGAGTATCTTAGACTAGTCCCTCTGAAACAGACCTGAGTAAAGGGTCTGAAAGTAAGAGGCTTATTTGGGTGATGATTACAGGAAGCCTTCATAAAGGCGTGGGTAAATAAAATAGGAATGAGAAGGAAAACAATACACGTGTATCAATGAACTAGTTACTGCCTTTGGCAACTTTGAATCAATCTCAATAGCAACCTTTGGAGAGATTGTGAAATACACCTCAGAGTTTTCCACCCAAGGAGCTAGGAAGCTAGAGTATTTATTCTCCAATTCCCATTCATAATTGGGTGAGAGCTATGCTTCGTTTTGCCCTCTATGAGGGTTAGAGAGAGCCCTCTAACTGAGAGTTATAGAAGTTAGCAGTAAGACACTGCTGCCAAGTATGGTGAACACCAAGGGTATATGGTAAAGACACCAACAGAATTTACTGCAGGAAGTTTCCACCACCCAATTAAAGAGGGATTTACAAGAGATGTTTAGCCTGAGTTACTTTAGGAGAAAGAAAGCTACATTTGTTATATACTGGATTTTGTGGACAAATGTTTACATGCCTTACAATTGCATTCATAGTTCACTTTGATATAAGAAAACCAGTTCAGAAGGTTGCTGTGTACACCATCAGAACCATGAGAAGAATGACTGGACTGCAGCTAAGAATTTGCAGTATGGCTCCTAGTGGGCCTCATTTTCTCCCTTGGTAAAAAGGCAGGCACCTAATTCCAAGCAGTTTCGTTTCTGTAAAAAGCATTAAAGTTCTGGGGTAAGAGGAACTATAAAATGATGCCATAAAAGTTGACAGATCTCAATTTACTGGTAAAGAAGTACAAATAGCACATATCAGAACTGCATTAGCCAAGACTCTCTAATTACAGATATTTATTAAAATTAATTTAATAGCCAGTAATCTGAAATTTTAAAAGCACTTGTGAGAATCAAATAAAATGGAATAAGAGCAGAGTGCAATTTAGACTTTTAAGGAAATTATGGACTAATGATTTCTGCAGGAATCTTATGACAAAACTACCCCAGACTTCCTACACACTCTGAACTGGGTCTGAAACTCTACAGTAAGCCAGATACAGAATCTTCCATGTTTAAGGGTGTGACAATTTTAATTTACTTGTTTGAGAGGAATAAGCACAAAGAGCTTCAACAAAGACAATAGTATGTTAGAGTAGAATGAATGTAAGGCTTTAATCAGAAGATCTGGATTTTGGTCTTATCTTTAACACATGACTAGGAAAACAGAGTTTCTAAGCTTCACCAAACCTATTTCCTGAAAGTGATAACAATGATACCTTTCTATACACATTATTGCACGGTTATACTAACTGAAATTTTATATATGTATATATATATAAATACTTCGTAAGCCATGTATGTTCAACATGGCCAAGGTCTTAGATTATAGTACAGTGATAAAAGTGCAAAGCAGAGAGAATTAACCAGATTAAAAAATAAAAATCCTATGCCATGCAATTAGAAAGCAAAGATGGATGGTACATAATAAAGGCAATTTTGTGTATACCACTGATAAAAAGGAAATGTTGTTGAATCACTGTGGTAGTGACTTCTATTCCTTACACCTATCCAGTCTTCTCTTCTCCTGGACATGTAAGGATATACTTTTCCCTGCCCGTTTGGAACTGGACATATCTACAGGACTAGTTTTAAGACAGTAGTCTGTTAGCAGAAGTGATGGCTGACTATTGGGCTAAGAATTTAGCTGCCAATGCAAATTATTCCAGCGCTCCCTTCCCCTACAAAGGTGACTATGGAGGCCTCAGCTGAGGTAGTGGAACAAAAAGATCCAAGCTACCTGGAAAATGAGTTGCTAAATGGAGGACCATTGCCCTGGAGGTTCACTTGGACCCACAACAGACTTTGCATCAGCAGGAAACTCTGTGACATTGAGTTTGTTGTATTTATTGATTTTGTTACTGCAGCATAATTCAGCCTATCTGACTAGTATAATCAGTAAGGTCATTGTTAGGGACTTCTGTGTTTCTACATATGACACAACCACAGAGCTCTGAAGACGTTGAACTTTAGGCATCTGGATCTCATATATGTTATTAATCAAGAAAACTGTTTTGTATCAATACTTTTCAAATCTTTTAATTCACTAACTTGAATTAGGCTGAAGGAAAGTGCCTTTCCTTCACTCACGAGTGTGCTCCCAGAGCCACTGCTGAATTTTTCCACCACCCCAAATTTATCTTATTTATTAAATATGTAGTATGATGCACCTGGCTAATTGCAATGTGGTTTCTAAGAGGATGGGGATGATTTTATTATTGTTTATTCATGATCCCACATTCTTCTAAAAGGATTTGGGATATAAATGATGAATTATTCTCCAATTTCCTGAACTTGTCTTATTCTATAGCAAATCGCATTGCAATGAGGCAATCACTAAAGACCTGGAATTAAGTATAATGTACAGGATATGTCCATTTATAAATATTGTAAAATGTGGATTATAAACCAGAAAACTGAGCAGCCAGAAAGACGTCTCTATCATTACCACAAAATCTCCATGACTGTGGGCAAATTATTTATGTTATATAACCATTTCTATATCTGTAAAATCGGGAATGTGTTAGTCATTTCAAATATACCATATAAGTAAAGACAGGTAGTACTGGGGAAGGCGAACTTATATAGAGAATAAGAAAATGTTCCAAAGGGCACTCAGCTCATTAGAAAAGAGACTTGCAAAGTAAAATAAAAAAGAACATCTCATTTTAAATTGCAGTGCTTTATCAAGTATATATTTGATTTTTAATTTCTCTTTTATTTTAAAGAACTGACTGGAAAGGAGTAACCGCCTTTTAGAGAAAAGAGGGGTTATGGGGTGAGTTTCTGTAAGGGACACTTTGTTTACTAAGTGGCTTTGGATCTACTCTTTTAAGTACAACTCAATGACCCTAACCTTTCAGACACATGGTTTTGTGGTTTGGAGTTTTGTTTCTGATTCTCATTTATAGTAAAGACTAATGCAGTGGTTGTCAAAGTGTGGTACCTGGACCAGCAGAAGCAGCAGCATCTGGGGACTTCTTAGAAATGTAAACTCAGCCCCACAGCACCCACTGAATCAAAAACTTGGGGTGGGGCCAGGCCATCTGCTATAATAGGTCCTGCCTGTGCATGCTAAAGTTGGAGAGACATTGGTCAAAAGGGTCTTTTTATATTTATATTTCACATTTAGAAATATGCAAAAAACACCCTGATTCATTAAATGTATACTAGTATTCAGAGATCATATGTAAATTGAGTACCTGTAAGACACCAGGTGGCGTTAGTAGTAAAGAACCCACCTGCAAATGCAGGAGATGAAAGAGACATGGGTTCGATCCCTGGGTCAGGAAGATTCCCTGGAAGAGGGCACGGCAACCCACTCCAATATGCTTACCTGGAGAATCCCATGGACAGAGGAGCCTGGCAGACTACGGTCCACAGGATCGCAGAGTCAGACACGACTGAAACGCCTTGGCACAAGACCTTTTCTAACATTGCTGCTGCTGCTGCTAAGTCACGTCAGTCATGTCTGACTCTGTGCAACCCCATAGATGGCAGCCCACCAGGCTCCCCCGTCCCTGGGATTCTCCAGGCAAGAATACTGGAGTGGGTTGCCATTTCCTTCTCCAATGCATGAAAGTGAAAATGAAAGGGAAGTCGCTCAGTGTGTCCGACTCTTAGCGACCCTATGGACTGCAGCCTACCAGGCTCCTTCATCCATGGGATTCTCCAGGCAAGAGTACTGGAGCGCGTTGCCATTGTCTTCTCCGTTTCTAACATTAAGAATCTATATTTTCTGGTTCTCTTAGATTAAGATCTGACACCCTAAATTTCAAAATGGAGCTGGTTTTTATGTTTAAGTAATAAACCCTTGAAAATATGCAATTTATATTGGAAGTGCTGACACAATCTTAATGATAGCATTGCAAATGGCGATGCTATAATTAAGCTTCGATCTCCTTTGGGGAAAAAAAGAGGGAGAGAGAACGTGAAGAAGGAGGTTACTGTTCAATGAACTGCTCTGTCATTTGCTGCAGTGATTCTTAATTGTGTCTCATTACAGCAAGGTGATCATTACTCTACTTGTCTGTCTGATTTAGAGACCACTAAAAGTGTCTTGTAACTCGCAGCCATCTCCCTTGCAACAGTCCTTTGCCTCTCACCCTCATTACTCAGAATCTGTCCAATTATTTGTCATTAAGGTAATAAAAAGGACTGCAGCAGAAAATGTGGGAGGTAACTGTTGGAGGTCTGCCCAGGGAAGAAGAAAAAATGCAAACTGTTTTCAAGGCACTGGGAAGGTGACATCGTTAATTAAGTGTTAGGGAATATGCAAATCAGTCCCACTCTCAAGAGACTGTAATAAAACTGAGAAAACATTATTATCACTGCAAGTAAGAGAAGGCTGTTTTACCCCATCTGGAAGACTGTCATTTTCCGGTGGAGACTCAAGCAAGGAAGGGAGGGGGCTAGGAAGGAGTGAAGAAGGTGAGGTTGTTCGGGACCATTGAGTGTGCTCAGGCTGTTAAGAGTTCAGAATTAAGGTGTCAACACGAAGGGCCGGTGGATTACAACTTTTAATGAGGGATGTTTGTCTAATCACAGGATTTGCACACCCAATTTCCTCTACAAAATGACTTACAACTCATCAACAGGCAGTGTTTTTGTAGGTTAAAGGAAGGGGAGAGGAACTGAGGTGGAGGCTGACAGCTGGCGCAGTAGGCATCTTGGGTGTTTTCTAAAGGCGGTAATGAAGCACTTGAAGGTATGTGGACACTTGCTTATTTATTAAAAATACTCTGACCACCAACAGAAGCCTCTGGGCCTTTGCTCAAGCTGAAACCTCTGCCTGGAATGCCTTTTCTCCATTCCTCCTACAACATTTTGTTACTCTGGTTAACTCATTTCTTATCTTTTAAAGTTCATAGTGTCAATTCCCTGTGCAATCTATACCATGTCCACCCCAGATGAGTGTGCCAAAACGAGAAGAATGTGCTTGTCGTGCAAATACAGCTTCGGGGAAGGTTCTCTTGCTTTCTTATTCTATCCAGGTTGCAGATGTTTATATAAAACCTTCTAATATGGAGATATGGGAGTCATACCTGACCCTAGAGATTCCCAGGCAGACTTTCATTTGATCATAAGGAAATGAAAGTATATCTCAACATTTAGGAACAATCATCTTGCATGCTGCATGAGTTAGCACCTGCTGTTTAAACAAGCCACCCCAAAACTGTGATGTTTAATTATTACTCGGGGTCTATATGTGTGCTGGGCTTTCACCACCTGAACGCAGGGTTAGTGAGTCTACGATTGGGTAGGCTGACTCCTTCACATATTTGGGTGTTCATTGGCTCTAAATTGGCCTAGAAAGGCCTTGATTTAAACAATTGGGATCTTTTACAGAGGGTCTCTAATCCTCCGGTAAGTTACTGTATGCTTGTTCACAGGCTGGTGATAGGGGTTCTGAAAGAGTATAGAAGCATGCAAGAGGTTGAAGCATAGGCTTGGAACTGGTGCACTCTTACTTTGGTCCATTTTATTAGTGAAAGGATTACTGTAGAATCAAAGGGTAGGAAACTGCTTCCACCACTTCATGGGAAGAGCTACAGTGTCACACTTCAAAGGACTTGGCAGCAGGCAGGACTGAAGAATTGAGGTACTCAATCCTCATTTGTGGCCATGACCAGAGCTAACTATCCTATACTGTATGGATCATGGTGGGGTGCAGGGAGGGATCTTATTTATGCCACTTCCCTCTTAACCAGGAATGAACTTCCTTGCTGTATTAATTTCCTGAAGCTGCTGTAACAAATTACCTAGCAGATTACAAAAATGTAAATTTATTCTCTCACAATTCTAGAGGCTCAAAGTTCAAAATCTAGAGTCATGTTCCCTCCAGGGTATCTTGGAAAGAATTCTTTCCTTGCCTCTTCTTGCTTCTGGTGGCTCCAGGTATTTTTTAACTTGTGACCACATCACTCCAATCTCTGCATCCCTGGTCACATTGCCTCCTCCCTTTCTGTCTCCTATAAGAACACCTTCCACTGGATCTGGAGTCTAACCATATAATCTATGATGATGATGGCCTCCTTATTTGAAAAGACCCTTTTTTTCCCAAAAAAGGTGACATTTATAAGTTCTGAGGATTAGGACATGGCTGTATCTTCTTCAGGGGCACCATTCAGTCAACTGTGCTTGCCTTCACCTTATTACTGTAGCTGATTCAGTTATGAGACTAGAAATAGCTCCCATCCCCTCCTTATGTAGATGGAAAAGCAGAAGCCTGTGGAGATGATGAATGGCAAGACTCTGCAAATGACGGTGACTGTGGCATTCCATGTCCTTTCCCATTCCTGCTCTATTTCAGTCAGTAGTTTCAAGTGGAAATTATATCAGGGATCATGCTCATAGAAAACTGGATAACAGTGTTCTAAGAACTCAGAAAGCCTGGGCAGTGAGTGACTCTGGAATTATTAAATCTGGTTATACATGCCTTAGTCCTCACTGACTCATGTGAATTCTTTTTTCAATTCAGTCCTCAGTTGTGTCTGACTCTTTGCAACCCCATGAACCGCAGCATGCCAGGCCTCCCTGTCCATCACTAATTTCCGGAGTCCACTCAAACTCATGTCCATTGAGTCAGTGACGCCATCCAACCATCTCATCCTCTGTCGTCCCCTTCTCCTCCTGCCTTCAATCTTTCCCAACAAGTGGGTCTTTTCAAATGAGTCAGCTCTTTGCATCAGGTGGCCAAAGTAGTGGAGTTTCAGCTTCAACATCAGTCCTTCCAATGAACATCCATTGTCCAGCATCATATTAATGTGGCAAGATAGGGCCTGAAAGTGTTATACTTATTAACTTTTATATTACTAATAAGCTGTCATTTACTGTATGCCAAGATCCATGATAAGTGCACTATGTATATTTATTTAACCCTCACTGTAAACCTTGCCCAAGGTAGGTATCCCTATCCTAGTTGTATAGATGAAGAATTTGAGGCTAGAGAGGTCACCTAGCTAGTCCTATGTCCACTCGGATAAGTGCTGGAACTGGGGTTCAAATCCAACTCTAACTTCCTCCAAATCCCAGCTTCTAGAAAATAATGTTCATTTTCTGATAAGCTTTTTACAGATTTGTAAATTTCACAGACTGAAAGAAGTAATGAATCCCCTTCACTCCTATCACTTCACACCCCATTTCTAGAGAAGAAGTTCTGGATTTTACCTCTCATCTGAATTTCAGTCAATAAGCCTAGGTGACAGACTTTCCAAACTCAAAGCGAAGAAAATTCTTCAGAGAAACAGAGGATGTCACACATGTGCCAGCCCATTTGAGTAGCCTTTGTATAGACTAAATTTATACTCAGTACTGAAAAACTTATACCTACACGAGCATATTGCAGTCAAGACCATCACTTCTGTAACTAGGTGAATAGTAGTTAAGGGAAATAATACAAGTTACAATCACAAGGGACAAGTCATTTGGTAAACGCAAACTCCTTTGAAAGAAACTAGAAGCCATAATTTCTGGGGAAAGAAGTAGAACAAGTTAGACGTTCCTAGAATAAAAAGAAAACTGCAGCGCTAATTTCTGACACTTCTGACATCACTGACAAAGGGACAAGTTCAGTTCCTCTTCTTAGGATACTAGAATAGGAGTTTTACTAAGGTTACATGGCACAGAATGTTGTGTGTTCCTGGGTTGCTACTTCCTTTTCCTCACGAAAGAACAATGAGGCAGTATTTCTCAGCCTGCCACGTGAATGAATTCTAGCCAACAGAATGTGGGCAGCAGTGATATCTGCCCCTTTCAGGTCTGACCCATGGATCCCTTGTATACAGTCCTCCACATTCTTGCACTTTCTTTTGGAAGACCCAGAGGATAGGAGAACTTTAAGATGCAGAGAACATATATCCCTGAATATCTTAGCATGGGCTGCCCTGAAAGAGACTCAGGTATAAATATCAGGTTGGCCACAAAGTTCATTTGGGACTCATAAGAGTCCATAACATCTTAGTACAGAAAAACCTGAACAAACTTTGTGGCCAACCCAACAGTTTATTGGGACAGTGAACCCAGAAGCAGGATAAGAAGGCAGAGATAGTGGGTGAAGGAAGCTATTAAAAGGGTGAGGTATTCAGGTCACTGAGGTAAGGAAAGGGAGCACAGTTCAGGAGATCTCTTGAAAGACCTGCAAAATCCCACCCAGGTTTTTCTGCCCAAAGGTTGGGAGGTGGGAGCATCTGTGTAGTAGCTCACATCTGTCATCCTTTCACAGACCAAGAGCTGCCCTCAGGGATATTAATCCCACTGCTGTTCTAAGCTCTCAAGTGCCAGGATTGAGTGCGCTCCTCCAACACCACCCGTGAGAGTTCAGAGCTCTCCAGAGAAAGAACAAGGATGCCAACCACAGCGCACACTGCAAGTGAGACGCTGACAGCAAGAACTGTTCGTATCTGTCCTACTTGACAATCAGAGACAAGGATCAAAGATGTGGGCTGAGGCTGATAATGTGTCTGCTGAAAGACTGGAGCAAAGCATTCCCTCCCCAACATTGAACCAGCCCACACTGAACCATGACAAGAATGAAAAAGAAGATTTTGGTGTGTCTAGCCTGAATTTTACAGCTTTTGTTTAGTTTGGTTTGGTTGGAGTGTCTAGGTTACCCTGATAAATACAAATGGGAGAGTGGACAATCCAGAACCAATAAAGTTTCCAGTTTTTTCTTAAACCATGATGTATATTTAATCACCATTATTAATTAGATGTTCAATATTCAGATGTCTTAGCGGGAAGCCATGACAAAGTGAAAATTATTTTCCTGAGACTCATTGACAAATTTAAAAAGCAATGTAAGTTTTAAACTGAAATTTTCATTTTTTTAAAAAAATTTTTAAAGAACATTAATATTCACAATATTAAAGAAGGGTGGTAAAATATACAGTAAATATTATGGGAAGTATAAATTAATAAACTTTTCCATTAATTTGTATTAATATGTATTAACAATACACACTAAGAATTTTCTAAAAATTCTTCAGTTTGTATTTTTAGATTCTGAAGCTAATTAGTCTATTTGTTTGTGTCATGCCTTTCTCAAGAAATTACTCCTTCAGGAAGCACTTCCTAAGGAAACAGTCATAAATTCACAAAAATGTAAGGCATGGGAAAAAATCCCATTATTTTTCAGTTCAGTTTAGTTCAGTTCAGTCGCTCAGTCGTGTCTGACTCTGTGACCCCATGAACCACAGCATGCCAGGCCTCCCTGTCCATCACCAATTCCCGGAGTCCACCCAAACCCATGTCCATTGAGTCGGTGATGCCATCCAACCATCTCATCCTCTGTCGTCCCCTTCTCCTCCTGCCCTCAATCATTCCCAGCATCAGGGTCTTTTCCAATGAGTCAGCTCTTCGCATCAGGTGGCCAAAGTATTGGAGTTTCAGCTTCAACATCAGTCCTTCCAATGAACACCCAGGACTGATCTCCTTTAGGATGGATTGGTTGGATCTCTTTGCAGTCCAAGGGACTCCATAGCATATAATTGGAAGTTAACTAAATGTCCAATAATTGGAGATTCATTAAGTTATGGCACATCCATATAATGGGCTATTATGTGTTCATCATAATTCATGACTTCAAAAATATTTAATGTCCTTAGGAAGTGTTCATCCATAAAGTTATATGAAAAAAGATACAAATTTGAATATGCTATACAGTATGTAACACAAAATACACATATATAAATTAACAACTGGAGGAAAATATATTAAAACATTAATACTATATCAACATTGTAACAATACACCTGCTAGCAAAAGGATTATGGCTAATTTTAATTTTATTGCTTTGCTTTATTTCCTATAATAAAATTGCTATTATGAGTATATATTTCCTTTACTATTGTAAATTATTAAGATGTCTTAAATTTCTTTTTCCAAATGTATTTTGTATACATAATGATGAGTCTGTTTTAGGTTCAATCCAGGTGTGTTGGAAGAGTTTCCCTGAGACTTATGGAGCCTTTTGCTAGCAAACTGTGCACCAGGTGGACAAAGTTGTACAGGGCATATTATTTACAGCATTTAATTAGGGCAAAAGTGCTTAAATACGAATCTGATCATGTTGTTCCAGAACTAAAAGTTCTCTGTTCGCCCCCACCCACCACCTTCAGAACAAAGCTCCAGTCCTTTAGGGTGGCACCTGAGACCATCTCCGTCAGCCCTTGCCTGCTTCCACAGCTGACCTTTCGTTCTGCCCATAGCCACCACTCTCCAGCCACAGTGACTTCCTGGCAGTTTGGGAAACATATAGTGCTACCTCTGGTCTCAGTGCCTTTAGATTGCTGTTTGTTCTTGGAAGAGAATAGGAGTGAGTGAGTGAGCTGAAGGGGTGAGAGAGAAGAGCCAGTATACGGGTGCATCATCACACTATTGCTATGAGGAAAGAGACTCAATTCACTGGTCTCTCTTGAGAAGCCTACAGAAGTCCTCCCATATTCTTCACTCAAAGGACAAGAGTTACAAGCATTTATCCATCAAGCCCCATCTTCTGCTGATTAAGAGTTGCCACAAGGGCGTTAACTCCCTTTCGTGTTTGAAAAGCATGCACAGTAGGAATGCCTGCCTCTCCCTGACTCCCCTTGACTTACTCCTGTTCACCACTCAAAATTCATTTCGGAGTTTCTTTGGAAAGACTCCCATGATCACCTTCTATACCAAACTCCTGAAGTTCCCTTAGGTACCCCTACTCCAGGTACCATTAACATAAAGCTCTCCTGCAACTAAAATAGCATCCTATAATCATGCAGTCTACACTTGTAAGCCTTTTCTCCTATTCCTGCCCACAGGGGCAGAATTTTCCTTCCATTTCTGTGCTTCTGCCAGTATTCTGTACCTGCATGGATCTGGCAATAGTAGGCACTTTATACATATATGTCAGTTGAATGAGTGCAGCAGGTAGTGATACACTTTTAACTAAGCATAACAAACATTATGCCTATATCCCATATTGTCTTCAGGCAGCCAACTGAGTCATTCTCCCGAGCCAAGTCTCAACAACCTCTACTCCGAAACCGCATCTCATTGAAATCTCGGATAACCTGCAGAAAGCAGAGCTATATGAAAGCCTGTATCATCTGTTACCTGTGTGCCAAGAAGATAAACCAATCCCTATAGAGAACTTATGCAGTATAGCACATCACAATAATACATTTGTGCCAAATCAGCCTCCTCCCAGCTTTACAATTGTTCACACGTCCTCTCTGCCAACCTGGGTATGCTTTCTCAGTTAGACTTGGCTTCAGACTTCATTGTTAACGGTCCCTTGAGATCCCCAAATCCTCAATTCTGACTTCTACAGGATCCTTATTTTTTTTTTTTTTTTTTCCTAGTCCGGGGCTGTCTCTAAAAGTCCCCACTCTGAAAACTAAGGCTAAGATTTACTTTATTTTCCTCAATATGCTTTACATATTACATTTTATTTTATTCATTAGAAATGCCAAGGGGTAGTTTTTGTACGTAATTTGTATAATGGCACAAAGATAAAAATATAAGTAATAAATACTGTTTTTTCACCAACAGTTATTCAGCCCTATTCTCAACAAAATTTAAGCATCTCTGTCAAAAGTCTTAACAGTATCCTCCTGTTCCTCATTTCTACCACATAGCACCCAAGTTCACTGCTAAATACATACTGAGAAAGTAGTTAAAGAATATTAAAGAGATAACAGATTATTAGCCTTTCCAAGACAGTCACAGGTTCCTGATTGTACCATATTTTTTAGTTGTGCTTTTGGTCGATCCACACTTCCATGTAGACAGAGGCATGCCCAGCACCGCTGTCCCTATGATCTCAGACACCTTATAGTCTCTTGTCGCTCAGTGGGGCATCGGGGAGAATCAAACAGCCTCAGAGTTCTTGAGTAAATTAGAAACTGGAACCACTCAATACTAATAATTTCCGTTAAGTCATTAAACATTCTTTTCTCACAAACAAACCGATACAAAAGACATTTTGTAGTCGAGACAAGGGAGTCAATACTTTTCTGTTAAAGGACAGACAGTAAATATTTCAGGCTTTCTGGGCCACATGATTCATCTCATCGATTCAGCTCTGCTATTGTAATGCAAAAAGGCTGCAACAGACGCTATGTAAACAAATGGGAGGGGCTGTATTGCAACACAACTTTATCTGAAAAAGCAGGCGGTAGGCCAAATTTGGCCCATAGGCTGCTGCTGCTCCCTGGTCGGGATAAATCAATACTATTCTCAAAAATCTAAAAAGTTCAAAGGAAAACAACCCTCTCAATAATTAAACTCTTATTTACCAGGTTTACCAGGATGACAACAGCACAGCTATTTCTTTTATTAAAGCCAAAGTATCAAACTGACCCAGAGCTCTATGATAGGTGGTCTCCAATATCTGGCACTGAGGCAGCTTGACTTTTGCAGAGACCTACTGATCTGAACTCAAGGTTTTGTTTGGTTTTCAGTAATAACCAGTAACTCACAGTAAAGTGTATGCTAAATAAGGAAATTTAATTACATTCAAATAATCAGAATCTGTTTATTTTGCTTAAAAGTAACAGGAAAAAGCTAATTTGATTTCCTAATGTAATACAGAAAAACACGTTTCCTGTATCAGAGACTCCCTGGAAATTCTGATGGAAGGCTCCAGTTTGACATCTTAAAGGAAAAGGAGATGATCCTCTTGGAAAAAGACAACGAGCAGGCTGTGTATCTGCCCACTTCTACTTTCTCTTTGTCCGGTCTTTTCTTGCTGAAACTGGATTTGTACTGATTAGAAGCTATGGTTTCCAGAGAATTCAAGATAGATAATTTTTCATAAGGTTGCATAAGCACTTCTATTTCCTATTCAGGGTTTAGTTTTACTTGAAAAAAAAAAAAAAAAAAACTATGAGTCAGAGGAACTTCAGTGCATGGAAAAGTTACTACCAAAGGATCATAGACCAGAAAATGAAGTGTTTGAAGATTCAGTTACCTCGAAGTAAACCCCAAATCTTTATTTATACCTTCCCTCATTGAGCTGCTCCTCTAGGCCAGGTGTTTTCACTTAAGAAATTCATTGGCATCAGTTGTCAGGAAGAATTTATCTCTTAGATCAACTCATACTGGTAACCAGTTTTCAGGGGTAACTTACTTTAAACAAAACTAATGCATTTGATTCTATTAGCATATTTAATTTTTTAACTTATAGTCTAATTTAGGGGATTTTAACCTTTTTGTGCTATGGACCTCTTTAGCAATCTGCTCATGATTTTGATCCCTTATCAGAAATAAGGTTATTAAATTCCTAAATTAAGTTACATAAGTAAACATGTACATGTGAGTACAAAGGAAACCAAATTTATTGAGGTATGATTGTCCAAGTTTTTTAACGTCTTTTTTTCTGCCTTTTCCGTATTTTTTGTTGTTGTCTCTACTTCTTCACTTTCTTGCCATTCTTTCTCTTTTTCTTTTAGTAAACAGAGATTGAGGAAACAAAAAACCAAACTTTTAAAGAAGCTAAGAATCTCTGCATTTCTAAGATTCCATGTACCTACCAGTAACAGAGGAAGCTAAAAATCCAGCCAACTAAGAAAACACTAATCTTTCACCTAATCCAGTTCTAGGTAAACCATGGACTCACCTGATCCTTGATGTGGAATGTGTCTACCTAGTATAGACAGTAGGCATTATTTTCTGACCATAGCATTATTCTTCCAACTAGCACCTCCATATATGGGGATCTATCCATCATTTGGATCCCAACTTGAATAACATACCACTTCTGAGAACTTTCACTGACTCCCAGGATTCTGGGCAAGAATATCACACTTTGCAAACCAGCTGTACACTGACTATCAGAGAACTCAGCAAGTCATACAATACCTGTAATTTCCGATTTACATTTTAACATGTCTGTTCCCTACATTGGCTTCCTTCCAGTGCCCAGTACAAAACCTGGAATACATACAGACTCAAGGAGTATTTGTTGGAGGAAAAAACCATCCTAACAAGGCAGGCCTCCAGCACCACATTTATTATCATTCCTTGCTTTTATACCAAACTTGGACTTTTCCCAAGAAAGCCCTACAGTTGGATGGCCTAAGGCACCTCTTTCAGATTAATAACTAATCTACAGAATTTCTAGTTGAATCCTCAAGATTTTCTTTTCACCAAAAGACATGTGTTAGAATGTTCATATCAGCACTATTCATTATAGCCACAAACTAGACACTACCCAAGCGCTCAGCAAAAGTAGACTGGATGAATAAGTTATAATATATTGACATACCAGAATACCAGAAGGCAATGAGAGTAAAGGAACTAATGAGTAAATCATATAACCAATTCTGAGTCAAAAAAAAAAAAGTGAAAAGTGTAGCTGCCCAATTGTGTTGGATTCTTTGTGACCCCATGACTGTAGCCCACCAGGCTCTTCGGTCCATGGAATTCTCTAGGCAAGAATACTGGAGTGGATTGTCATTTCCTTCTCCAAGGGATCAAACCTGGGTATCCCACATTGCTGACAGATTCTTTACTATCTGAGCCACAAGGGAAGCCCTGAGTCAAAGAAGCCACTAAAAATGTACTTAGTAGATGAGTTCATTAAAAATAGGTGAAATGGGAATTTTTATTTTTCAACAATGGTCCTAGGACAACTAGATATCCACATACAGAACAAAAAATTTGGAATCTTACCTCATATTGTATATAAAAAGTATACCAACAAGGACTAAAATATAGGCATAAGTATGCACGAGCTTGGATTAGGCAGTATTTTTAACACAATACCAAAAGCACAAACACCACAATAAAAATAGACAAATTGGACTTGATCAAAATTTTAAAACTTTTGTGCTTAAAAGGACATCATTAAGAAAATTAAAAGAGAGCCCAAAATGAAAGAAAAATTTTGCAAATCATGTGCTTGATAAGATACCTATATCTAGAATGCATAACAAAGTATTACAACTCAATGATAAAAAGGCAACTGAACCTAAAAGTGGGCAAAGAACCTAAACAGTTTTCTAAGAAGATACAAAAGCCCCTAAGCACATGAAAAGATGCAACATTATTGGCCATTAGGGAAATGCAAGTCAATGCCACAATGAGATGCCATTTTATACCCCTGAAAACAGCTATTACTGAAAAGAGAGACAACCACAGGATGCAGAGAAATCAGAATTCTCATACACTGTTAGTGGGAATGTAAAATGGCACCCTTGCTTTGGAGAACAGTTCAGTAGTTACTCAAACATTTAAGCATAGAATTATCATGTGATCAATCCAGGGATTACATGCCTAGGAATGTATCCAAGAAAACTGAAAACACATGTCTGCACGAAAACTTGTACATAAGTATTTATAGTAGCGTCATTCACAAATTAATGTATTTTAAAAATGTGATGTATCCATACAATGGACTGTTATTCAGCAATAAAAGAAATGTGTTGGTACATGCTACAACATGGGTGAATTTTTAAAACATTATGCTAAATGAAAGAAGCCAGTCACAAAGGAACACATATTATGAACAAGTTATGAAAATTTATTGAGTGGTATGTTGATCATTTTTTAACCTTTTAGTGTCTATGTTTTCATGAAATAATTTTTATCTGGAAAAAAATATAACTTGGTCTGATAAGCAAGAAAATGTTCTCCAAAACTACCCATATATCCAACTAGCCATAGGAAACAGTGAATGTGTTACCTTAAAGGGAATTGGGGGTTGCAGAGATGGAATTAAGATTGTCAATAAGCTGATCTTAAAATAGGGAGATAATCCTGGATTATTTGTGTGGCCCCAATGAAATCAAGGTTCTTAAATGTGGAAGCAGGCAGCAGAAGAACAGTCAAAGTAATGTGGTGTGACCTGAGAAAGGTTCAGCTTGCCACTGCTGACTTGAAGATGGAGGAAAGAGCCACAAGTCAAAGAATATGGCAGCTTCTAGAAGCTGGAAAACGCAAGGACATGTGCCTACTCAGAGCCCACAGAAAGGAACACAGCCTGGCAGACACCTTGATTTTTAGCCCAGGGAGACCCGTGCCAGACTTCTGACCTCCAGAACTAGAAAATGATAAATCTAGTGTTGTTTAAACCACTAAGTTTATGGTATTTGTTTCAGCAGCCATAGAAAACTAATACAGTGAAAAACATCAGTTTCTAAATACCTATTAAATCAGAATTGAACAGAATCTTCTTAAAGATAGCCTCAGTAAACAGAAAAATTACAGAACAGAAATCATTTTCTTTAATGAAGCAGAATAACATTGTGTATGGACACAGACCCAGCACTGATGTTAACCTCTCATATATCTCATCTAAGACCAGTGATAGCAGATCCCAGTAAAGAAGAGAATTAATAGCTAACGTGTCCCCAGATGACCCAAACCCTAGCAAGTGGCCAATTTAACAAGGTGTTATGTAGTAAGCCAATAAATCTAGATAGCTGTAAAAAGTAGTGGCAGTAAGAGAGAAATGAAAGGGAAAGTCTCGAAAGTTTTCGACTTAGATCTTATGACATTCAGTTGAGTAGTGCTCTCCAATTTTGTTCGAATTTCAAAGCTCAAATGTCAGACAAGATTTTTAATAGATTCTTTTCCAAAACCACAAAAGCCACATTGAAAGGCAAATGGGATGGGTAATTCTTGGAGCATAAGTATATTTGAAAAATTTACTCTAATTTCACCTTTGCATGTGCAAAAATAGTGACAAGTACAAAATGAGCCTGAAAGATGGTAAGAAAAGGTGGGAAGGTGACAGTCATGAAAACGACTGTGACCACAATCTTAAGTATATTCAAGTAGTGTTCTGGAAACCACAAAACTTAGAAAACATGACCCCTGCACCATTTCCTTTCCCTTTAAATAGGAAATACTCAAATTACCCAATAGAATAAAACTCCTCTCATTCTCTCTCACTCATAAAACCCAAAAAGACAATGTGTGAGTTCAGGCATAGGGACAGCCTCCTCCCTAATTTTAATATGGCTGAACTTTTACCCAGAAATTATATAACACACTAAGTTTTAGGAGAAATAATACTGTTTCTACCCTATTCAAATCAGAATATTTTTCAGATTACAAAAGTGTTCCCCTGATTCAAGACATAGCATTCAACTGTGAAATCAATTTGTAAATCCAGAGAGTAACATTTATTCCTAGTGCTACTGTTCCATGATTCCATGAGAGAACAATTCCATTCCACCCTGAGACTTTGGGCAGAGATCAGAGCAAAGGTCCTGATATCATAAACTTTCCAACAATGTCAAATCCCAAAACAGAAAAGAGGAAGGAAGGGCCTCTGCACGCCTTCCTGAAGCTCATCAGAGCCCTTTCTTGGTTGATCTTAGATAAATTACCTCCCTCTGTGCACTCTTTAATTTTCTCTCTTCATATTCAACATGAAGAGGGACCTGAGAAGGTTAACTGAAGAAGGTTAACTCACACGCAATATGCATTACCCATTGCCCTTTCCTGATTTCAAATTAAGTATATAATTAGCGGGAAAGGAAATCCATGCCTTCTGGTGATGAAAAATTAGGAAATCAATAGGTGGTTGCCTCTGCAGGGACTCAGGGGAATTTGGGGTCGTCAGTTGGGGCTGCCAGTTATAATATCTGAAGTGGCTACACAGGCATCCTGTTCAAGCCTCAAAGCACTGAACAGATGCCCCACTTCTGAGCTGACTGGCTTTGAAGACTTGAAAAGAGAAGTGAAAAGATGAAATTGATCTGAGAAAATGTAGGTAACAAAGTAAAGGCAACAAGATTGCTTTTAATACTTCCAGAAAGCTTAGGAAACAAAAGATTTATACACATTTCTCAAAATATTAAAATAGAAATGATTTTCGCCTCCTTTCCCCCGCAACCACTACAAATGATGCATTCCTTCAAGCACTGTCTCCTGCTTCACACAGGAAGTTGTTATGCGGCTGCCCTCTTAGGTGTTGGAGGATATATAGCACTTTTACCCTTAATTGTGTGCTGCCTTGATTTTATGGCCTGCCTGCACAAGCCAGCCTTATTTTAGTGCTGTTTAGGGGATGAACACATTTACTGATGTGTGGAGCTTTCTGTGTTCATAAACTCCTGCATATGGCGACTTGAATCAACCTTCCTGTGTAAATTTCTTCAGTGACACCATCCTTTTCTAAACACTGGTAACCCGCGGCCAACTGAGGAAATGAATAGTCAGGTTCATTTATTTGTATTCAGTCTCTCTCCTCTGTTGTACAGTGCTGTGTAGCGTACAGTTTCAACACTACATAAATAAACCATAGTTGTATTCATTCACTTAGGTTTATGAACAGTAGAATCCCAGAATTGTTTTTCTGTATTACAAGCCTCAATTACTGCTTTTAAAGAAATAGACTATTTAATTAGCACCACTGGATTTTCCCCCACAAGATAGATGTAATGTCTCATGTAGTGATCTGTATTTTAAAACTTTATTATAATTTGTGCAATAGAAAATTAACCTAGATTGAGATCACAGGTGTCCTTTTGAGGTATTTTTAACCTGGCTTCTTTAAAGTTAAACATAACTGCTATTCCTTTCCCTTTGACTAGCTTACCAGGAGAGTCTCCTCCTTCAGACATGGATTTTAAAAGCAGGGACTTTGGAGGGAGCCAGACTTAGATTCTACTCCTGACTCATTCTACATGGGCTCTCTGGACCTTGATTTAGTGCTTTTAATAGAGAATATTTTTCCTATATTTTAAAGTATTTAATATAGCCATCATGGAGAACAATATGGAGATTCCTTTAAAAACTAGGAATAAAACTACCATCAGATCAGATCAGTCGCTCAGTCATGTCCGACTCTTTGCGACCCCATGAATCACAGCACGCCAGGCCTCCCTGTCCATCACCAACTCCCGGAGTTCATTCAGACTCACATCCATCGAGTCAGTGATGCCATCCAGCCATCTCATCCTCTGTCGTCCCCTTCTCCTCCTGCCCCCAATCCCTCCCAGCATCAGAGTCTTTTCCAGTGAGTCAACCCTTCGCATGAGGTGGCCAAAGTATTGGAGCTTCAGCTTCAGCATCATTCCTTCCAAAGAAATCCCAGGGCTGGTCTCCTTCAGAATGGACTGGTTGGATCTCCTTGCAGTCCAAGGGACTCTCAAGAGTCTTCTACAACACCACAGTTCAAAGGCATCAATTCTTTGGCGCTCAGCTTTCTTCACAGTCCAACTCTCCCATCTATACATGACCACAGGAAAAACCATAGCCTTGACTAGATGGACCTTTGTTGGCAAAGTAATGTCTCTGCTTTTCAATATGCTATCTAGGTTGGTCATAACTTTCCTTCCAAGGAGTAAGCGTCGTTTAATTTCATGGCTGCAGTCACCATCTGCAGTGATTTAGGAGCCCCCAAAAATCAAGTCTGACACTGTTTCCACGTTTCCCCACCCATTTCCCATGAAGTGATGGGACTGGATGCCATGATCTTAGTTTTCTGAATGTTGAGCTACCATATGATCCAGAAATCCCACTAGTAAGCATATACCCTGAGAAAACCATAATTCAAAGTGATATATGTTTCCCATGTTTATTGCAGCACTATGTACAATAGCCAGGACATGGAAACAACCTAAATACCCATCAACAGATGAATGGATAAAGAAGTTGTGGTACATATACAGAATGGAATATTATTCAGCCATAAAAAGGAACAAATTTGAGTGATTTGAACTGAGGTGGGTGAACCTAGAGCCTGTTATACAGAGTGAAACAAGACAGAAACAGAAAGACAAGTATTGTATATTCACACACATATATATGAAATCTAGAAAAATGGTCCTGATGAACCTATTTGCAGGGCAGAAATAGAGATGCAGATGTAGAAAATGGACTTGTAGACATAGCAGAAGGAGAAGGTGGGACAAAGTGAGAGAGTAGCATTGGCATATATACATTACCATATGTAAAATAGACAGCTAATGTGAAGCTGCTATATAACACAGGGAGCTCAGCCCAGCATTCTGCGACAACCTAGAGGGGTGGGATGTGAGGATGAGGGGATGTGGGGAGTGGGAGGGTGGGTCAAGAGGGAGGGGATATATAAACTTATGGCTAATTAACGTCATATGGCAAAAACCAACACAACCTTGTAAAGCAATTAAACTCCAATTAAAAATTTTAAAATTAAGTATTTAAAACATTAAAGGGTTGACTATAATATGCTTTGCCACTGGACTGACTCATACTCCAAGTCTCAGATTTATCTAGGGAGCCAATGGACAGGAGCAGGCTCCAGGAGATGGGGAAGGACAGGGAAGCCTGGCGTGCTACAATCAATCCATGGGGCTGCAAAGAGTCAGAAACTACTGAATGACTGAACAACAACAATTAGCTCATCCCAACTGATGCACAGATGTATCCCCAGTCCTTTATATACAGGAAGTAGCCATAGTAGACACTTCATAAACTCTTAGTACATATTTTTCCTCACTGAACAGTGCTACTAACCAGGATATACACTCATTCGCATGGTTCATGATACAGCAGTCTTGCTTTCCATGTGTTCTAAGTTCTCTTGAACTTGGCAGATTTTTGTAGCTACAAGAATGAAAGGCCCATCCTCCACCATTTGAGCCATGACCAGGCTTCCAGTAATCATAATCTGTAGAGAAGTCTTGTGTGGCCTGCCTTCACTCTTACAGCAACAAATCATATTGGGTTAAAAGTTGTGCTAAGTTCATCATACTGTCTCTGGTAAAATAAAGATATTTTCTAAACTTTATGGAATGGCAAGAGCCCTCTTGGTCAAAGTTAAAGAAACAAATTCACTTGTGTCACCAGAAAGAGCTGAATAAGGCGTTTTCTTCAAAAACCCAACCTATCATGGGTATAAACTTTTTTCTCTTTGGTTTGTTGATTTGAGGACCCTCATGAGTCTTTAAAGTTCTTGAGTACTTGAGATTTTTGAAGAGTAAATCTTGAAAATTATGGAAATAGTAATTTTTTTTCCTTCCTCTTCCAATGGGGCACTACATCCAGGCAGGAGACCTCTGACCTTTGGTCCTGTATACATGACCAGATAAGGGCAGAAAGTGAAGAAAATAAGAGAAGGGATGAAAGGAAAAGCAAAAGTTCAGACAGGAAAGAGACAGAAAAAAACGTATCAAGAGAAGACGATACAGGGGAATTCTTAGGCAGTCCAGTGGTGAGACTCTGGGCTTCCATTTTAGGGGCACAGGTTTGAACCCTGGCTGGGAAACTAAGATCCCACATGCCATGCGGTATGGCAAATAAATAAATAGAGAAAATAATATAAAAAGGAAAACATGGCTTTTGGAAACCAAAAAAGACAGTGGGAAATTTGGTTAATAAAATTATTAAACTAGTGAGCAATGAGATGGAGGAGGAAATGAGACACATCCCTTAAAAGTGAACTATGTTGGAGACACCAATCATTGTGACCAAACAGGTCAGACAAAGTATAGAGAAGAAAACCATACAATTTGAAGGCCAGGTCTCAATGACAGAGCAAAGAGGAAAAATAAGGTGAGTATAATAACAACTCATAATAATGACCTATTTAGAATGATAATTAAGGCAAAGGTGGAAGGAATTTTATATGCGTTGTATTGACAGTTCGCTCAGTTTTTTTGTTTTTACCAGTATAAACCTAACCCCAGCTATAGTGATCCTTCCTTCACAACCACCACCACCTACCAGGGTTCTGGCATCATATAAATACATCTTTGTTATTTTCTACTGTGGACGAGTGCTTTGCCCACGAACTTAGAATTCTTAAAGCTCACTGTTTTCTGACAGACCTAAATTCTAGCTGAACTAAAAAAAAAATCAATTAGGAAAATGAAAAATATAGCAGGGTACAGTAAGGACCACACACGTAATGTTTGGCTGCTTTATCTTGTTTCTCACTCTTACGTACATTTTTAAAAATCTATGAGCATTTTTAGAAAAATAAAGCCACCAGGATATTTGGGAAATATTAAAACTCATGACATTCACAGAAGAGTGAGGAGGATGAAAAGAAACGAGACAAGTTGATGATGGCATCAGTTAAATGCGTTCCCCTTGAGGTGCTCCAAGAAGGGAAGTTGTTCAGCCATAAAACAAAGACAGTTCATCGTTCTGCATGACTATCCCTGAAAATAGACCAAAGCATTTTTCAAAATCTCTGAAAGCTTCAAAAGGAGGGAAGAAAAGTTCTTCGAAAACTCAAGTCACATTGAATCAGAAAATATGTGAAGCTGGAATAGAACTAAGGAAGGCTTTGATGCCACACAAAAGATGTTCAGAATAAAGTACTGAGCAGAACAACCAGTCTCAGAACCTAAATGGTAGAAGCAGTAGAAGATTAGGTTGACTCAACCATCCATATTTGTTACTTTCAAAAAGAAATTAAAACTAGTTTTTCAAAATTTTCAACTCTACTTTTTCAAAATAATACATATATATACACAAATATATATACATACACAATTCACACACATATATATGTGTGTGTAAATATAAATATATACACATATAAATAGATATTAATGGTATACATATAATATGCATGCATATGTGTATGCTTTGTGTGTATATTATATATGTGTACAGATACATATATGTGTGATGTGTGTGTGTGGTTTGATTTTTTTTTTTTTCAATAGAGCAACTACTTCAAAGAGTTGTTCTTCCAGGACTGAACAATATTTTACCAGAAAGAAATATTCTGGAAAAGGTTAAATTTAAAATTCATAAAACTAGACTTGGTGGTGTAAATTTCCTATAGGTAAGAACATTTGAGATCAGGTACCCAATAGGCACACAATGATCATTTGTTATCTGAATAACAACTGCAGAGTTATGAAAGAGAGAGGTCATTATGATACTTACAGGCTGTGTATGTAGTAAAGGATTTCAGTGACCCCATAAGCCCTTATTTACTATTTTTATTATCGTTTGGTAAAAATCAATTGTCATAATTTCTAGATTTAAAAGGAAAACCCTACAAAAGCAAAGAGAAGAGGAAAACCATGGGTTCAAAATTCTCTCCTAGGAATGAAGTCCAGAGGTTCACTTCCTGATGCCTGCAATTATATTGTTACATTCCTCCTCTGCTTCCTATTGGCACTAGACTAGTTACATAACTTCCCTGAACTTCACTTCTCATCTCTAAAGTAAAATTGATGAGTCCCCTTTACCTTCACTCAAGCCACATGACAGAAACATTAAAGAAGGAATTAGAGGGGACAGAACTCAAGAACTGAGCAGCCTGAGTCTACACCACTCACTCCAAGCAAAATCTGCCAATTATGACTTTCAGGTAGGATGTTAAAAGGTACAGAAACCTTTTTGGAAACAATAGAAATTAGAAGTGAAGCAACATTTTTAAAGTACTGGAAAAGCATTAACTCTAACATCTATACCCAAACAAAATGTGCTCTAAAAAGTGAACATGAAATAAAGATTTTTGCAGATCTACAAAAATTGAACAAATGTATCCCCAGAGAGGAATCCACAAAGGCAACAGATAAGAGCTGGTCGGACCCTTTAGTTTTGTCTCAGGGGTATACAGGAATTCATCACCAGCAAACCTGCACCATGAGAAATGTTAAAGAAAGTCCTTTGGGTTGATTCTATTGGATGGAGACCTGAATCTATACAACAGAATGAAAATCACCAGGAGAACTCTACAGAGCCTTGTGTCAAATCTGCCCACTACCATCTCTTCAGGAAAGATGTTCCATGAGGATCTCTGGAGGACAGTGACAGTGTTACAGATTGATATACGCTTACTTGTCAAGGCTGAGGCTTCTGCCGACTTCAGGGTTTCATGATATATGAAGACATATTTTGACAAGTTCCCAGGGGTTGTGGAGAATAGCTATTTCCTAAACCAACAGATTGAATGGGAAACACATTGCATTACTTTTCTCTGAGATCTCTAATTATAAATTGCTGAGCAGTGTGATGCACTGGCTCACAAGAGAACTCCTCCCTTTCTTCCCCATTGTTCACCAAGGTGTCTAGACCAACTGGAGCATGCCTCTGTAACATTGCTCCTCCTCATACCCGGATAACTGCTCCAGTTCACAGTTCATTCCCCTTCTCCACAGGCTGCGTAGGCTGTGGTCTCTCACCTGGTCTCTCTTCTCTCAAGCCCATGTTCACTGATGGCACCAATGAGCAACTTGGATAGAGGGATCACAGCATTTTAAATGAATTGTATTCTATTCATTTTGGTTCACAAACCATTTCAGTTCTCCCTGAAGCCCTCTGGGAACGGTAGCTGATAGATATGTGTTAATATAGTAGGATTTCAGTTTGAGAAAAAATTCCATAAAAGAGGTATTCAAACATAACAAAAATGAAACAAAATTGAGTAATATGGTTTTATAAGATGAGTTATGTCCTTCTCAAAACCTACAAAAGTGAAACTCTTGACCCCTCTTAACTCAGACTGTGACTATATCTGGAGATTAGGGTCTTTAGGAAGGGCGATTAAGTTAAAATTAGGTCACTGCAGGGGCAGGGAGGGGGCTAGTCCAATATGACTGTTGTCGGTATAAGAGGAACAAACTTGGACACATTTATGCACATACATAGGCCAAAAAGTGCAATAAGGTGGATGTCTACAAGTCAAGGAGAGAGTCTTCAGAAGAAACCAACCTTGCTGACACCTTGATCTTGGACTTCAGCTTCCAGAGTGGTGAGAAAATAAATTTCTGTTGGTTAAACCACACCCCGAAAGTTAGAGCCGCATCACAAACAGACAGAGTAAGGCAGGGGGAAAAACGCATAGAAAAGGTAAAAGAAAGACCTCACAAAAATACCAGAAGGGAGCTCCTTGTCCTTTGACAAGCAAAGTACTGCTACTTTAAAGGAACAAAAACAAGGAATCACTTTGGCAATAAGATGTTCGGGGGACATCAGGTACATTCATGAATATTAAAATGGGGGCCAGTTAGTGGCAATGAATCAAAGACAAAGTGCTACTATATGCACCTGGTTAGAGGGAGATCCGCAGAAGGCAATGGCACCCCACTCCAGTACTCTTGCCTGGAAAATCCCATGGACAGAGGAGCCTGGTAGGCTGCAGTCCATGGGGTCGCTAGAGTCGGACCTGACTGAGAGACTTCCCTTTCAGTTTTCACTTTCATGCATTGGAGAAGGAAATGGCAACCCACTCCAATGTTCTTGCCTGGAGAATCCCAGGGACGGCGGAGCCTGGTGGGCTGCCGTCTATGGGGTGGCACAGAGTCGGACACGACTGAAGCGACTTAGCAGCAGCAGCAGCAGCAGCAGAGGGAGATCACACCCAGGCAATGGATAAGGTGAAGTCAGAATGAGAATCAGAGGATCTGGGATGCATCGTGAACTGCAAAAGGGAGCTAGGATTCTACAGATTCATATGGGGGCTAAGGATGATATTTTAGGTAGAATGAAAAAAGGCAATAAAGTTAAGGATACCTTTGCCCTGTGCTGAAAAGTGGTGTGTGAATTATCAGTTCTGTTACAACTCATTCACCATCTGAGAATGAAGTTAGCTGAGATAAGGCTGGAAAAGCAGGTCAGGGCTTATTATGGAGGATATCAGTGCTAAGGTGATTAATTTATTCTTAATTGGTAAGGAAAAGTCAAGTCATTGAAAGTTCTCACTGACAAACTCTTAGTCGTTATGCCAATAACTAGACTGAGGGTAATATTCCAGGGATCTATCTATATTATTACCTGGATTTACTCTCAACTAAAAGTGTGAAATTTAGAATTAACCGAGGGTAATGTGTGATGGCAGTATATCCTAGGCTGCGAAAATAAATCTGTGGAATATGAACAGACATACACATAGAGTTTTTAAGTGGATTAATTTTCACTGCAAATGAACACGTGTTATATAGTATTACTGCTCATCTAAATTCTATAATCCTTTTAATATAACAGAATCTAATTGACCCTGGTGGGCTCCACAGGGAGCGGCCGTGTCACAGGTGTATCATCTTTTCTCCTCCCGTAAGAAGGTACAATTACACTGCTCGATGAATCAAAGAAAAGAATGAATGATTTTTCCAGGAAGATAAACCAAATGTTAATTTTATATAGTCGAAGATGTATGACGCTCACAATGTGTTTTCATTTTCTCAAAATAGAGCTCTTAAAGTCAAGCTTAGAAGAGGGGGAATTCTAATGCTGCTTAGAGCACTGATGCCCTCATGTGGGAAAAAAATAGTTCACACAAATTTCAACCTCTAGGACACCTGGGGAAATTCTACATGCTAACCCTATCGGAAGAAATGGTTTCTTCGTGAAATGGTTATAAATGTACGTTTGGAATTTTCATTCTTTCATTAATGTTCTTTAGGCATCTTTGTTTAGCATTAGAGGCCACTAGAAATCAGCAGGAAGTGCACAGGGTGTCAATAAATCATTTTTCTTATAATAATAGATACAAGAATTTTTCAGCTTAATTTGACTTTAATATAAAAAATATATTACAGCTTTTGATAAATGGTACTAAATGTGTACCTTGAGGTACTCCATTCCTTATATCTGTTTAATATTATCAGTGCCAAGATGCTGACTTCTTGATAAAGGACTGTACATAAGAGCAAAAGCCTTACAAACTTGTAGCTATGCCACAGCCTGCAGTTTCTGTGCCCTGATATCCCAGGGGAAAACCTGCTTAGAATTAATAAATTTGCCCTAAAATCCAGTCTGTCCTCTTCACCAGGCAAAGTTGCTACCTTATTTGCTTTATTGGCCTATATCCACATTTAGGAGGCCTGGAAGAAAAATGGGGTATCAACAGAGCCAGAGAAGAGGCAGTTGGAGGAGCAGGAGGAAACCCAGAATTTTTTATTCACCCTATTTTGTTACAGATATGCTGACCTACTTATATTCCCCAGTATGCAAAGATCCAGAATTCCAGATAGAATTCATACTATCTTTGCTGGAAGACATGCTCCCCTAGGCCAGCCCTCACAGACTCAGACAGGATGCTGAAAAGGTCATCAAAGAGGGCATACAGCCAAGTAGAAGTTTATTACTCACAGCCACTGCAAGGAGCACGTCATCTTTTTTTGATCACAGGGTTGTTTTAAGGTCACCACAGTGAACTGTGAGGTCTCAGTGTTGTCATCTTTCCTGTCCTGTGTCCCCTCCCTGCTTCACAATCTCCCTTCCTTCCCTCAACCAGTTACCTGTTCCCCTCACCCTGTGAGACATGCTACCCATCAATGACAAGCTGCTGTAAGGAGAGCAGAGAGGTTTATTTCATAGCACTGGTGAATTAGAAACAGATGTCAGTGTCCCTGTGTTGAGAAGGATTCTGAGGTATGTGTGGGCTCATTTGGCAAATGTATTGGAACTGAAAAATGATGTCTCCCTTGAGGATGTGTGTGTGTGTGTGGCTGTGTAGAACAGGTCATGGAAGGGCCAGTGCAGCATTCGTGAGGTTTAGATTTTGTTCCTCTCCTTTATATGTGTTAGGCCCCCGGAAGTCCTCACCATTCTCTGATGACCTCAGAGGTCTGTGTCCTCTTATCCTCTCTTCCCTTCTTTAACTGATTAACTCCTGTTTGCTCTTAAGACTCAACTTTTATCCCTTCCATTTTGGTCTCACAGCACATTGTTCATTTAAGTCTATTTTAGCTCAAAATATACAAAATGTGACTATCAACATTTAGGTTCTATTAATATGTGTGTTAAGACTGAAGGCAGAAGGAGAAGGGGGTGACAGAAGATAGGATGGCTGGATGGCATCACTGATGTAATAGACATGAACTTGGGCAAACTCTGGGAGATGGTGAGGGACAGGGAAGCCTAGCGTGCTGCGGTCCATAGAGTTGTGAAGAGTCAGACACAACTGGATGACTGAACAACAACAGCAACAGCTGTGTGTTACCTGAGGGTGGTAATTTTGCCTAATTCAAGTTTTCATCTCTGGAGCCTATAATGGTGTTCACTCAAATATAGGCACCAATTTTTCTAGGAATAAAACACAGAGAGAATGGAAAAGATGAAGGAGTTCTCTCTCCAGAAGTATGTGATACTTTGCCTGGTATCTGAGGAACTTAAGCTTCATTGCCTATGAAAGAGATTTCAAGCTTCAAAGAGAAGGTGGAATTGTTTCATGAAAGAAGCATCTTCTTCAGTCTCCCAACAGCCACCCCGGCACAGCACTCAAGTCCCTTGATCAAAGCAAAACTCTCATTTTTAATATTCCTCAAATTTTTGGTGAACTTTCTGTGTTTGCACCAAGTCCTTTATATGTGTCACATTTGCCTCTTGGTCCTCAGATTCACTCTCCGCTTTTTCCTGCTCTGGGCTGAACACTAGGGGCTGAAACCTCAAATCACATTTTCAGCAGGGTCCAGTCAATGGGAAGCAATGGCAGGAGAAGAAGATGCCAGGGTATTTCTTTCTCTTTCTCTCTGCTTTGGGCAGTGTGTCCAGAGGTGGCTGTGTCTTCTCCATGCTCCCTACCTCTTCTGAGCTGTGCCCATGGTATTTCCAGCTCTCCACAGGTGAGCTCTTCCTGGCTCCCAGATGCTGATAACAGCACTGCCTCCATCTTTGTCTTCCCATCCTGAGCAGTGAGAGCAATTCCCAAAGTTGCTAATCCCTCCTCTTGGCTCTGTTAATTCTAAGACATTCGTTACATCCTGGATTAAACTTTAATCCCTGTATTAAAGTACATCTAGTAAACCACCTGGTATAGACTCTATTTTCCTGCCATAGACCCGCAACAGAGGCACTGTGCTAGAGCTGTTCATGTATGTCTTGGAATGTTACATATCATCTTCACGTCAAATGGGAGCACGTTACAGTATTCCGCATTCACCATACGCAACATACTCATGGGACTACAGAAACATAGTGAGAGGTATATCAGAGGCAAGAGCACCGTGAGGATGCTGTACAGATACTAGACCAAAGGGGTAAAATTAAAAGCTGTAATTTGCAATAGGATTAAGGAGTAAGACAAAAGGAAAATTACTGGTAAAGAACCCTCCTGCCAATGCAGGAGATGGAAGAGATCCCTGGGTTGGGAAGATTCCCTGGAGAAGGAAATGGCAACCCACTCCAGTACTCTTGTCTGGAAAACTCCATGGACAGAGGAGCCTAGTGGACTACAGTCCATGGGGTGGCAAAGAGTCGGACATGACTGAGTATGCATGCACACACATTTATAAATAGAAATACATATTTATAAAATATCCTCCCCCGTGTCCTACATGTGTTAGTCGCTCAGTCGAGTCTCTTTGTGACCCCATGGACTGTAGCCCACCAGGCTCCTTTTTCCATGGGATTCTCCAGGCAAGAATACTGAAGTGGGTTGCCATTTCCTCTCCACTCGTGTCCTATAGGACAACAAGTAAGAGTGGGACAGAAAGAAAAGGCAGGGGGAAAAAAAAATGTATATTCATGCAGAAACTCCTAATGACCCCATCCTCTGGTGCAATGTTAAGAGAACACTGGCTTATTGCGATTCAAACTGGACCAAATGGTGAAGGAACTCCAGCACCATCACAGGGCTTTCTCGCTTCGTTACACAGTGCAGTGGAGCGCAGCACAGACTGCGGCGGGAAGGAAGTCCTTTATGTGTTTCACATTTACCTGCTTGCCTTCAAACCCCAGGGCAGAGATTCAGTTAGGGGTGGGATGGGGGCAGAACATATTGCTGCATAGAGGCTGCATAATAGATGGAGAAAAACCAACCTGGAGTTTCCGCCAGCCTGTCTCAATTGGCAGTTGAAACAGAGGAGAAAAAACCCACAGCAGACACCCTGTGCCCTGTTTTATTCCTCACAATTGAGTTTTTAGCTAAAGGGCGGAGTCTGGAAAAGAATGCAATTTGCAGCTGCATACCAGAGGTGACTGAAAAGCTCAAGCACAAAATGAAAAGCTCAAAAGCTTTGGGGCCTCATTTTAACTCAAATTATTACCAGAATTGCCAAACAATTCAAGAATAGTCAAACAAAGGCAATCAGAATGACAGAACATTTTTTCTTTTCAATAAAACTTTAATACCCATTCCATGTGTTTTATTTTTTGTATAATTATATTATCCTTATTTTTTTACATCTTGTAATCATTTTCATCTGAAGAGTTAGTCTCCCATCAATAAAGCAAAACCTTTTCTCTTATATTTTGAAATTATTTTTGGTTCATAATTGGTTCTTGCTTTCGTTTTCAGACACACCAAATAGACATATGTGAGATATCTGCATTGTTATAATCTATAATTTCCTCCAAAATTTCTTACATTTCCTTATCTACTTCCCTGCTTTTCTTTCAGATTCTCTTAAAGTATGTCCCCACTTTGCAGATTTACACTTGGGTCATATAGACTCTGCTAAATTCATTTTAATTTAAAACAAGGAGATCATCAGACAGAGGTGGCTCTAATGCCTTGGCAGCCTACATAAGCAAACCAGAATCTGAGCTTGAAAAGGCTGTGAGGTTACAAAATTGAAACCTAAGGACCACTACTCACAGACAGACTTTAAGCAATAGCCAATCAATAATTTTTTTGCTTTACTTCTACCTTTTCTCTGTGAAAGTCTTTCCAGGATCTCCTGTCAATAGAGTGCTCCTAATCATTTCCAGTTTCAGTTCAGTTCAGTCATTCAGTTGTGTCCGACTCTTTGCAATCCCATGAACTGCAGCACGCCAGGCCTCCCTGTCTATCACCAACTCCCAGAGTTCATTCAGACTCACGTCCATCAAGTCAGTGATGCCATCCAGCCATCTCATCCTCTGTCGTCCCCTTCTCCTCCTGCCCCCAATCCCTCCCAGCATCAGAGACTTTTCCAATGAGAACTCTTTGCATGAGGTGGCCAAAGTACTGGAGTTTCAGCTTTAGCATCATTCCTTCCAAAGAAATCCCAGGGCTGATCTCCTTCAGAATGGACTGGTTGGATCTTCTTTCAGTCCAAGGGACTCTCAAGAGTCTTCTCCAACACCACAGTTCAAAGACATGAATTCTTTGGCGCTCAGCCTTCTTCACAGTCCAACTCTCACATCCATACATGACCACAGGAAAAACCATAGCCTTGACTAGGCGAAGCTTTGTTGGCAAAGTAATGTCTCTGCTTTTGAATATGCTATCTAGGTTGGTCATAACTTTTCTTTCAAGGAGTAAGCGTCTTTTAATTTCATGGCTGCAGTCACCATCTGCAGTGATTTTGGAGCCCAAAAAAATAAAGTCTGACACTGTTTCCACTGTTTCCCCATCGATTTCCCACGAAGTGATGGGACCAGATGCCATGATCTTCATTTTCTGAATGTTAAGCTTTAAGCCAACTTTTTGTCTCTCCACTTTCACTTTCATCAAGCGGCTTTTTACTTCCTCTTCACTTTATGCCATAAGGGTGGTGTCATCTGCATATCTGAGGTTATTGATATTTCTCCCAGCAATCTTGATTCCAGCTTGTGCTTCTTCCAGCCCAGCGTTTCTCATGATGTACTCTGCATAGAAGTTAAATAAGCAGGGTGACAATATACAGCCTTGACGTACTCCTTTTCCAGCAGCTGTGCTTTGCTGGAGCAGCCGTGAAGAGATACCCCACATCCACGGTAAGAGAAACCCAAGTAAGACGGTAGGTGTTGCAAGAGGGCATCAGAGGGCAGACACACTGAAACCACAATCACAGAAAACTAGTCAATCTAATCACACTAGGACCACAGCCTTGTCTAACTCAATGAAACTAAGCCATGCCTGTGGGGCCACCCAAGACAGACAGGTCATGGGGGAGAGGTCTGACAGAATGTGGTCCACTGGAGAAGGGAATGGCAAACCACTTCAGTATTCTTGCCTTGAGAACCGCATTAACAGTATGAAAAGGCAAAATGATAGGATACTGAAAGAGGACAGTAGGTGCCCAATATGTTACTGGAGATCAGTGGAGAAATAACTCCAGAAAGAATGAATGGATGGAGCCAAAGCAAAAACAATACCCAGTTGTGGATGTGACTGGTGATAGAAGCAAGGTCCGAGGCTGTAAAGAGCAATATTGCATAGGAACCTGGAATGTCAGGTCCATGAATCAAGGCAAATTGGAAGCGGTCAAACAGGAGATGGCAAGAGTGAACGTCAACATTCTAGGAATCAGCGAACTAAAATTTCCAGTTTAGTACTGCCCAATTCAAATTGATAAATGTTCAAATGAACACTTCAAATTTTCAATGTGTCTATTATCTTTTACCAGTCCTTTATTGCTTATAATTCATTTTTAAGAAGTTCTGTAATGCAACTATTTTCTCTATCTCTCCCTCTCTTTTCAGTTCTCTTTACCTCTGATTTTGCTGTCTTTCACTTGTATGAAGTTTTGTGTGTCTTTGTTATTTTCTGATTAGTCATCTATGAAAAACTTTTATTTTTGCTGGCCTTGCTATCATAAAGTCTAACAAAACAGGAAGACAGGACTATTTAAGATGATATACCTCAAAAAAATCATTAAAAGCAAAAATAAGGGAATATTGTTTGCTTGTTGCTGTTGTTCAGTCACTAAGTCCTGTCCAACTCTGTGATCCCGTGTGCAGCACACCAGGCTTCCCAGTCCTTCACCATCCCCTGGAGTTTGCTCAAACTCTTGTCCATTGAGTCCAGCCATCTCACTCTCTGTCACCCCCTTTTCCTCTTGCCCTCAATCTTTCCCAGCATCAGGGCCTTTTCCAGTGAGTTGGCTCTTCACATTAGGTGGGCAAAGTATTAGAACTTCAGCATCAGTTTTTTCAATAAATATTCAGGGTTGATTTCCTTTGGGACTGACTGGTTTGATCTCCTTGCTGTCCAAGGGACTCTCAAGCGTTTTCTCCAACACCACAGGTTGAAAGCATCAATTCTTCAGTGCTCAGCTTTCTTTATAGTCTAACTCTCACATCCATGCATGACTACTTCAAAAACATAACTTTGACTATACGGACATTTGTTGGCAAAGCAATGTCTCTGCTTTTAGAACTCTGTCTAGGTTTATCATAACTTTTCTTCCAAGGAGTAAGCATCTTTTAATTTCATGGCTGTAATCATCACCACAGTGATTTTGGAGCCCAAGAAAATAAAATCTGTCATTGTTTCCACTGTTTCCCCATCTATTTCCCATGAAGTGATGGGACCGGATGCCATGATCTTAGTTTTCTGAATGTTGAGTTTTAAGACAACTTTGTCACTCTCCTCTTTCACTTTCAACAAGAGGCTTTTTAGTTCCTCTTCACTTTCTGGCATTAGAGTGGTATCATCTGCATACCTGAGGTTGATGATATTTCTCCCAGCAATCTTGATTCCAGCTTGTGAGTCGCCCAGCCCAGCATTTCACATGATGTATTCTGCATATAAGTTAAATAAGCAGGGTGACAATATACAGCCTTGACATACTCCTTTACCAATTTGGAACCAGTCTGTTGTTCCACATCTGGTTCTAACTGTTGCTTCTTGGCCTGCACACAGGTTTCACAGGAGATAAGTAAGGTAGTCTAGTGTTCCCATCTCTTGAAGAATATTCCAGTTTGTTGTGATCCACATATTCAAATATTTTAGTGTAGTCAATGAAGCAGAAGTTTTTCTGGAATTCTTTTGCTTTTTCTATGATCCAACAGATGTTGGAAATTTGATCTCTGATTCCTCTGCCTTTTCTAAATCCAGCTGGTACATCTGGAAATTCTTGGTACACGTACTGTTGAAGCCTACCTTGAAAGATTTTGAGCATTACCTTGCTAAGCATGTGAAATGATCACAACTGCACGGTAGTTTGAACATTCTTTGGCATTGCCTTTCTTTGGGATTGGAATGAAAACTGACCTTTTTCCGCCCTGTGGCCACTACTGAGTTTTTCAAATTTGCTGGCATATTGAGTACTGCACTTTAACACCATTGTCTTTTAACATTTGAAATAGCTCAGCTGGAATTCCATCACCTCCACTAGCTTTGCAATGCTTCCTAAGACCCACTTGACTTCACACTCTATCATGTGAGTGACACTAGGTGAGTGATCACATCATGGTAATCTGGGTCATTAAGACCTTTTTTGTATAGTTCTGTGTATTCTTGTCACCTCTTAATTTCCTCTGCTTCTGTTACATCCTTGTCATAACTAACCTTTATTATGCCCATCTTTGCATGAAATGTTCCCTCGGTAGCTCCAATTTTCTTGATGAGATCTCTAGACTCTAGTAGCAAACCATTCCAGTATTCTTGCCTTGAGAACCCCATGAAGAGTAGGCAAGAATACTGGAGTGGGTTGCCATGCCCTCCTCCAGGGGATCTTCCCAACCCAGGGATTGAACCCATGTCTCTTATGTCTCCTGTATTGGCTGGCAGGTTCTTTACCACTAATGCCACCTGGTAAGCCCCAGTTTTGGAAAAGAGAACACAAATGTTGTATCATTTTCAAATTACATTACTATATGCCTAGAAAACCCCCAAAGAAGCATCCAAAAATGTAATGCAAGCAGTAAGAATTTGATATGTCCAATTACAAAGAGATTATAGAATCATTATATATCACTTCCCAATATACTAAATATATCCAATTGGTATATTTACTAAATATAACTCCAATTGGAATTATGAGAAGAAGAATAATTTCAATCAGAATTTACCTAATAGTAAGTGAAGAATGAAGGACTGATGCTAAAGCTGAAACTCCAATACCTTGGCCACCTGATGCGAAGAACTGCATCATTGGAAGAGACCCTGATGCTGGGAAAGATTGAAGGCGGGAGGAGAAGGGGACGACAGAGGATGAGATGGCTGGATGGCATCACCGACTCAATGGACATGAGTTTGAGTAAACTCTGGGAGTTGGTGATGGACAGGGAGGCCTGGGATGCTGCAGTCCATGGGTTCGCAAAGAGTCAGACACAACTGAGTGACTGAACTGAAGTGAAGAATAAAAAGAAAACTTTAACCAATAAAAGGAATTTGTTGACTCATGTATCCAAAATGTCCAGAGGTAAAAGCAAGTTTAAAATGATGTTCAATATTGTGGCGCAGTGTTAACCTATATCATGATTCTATCTGTTGACCTGTTTTCTTTTATGTTTTATAGAAAAAATCACCTTACCTCCAACTACTAAACAAAAGTCCTGGGCTTCTTTTTAACTGGCTCGCCTTAGATCATAAACCTATCAACTAGTAATATGAGTAAGGGAGTTCCATATATTAACTGGCTTTGGACTGAATAATGTGGCTATCCTGAACCTGTCAATATAGCAATGAGGTGGAATTATCTATATTTGGAGTTGGAGATGGGAACAAGCCTAAACAAACCTGCTCGCTCTTAATGGAGTAGGGTGAAAGAGATATTGAGAAGGCAACCACAATTGACAATAATGATGATAATGATAATGCCGACACTGATGGTAGCAACAGTAATAACAGATAAAATGATTGCATTTTAACATGGATCCATCATTGTGCTAATCTCATTCTTATCAGATTTAAATTTATTAACCTCATTTGGTTCTTGTGTAAACTAAGTACTATTATTCACACAAACTGCTTATTACCTAATAATACTGAAAATAATAATTATTATCATGAAAGGAATAGTAATAATAAGTCATAATAAGGAAAGTAATAGTAATTACAATGATGTTATTGTTTAATTGCTAAATCATGACTGACTCTTCTGTGACCCCTTGGACTATAGCCCACCAGACTCCTCTGTCCATAGGATTTCCCAGGCAAGAATACTGGAATGGGTTGCCATTTCCTTGCCCAGGGGATTTTCCTGGCCCAGGCATCGAACCCACATCTCCTGCATTGGCAGGCAGATTCTTTACCACGGAGATACCAGAGAAGCCCCAACAATAACATTAGCAGCATTGATACTCAAAAGTATTGGGTAAATGTGTAGTATTATTCTTCTAATTTTATAGATGAGGTAACTGATACTTTAAAAATGTACATAACTATTTTAAGGTAAGTAGAGGTTACACAAGCTGGAATCAAGATTGCCAGGAGAAATATCAATAACCTCAGATATGCAGATGACACCACCCTTATGGCAGAAAATGAAGAAGAACTAAAGAGCCTCTTGATGAAAGTTAAAGAGGAAAATGAAAAAGTTGGCTTAAAGCTCAACATTCAGAAAACGAAGATCATGGCATCCAGTCCCATCACTTCAAGGCAAATAGATGGAGAAACAGTGGAAACAGTGGCTGACTTTATTTTTTGGGGCTCCAAAATCACTGCAGATGGTGACTGTAGCCATGAAATTAAAAGATGCTTACTCCTTGGAAGGAAAGTTATGACCAACCTAGACAGCATGTTAAAAAGCAGAGACGTTACTTTGCCAACAAAGCTCTGTCTAGTCAAGGCTATAGTTTCTCCAGTAGTCATGTACGGATGTGAGAGTTGGACCGTAAAGAAACCTGAGCACCAGAGAATTGATGCTTTTGAACTGTGGTGTTGGAGAAGACTCTTGAGAGTCCCTTGGACTGCAAGGAGATCTAACCAGTACATCTTCAAGGAGATCAGTTCTGGGTGTTCATTGGAAGGACTGACGCTGAAGCTGAAGTTCCAATACTTGGGCCACCTGATGCAAAGAGTCGACTCACTGGAAAAGACCCTTGCTGGGTAAGACTGAAGTCAGGAGAAGGGAATGACAGAGGATGAGATGGTTGGAAGGCATTACCTACTACTAGATGGACATGAGTTTGAGCAAACTCCGGAAGACAGTAAAGGACAGGGAAGCCTGGCGTGCTGCAGTCCATGGGGTTGCAAAGAGTCCAACATGACTAAACAACAGCAAATGTATTAGAAAAACATAGAAGCAACCTAAACATCCATTGACTGATTACAGGATAAAGTAAATGTGATGCATATATACAATGGAGTACCACTCAGCCATAAAAAAAGAACAAAATAATGCCATTTGCAGCAACATGTATGCCCTTAGAGATTATCATACTAAGTGAAGTACATCAGAAAGAGAAAGACAAATACCATACAATATTACTTTATATGTGGAATCTAAAATATGACACAAACAAACTTATCTACAAAAAATACTCACAGACATAGAGAACAGACTAGTGGTTACCAAGGGGGAGGAGGGTTTGCAGGGATGGAGTGGGAGTTTGGGGACAGCAGATGTAAACTAGTATATATAGAACGGATAAACAACAAGGTCCTATTGTATAGCACAAGGAAATATATTTGATATCCTGTGATAAACCATAATAAAGGGAAATATTAAAAAGAAAGAAAGAAATAAATGCACCCCAAAATTGAAAGAAACATGGCTTAGAAACAAAAGAATGTCTGAAGAAATGGAAAGTTTTACCTTGTTCTTAAAGATATATACTCTATATTGGAAAGATTAAAATATGATTTTGTGGCAATCAATGAAATTCCCAGTAGGAATGCGTGTGTTTGTGTGTATATGTGTATGGTGGTGTTTTGTTTGGGGAATGAAGGCAGAGACAGGAGAGCTCACAGAATATTTCATTTATAACCTTAGCTACCCACGCTCCTTCATTTAGGCAGGACTAGGCGACTAATTTAGACCTGTGCTGTCCCATATCATAGCCACTAGCCACATGCAGCTTAACTGAAAAGTAAGTTAGTCATTTTCCCAAAAGTTAAAATCTAATTTCTCAGTCATATTAATCACATGTCAAGTGCTCACATTTCATTAACTACAAATGGTGAGTGGATACTATATTGAACAGTGCAGATGACAGACCATTTCCATTATGGTAGGAAGTTCCGTAGGAAGTGCCATTCTAGACAATGAGTTGTGAGAGAAGGAAATACGTGCCCTTTTAACTTGTGCACAATTCTCCAGCTGCTTTCCCCTGACTCTGGTGACTTAGGAGCTGAGAAGTGTCGCTGTAAAGTGTTGGCACTTCTGTCAGCCTCGGTACCTGAGAAGTTGCAGAGCAAATGCCATCCCCTGACTCACTCGTACACCAACTCACGTGGTAGATACACTCAGAGAAAGAAATCAACTCTTGTGTTAACCCACTGAGCTTTGGAGGTTGTTTGCTACCATAGTTTACCCACTTGTGATTAAAACATAGGTGGTTTTACCTACTAAAACTTAGGTAGTGACATATATTTTAAGAAAAATGAAAACTTGGCAAACTGATTCAAAAGTGAAAATATAATAATCAGTAAAAAAAAAAAAAAAAAACACTTAGGAACATTCTGATAGAAAGATAAAGAGCAAACTTCTGATATTATAGATATTAAAATATATAATAAGTTACAACAATTGAGAGAGTGTAGGAATAGGCAGACAGATCAATGAAAGAGAATGGATGTGAGAATAAATGACAATTTAGCGTGAACTATAGGTCTCATTTCTAATTACCTGTGTTCACTCCTGTCTCCCCGCAGTGCTAACCAGAGTCTTAGTCTTTGAGATGTAGTTTCTCTGTTTTTCTCAGAAGGCTTGCCCTGATGAGCCATCCAGCAGCTGGGTCCACTAATACAGTGTGCTTTTATGGTTTATAATCCCTCAGTCCCATCCTCAATGAAGTCTATCTCCACCCTGTTTTCTAGTTAATTGTAATTGCCCGAGGCATTCTACTAACTTATTGTCTGTTAACATTTCCAATTCCTTCGAGTCCTACCCATAAGGCCAATCCTTTCTTATCGGCCTCACAGTTCATATATTTTGAATGAAGATGGAATTTGTGCTTCACTTAGCACAATCCTCTCTGAAACTTATAAACTTATATTTTACCCACTTAAATCTGAATCCTTCTGTCTGTGGTTGCTCATTTCTTCTCTACATTGCAGAAATAGTTATATCCTATAGAAAACATGCTCTTTATTTATTTAATTTCATCAACATTTTATGATTTCTAAATCTAAACTCTCCAACTATTCCTTTACTCATAAGCACACATACCTAATAAAATAAATATTACATACTAATAGAGTCCCCATTGCCAAGTAAAATTATACCCACAATCTCAGTAATGGTGTTGGTCCCCAATTTCCTTAGACATATTCTATTCAAATCTGACATCCTCTATAATTTACATATACTTTTCAGTCCAAATAATACCTGACTGTCCATCCATCTTTATTTTTCCAGTGTTCTATAGAGACAGACAAAATGGTTAGGCCTTGGGTATAAATTTTTGGATTTTTGCATTCTGTATACCAAAACAAGTACTAGATTTATCAATTTGAATATTAAAAATAAACACCAGAGTTATTAGAAGAATAAATGAGATAATATTTTTATAATGTAACAAGATGTTTTTTTCTGCCTGTGACCCAAATGATACAGACAGCAAAGAAAAACAGTGATAAACCTGTATATATTTAACAACATCAGCAAAAATAGCAACCAAAAAAAACACTGTATAATTCTTTACGTGTAAAAGTTAAATCATAATGAGTAAAAATGAGGAAACTTTAATATATATGAGAGTTTACATATTTTGTAAGAAAAATAAAACAAAAGGAAAAAAGAATAAAGGAAAAACTTCAGTAGAAATTTGGACAAAGATACGAAGAGCCGAGTCATAAAATAAGTTACACAAAAGAAAACAAATATATAAAAGATATTCAAACTCCCAAGTAGTCATAGAAATGCAAATTTTAAAATGCTGAATTTCCCCCAAAATATTAGAATATTAAACAAATCACTAAAATTCAGGATTAGGGCAGGATGCAGTGAAAAAGACAGTAACATTAGTGACAGGAATGTAAGACATTAAAACTTTGAAAAGAACAGTGTTTAAAATATGTTTTAAAGTTTAAAAGAGACTTCCATTTATTGTAATAATCATAAGACTTGAAATTTACAGCAAGGAGGTAATCCCAGAAGTGTGCAAAAGCCTTATTTTGACTGGCAGAAATCTGGAACTGTTTCATCTGTACAGCAAGAGAAGGATGGTTAAAAGTTGGAGGTAAAAACCTACAATGCAGTATTTTTCAGGCACCTAAAGTGATGATGGGCTTCCCTGGTGACTCAGTGCTAAAGAATCCGCATGCCAATGCAGGAGATGCAGGTTCAGTTCCTGGGTGGGGAAGATTCCCTGGAGAGGAAATGGCAACCCACTCCAGTACTCTCGTTTGGAAAATTCCATGGGCAGAGGAGCCTGGTGGGCTGCAGTCCATGGGGTCACCAAAGAGTGGGACACAACTTAGCAACTAAATAACAACAACAAAGTGATGATGCATATCTGTATTCATTTACATGGGGGAGGAAAGGTCCAGAACGTATTATTGAGAAAAATAAATTGGGTATCTATCTGCATGTATATGTGAATCCATCTATGTAAAAACAAATATGTGTATGTATGTGTAAAAAGAGAATGAAAAACTGTTAAAGAAGTAATTATTATCTCTAGCTAGTAGAATTTCAGATGATTTTTACTATTTCCTTTGTGCTTTTCTAGATTTTTTTTTTCAAATTTACAGTGTGTTTGCTATAATAAAAATCATTCAAGTAAATAAAAAACAAAAACAAAGATAATTATAAATATTATAGAGCAAACTGGGAAATGTTTATGGTATTTTATGACAAAAAAATCACAATAGAGTTTCATCTACACTATGATTGCATCTTCAAAATAGGTGAGCTTACTGACATGGAATATAAAAGAGTAAGAAAACAAAGAAGTAAGTAAGTGATATGTTGTTGAATTGACACAGTTGATTTTTCTTTTCTTTAAAAACTGTCAATTATTGTTATGTTACTTGTTCCATAAACATTTTATGAAATTTAAGTATTTAATAGAACAGGTAAAATCAGTAAAAGAAGAAAGGTGGTTTGGTTGATGAAAAAGAAAGGTGGTCAGAAGAGAGTTGCAAACTGCAGGAAATTTGAAAGAGATCTGGCATGGTTGTAAATTGTTTATAACCATGTTATAAATTGTTATAAACTGTTTAACCCTCACCACACCCCCAAATCAATTAATAGGGAAATTTCTTCCTTGAGAATATTTAAAACAGCATTGATAGAGATCTGAAGTAGCAAAAGAAAATACCAACAGATTTCATAACCTTCATCTACACCTCTTAGTAGAATATATTCCGAGTAATAATGATGACCAGAGAGAAAATAAGGATATGCTCATTTAAATTTATATCAACACTAAATCGGGCCTTGCACTCAGAGTTTCCCACAAATCAGTGATAACTCACTATGGATTTTTCCAGTGTAATTAAACAAACTCTGCCAGACCAGCCCCTTCCTTTGCCCATACTTTGGAACTCCGTTAATGAATTATACATTGAATATCATTCAATAATGCCTTATGATGAATGCCTTATGGTCAAAAGTCCCTTGAGTGGAAGGAAGATCTCGAAAAAATAATCCTGGGGTTTAACTGACACACCCTTCAGAGAAGACTTTGTAGTGGGCATAATAACTTCTGCATATTTCAATCTTACAAGCCTAGGAGTCTCTCTGAGGATTCATCAGAAAGAATCCCAGAAGGTGTGGAGAAAAGGGAAGCCTCCTACACTGTTGGTGGGAATGTAAACGATACAGGCATTATGGAGCACAGTATGGAGGTTCTTTAAAAAAAAAAACTAAAAATAGAACCACTGTATGATCTAGCAATCCCACTCCTGGGCATATATCTGGAGAAAAACATAATTTGAAAAGATACACGCACCCCAATGACCACTGCAGCACTACTTAAAATAGCCAGGACATGGAAGCAACCTAAATGTCCATAACAGAGGACTGGATAAAGATGTGGCACATATATACAATGGAATATTACTGAGTCATAAAAAGGAACACAATATATTTGCAGCAAATGGATGGACCTAGAGATTGTCATCCTAAGTGAAGTAAATCAAACACAAAGACAAATAGCATATGATATCACTTATAAGTGGAATCTTTAAAAAAAAGGTACAAATGAGATTATCAACAAAACAGAAATAGATTTACAGATTTAGAAAACAAATTGATGGCTACCAGGGAGTTAAGGGAGATGGAGGGATGAATTAGGGAGATTGGGATTGATATACACACACCACTATATATATAATAGATAACTAATGAGGACCTACTATATACAGCACAGGGAACTCTACTGAATATAGTGGCCTATATGGGAAAAGAATCTAAAAGAGTGGATGTACGTATATGTATCACTCATTCACTTTGCTGTACACCTGACATTAACACAACCTTGTAAGTCAATTACACTCTAAAAAAATTTTTTTTAATAAAGAAGGAATCCTAGGTTCCTGACCCAGAAAGATGCTCCTGGCTTCATGGGGTCCTGGTTCATGGTTCACCTAATGAACCACCATGAGTTGCATTCATCTCTGATAATAGCCTTTTGACTCCAAAGGGAAGAATCAGGAAACTACAAAATGTTAGCTGTGGAAGCAAGGAGATACCATACAGCTGTCACAGTGCCGGAAGCTGCCTCAAGGGCAGTTGCAGGAGAACTTTGGGGAATTTTGGGTGGGTGATTGAGGCAAATTGACAGGAACTTTCTGTCCTCCCACTGCTTCCATTAGAGCGGCCATACTGTACTATTTTCACACAGTGGACTTCTTGGTTTGAGGTGCAGGGGAAATTGTGAAAGACTTTAAATTGGACCAAAAGATTCTTGTGCATTTTCAATGAAAAACAAGGCATTATCTAACACATCCTCTAAATTATCTATTCTGTGGAGACTTTGGGCCTTTCCTTATCTTTGAGTTACTTTATCACTCTTTAAATAGGTAAACTGGTAGCAAAGCAGCACTTGTCCACAAACATGGAAATTCTGTCCAGTGGAAGGAGAATTTATCTGCTCCCCCCCCCAAAAAAATCAATTCCGCATTTATTTATAAATTAATTTCTGTAATTCTGATTCAGCTTTAAAAGTGTAGTGTTTAAAGTTCATTGAAGTAGTTGTAACATATTACTGGCTTTCTCATTACTTAATGAGTTAAATGAACTGGCTCAGACAGTAAAGCGTCTGCCTGCAATGCAGGAGACCTGGGTTCGATTCCTGGGTTGGGAAGATCCCTGGGAGAAGGCAATGGCAACCCACTCTAACACTCTTGCCTGGAAAATCCCATGGACAGAGGAGCCTGATAGGCTACAGTCCATGGGGTCGCAAAGAGTCGGACACGACTGAGCGACTTCACTTTCACTTCACTTGGGCATGTATTCATGTTTTATTGGTATGAAATTCATAGTTTTACACTTCTAAAAACACTTCCAAAAAACAAAAAAGGATAATATTGAAACTGAGACCAACCCAAATCCCCTCTTTCCATATATGAGGGAAAGGCCCAGAGAAATCAGCTAAACTTTCCTCACCAAAGAAATCCTCCTTATTAAATGAACATAATGAACATGCGATGCTGTTAACTCGCTCATGCTGTGGGATGATTGTTGTTGGGAAACCTCCATACTTTGTGTATCTATGGTAACACTGAGGCTGAATTACTAGAAGAAGAAGCTGGAGTCACATAGGATTTAATTCCCAACTCTCTTATTTCTAAGGATATGACTCAGGCAAACTACCTTTTTTCAGCCTCAGTTTCCTTGTCTAGAAAATGAGGACAACAATAGCACATACTTTCCTTTTAGAATTGGCATAGCATTAAATGGAATAATGCTTATTATGCTCTTGGAACTATGCCTGGAACATAAAAAGTATTTGGTTCTATCATCACCCATGCTAGTCTAAGGCACAGTTGTTTATAGAGGAATTATCATGAAATGCATGAATACAAAATATAGGGATACTTGGATTTATCCCTTAGGATAAAATTATAAAGTATTATACATTGAATTTTATTTTAATGCTATTAACATATATCTCATTTAATTATGCAGAATTACTTAATAGAATTAAAAATAATTTTGTGGCCTCCTTTGTTATTGGATATAACTGCTTTAAGACAGACCCCATCTCTACACAGGAGTACATTGTAATTCACCATAACAATACTTCTAAGGTGAATACTATGGATAATCTGGTCAAATAGTCCAATTTTTATATAATTAGGTGACAATTTAGTAAAATCAGAATTATTTTATTAGTAATATGATAATTTTAATAAATAATAAGCAATAGTATACTCTCATCTTTCACATATGATTGTGATATTTAATTATTACATATTTCTCAACAGCATTTTACTCAACACTTTTATAAATATTCCCTTCCAAGCATTGACTACCATGTTTGTACACAGAAGGTGTTCAGTGAATGTTGTTAATCGATAAACTACTGTGCTGTGTGCTCTGCTTAATTGCTCAGTCATGTCTGACTTTTTGCGACCCCATGGACTAGCCACCAGGCTCCTCTGTCCATGGGGATTCTCCAGGCAAGAATACTGGAATGGGTTGCCATTTCCCCTCCTTCAGGGGATCTTCCCAACCCGAGGATTGAATCCAGGTGTCTCTCATTGCAGGCAGATTCTTCACTATCTGAGCCACCAGGGAAGCCCATAAACTACTGTACACTGTATTTTGTGTCCTATTGATAACGATATGCACCTGTGACCTTAAAAAAGACTAGGAGTTGATCATCTGTTCTTCATGTGCACAGAGAGAGCTCATGCCCACTTTTCATTATTTTCCCCTCTAAGTTCTCTCTCCCTCTGTAGTTCTAGGATGCTCTATAATTAGAAGCCAGCCAGGCATCAACTACTTCCTCTGGGCAAGTTTGTGCCTTAACACCTCTCAGTGACCTTCCATGCTAATTAAACTCCGTGTGAGAATAAAGAACATTGGTACTTAACTGAAATAAAAAGCAATTAAGTGGAAACATTTGGAGATGATTGTATGTTAATAAGAAATCTTAATCAATGTGTATACCTATGAGACTCACAGAAGCACCTTTGAAGAAATCACATTTTCTAATCAAACAAAATACAAACTTCCTTGTTTTTAAGATGTACACAAGCACATAAGTCTTTGATTTATTTCACATGCAGAAGGAAAAATTGTCTCTATTATTCCTCTTTGTACTTTTCTGAAAATTACTGAAATATCCCTGAAGCAAAGTTTATTTTCTCTAATATATTAATTGAAAGTACTAAAAAGTATTAAAAAGCAGAGATATCACTTTGCCAACAAAGGTCTGTATAGTCAAAGCTATGGTTTTTCCAGTAGTTAGTACAAATGTGAGAATTGGGCCATAAAGAAGTCTGAGTGCCAAAGACCTGATGGCTTCAAATTGCGGTGATAGAGAAGACTCTTGAGAATCCCTTGGACAGCAAGGAGATCAAACCAGTCAATCCTTAAGGAAATCAACCCAGAATATTCATTTCAAGTACTGATGCTGAAGCTCCAATACTTTGGCCACCTGATGCAAAGAACCTACTCTTTAGAAAAGATCCTGGTGCTGGGAAAGATTGAAGGCAACAGGAGAAGGGTGTGGCAGAAGGTGAGATGGTTAGATAGTATCACCAACTCAATAGACATGAATTTGAGTAAATTCTGGGAGACAGTGAAGGACAGAGGTAACTGGCATGCTGCCAGTCCATGGGGTCATAGAGAGTTAGACACGACTTAAAGACTAAACAAAACATCAACAAATTTTATCCAAGAAATCTAAACTTGGGTTTTTTAACCTTTCTGAATTGTTTAAGCACATTCAGATCAGATCAGATCACATCAGTCTCTCAGTCGTGTCCGACTCTTTGCGACCCCATGCATCACAGCACTCCAGGCCTCCCTGTCCATCACCAACTCCCGGAGTTCACTCAGACTCACGTCCATCGAGACAGTGATGCCATCCAGCCATCTCATCCTCTGTCATCCCCTTCTTCTGCCCCCAGTCCCTCCCAACATCAGAGTCTTACAATGAGTCAACTCTTCGCATGAGGTGACCAAAGTACTGGAGTTTCAGCTTTAGCATTAGTCATTTGTATTTTAAGTGCAAATGCACAGAGTAAATGCAGAAAGGTTAGATCAAAAGTTAGTAAACTCTAGTCACAGGCCAAATTTGGCCCTGCCCTTTTCTTCACAGTTTAACAGCTAGGAATGGTTTTTATGTTTGTAAAGAGTTATGGGTAAAAATAAAAAAGAATACGAAACAGGGACCATATGTAACACGCAAAGACTAAAATATTTACTATTGGACCTTTTACAGAAAAAGTTTGCCCATCTTTCATTTGGTTGATAGCCTGAACTGGAATTATTAGTATAAGCCACATACATAAAACCATCCTAATTCAAAATAAGATATAGTTAAAATTTTCAAATAAGAAATTTAAAATTTACTCATTAAATAATAAATTAATTCAATAAACATTTATTCCTTCCCAACCATATTCCAAGGAATGTTCACACAATTAGCTTACTTGTGTCTCACAAATGCCTGAGGCTGAACTCCTGATTCCTACTTTTTTATGAAGAACCAGACCCCAGGACTAGTTCAGGACATTGTCCCATGGCTGATACTGATATGTCTCTGATTCCAAAAACTGAAAGATTCTTATTGTATCATACCCCTGGGTTGGGAAAGTAAGGTCCCACGTGCTGCATGGCACAGCCAAAAAAATCAAAAACATCAAGAACATGCAGGAATGCTTCTAATGACCACTGGTGTTTTTTGATTAATAGATAAGTGATTTGTTTTAAATGTTAAAATTTGGTAATGAACAAAGCATTTGTTCCTTAAATAAGATATTGACTGGAAGTTTAATACACTCTGGTCGTCTTTCCAAATATTCTCCTTGTTCTATTTCCTGAGACGTGGGATACACTTCAACCTATTTGACAAGGTTCAAATTAATATAGTCTCTGAATTACCCAATCCAAATTAGTGAGGTTGCTCATATCAACCACAAATATTTCAGCATGCTTTATACTATCTATTCAGGGCATATGATTCCATGCAGAGTAACTGCAATAGGTGTTTCTGACCCATAAAAAAAAAAAAGTTTTAACAGCTGTAAATATGTGAAAAGAGGACTTAACAACAATCAGAATTCTTTGAGGGCTTCCTTGGTAGTCCAGTAGTTAAGAATCTGCCTTGCAATGTAAGGGACACCAGTTCAATCCCTGGTCTGGTAAGACTCCACATGCCGCAGAGCAACTAAGCCTATGTGCTGCAACCACTGAGCCCAAGCAAGTGCTGCAGCTACGGAAGCCTGTGCACCTAGAGCCTGTGCTCTACAGCAAGAGAAGCCAGCACGGCGAGAAGCCCACGCACCACAGCACAGAGTCGCCCCCACTCGCCACAACTAGAAAAAGCCTGCATGCAGCAAGAAGACCCACCATAGCCAAAAATAAAATAAATCAATCTTTTTTTAAAAGTCTTTGATATTTCTCCAATCTTTGCTAGAAAAATTTGCAAATACTATTATTTGCAATACTATAATTTGCAAAAATCTACTAGAATTAATGACCATCCAGATAAACTGAACATACTATCTTCCAGAATACTGTATTTTAGACACACATGGACCCCTCATGAATATTCACAGACCCCAAAGGAGCAAAGAATATTGCATATGACATGCCTAAAAAATAAATCTTGGCTAATGTTGATAAAGGGAAATATTGGCTGCTAAAATGATGCATTATTCCTCTTTTCACTTCAACGTTTTGTTCCCTATTTCATTAAGTTTTATTCCCCATCATACTGTTTATATTCGTGTCTTCTACGAGCTTAGTATTGTGTTAGGAATTATGCCATTATATCAAACAACATAGAAGGAATACATTAGGCCTTCAGGGACCTTAGGATCTATTTTAGAAAGCAAGAATATATCCTGTTGATTCTAAGATTAAATTTTTCCGTATATTAACATTTCAAATTGAGATATGTCATCCAGTTAGCTACTGACCTGGCTAAACTCAGGCTGTAGTTATCATTGCCCAAACATGCTCGAGACTCAGTCCTAGTTATTTACAGTCATCACTTCAGCTGAATTATGTGCATAGTTGGTGCTACATATAGTGAGTTTAACTACATTTGGAATAACTTAAAATAGTACCTCATGTCATAGAATTGAACTGAAAAATCTGTGTGTGTAGAAAAATTCACTGAAACTGGGCATACATTTTAAACAAATGAAGCAAGTAGTTGTTTTTGGAAGAATTCCATATTTTTTATAATTCCATATTCTATTATAAAGCAAAAATCAGATATGTCATGGCACCTGAAAAAACAAAGATACTCCAAAAAAGTTGAAGATGTGTGACATTTTATTATGTGTATATATAACTGGGATTATATACTAAGCAATGCAAGTGAGAGCAGGAGATTGCCAAACCTTTAAAATAAACGAGAAATTTCAAAACGGGAGGCTACTATGATTATTGCTAAGGGACTGCAGTATGCATAGTTCAGTTGGCAGCATTTCCTTCTTTCTGTCCTCCTGATGTATAAAATAATGGTATGTCCTGGAAATCATTGTCATCTTCAATCTGACAAAATACAGTACTTACAAAACTAATAACAAGTGAAGCAAGGCAATTTGTACCAAAATCAAATGAGTGGTTTGGATAGTGCAGGACTTTCATAAAGGCCTGGGAAGACTCTGAAATGAAAATAAGAGCTGAACTTTTGGTAAAGACAAGCTGGGCTTTAAAAGTTGCAATAAAGGTCACTGCCTGACATTGAGGTATAGACAGAAGGCTGATATGGTTATTGTGATCTAGAATAACCACATCAAGAGCAGGAGTTGTGGGTTCAAATCCTCACTCTGCCGCTGACTAGCTGTGGGGTAATGGGTCTTAAACTCTCTGGGGGCCTCAGTGTTCACATCTGTAAAAAGGCAATAATAACTGTGACCATTTCATAGTCCTGCTATAAAGATTAAGTGAGCAAATAGATTTAAATGCTTTTAAAAAATCCTTATTGAATAAATCAACAAATATGAAATAAACAAACAAAGTTGGAGTAAAGGTAAAGGTATTGCAGGCAAGACAAGATCAGAAGCAGATTATCTGCAATGAGATCAAGCCTGGTGAAGACACAGATTTAGCCACAAAGAAAAATAAAGTTCTGAGAATTCTCACAGACCTCACATACCTCAAAATTATTTAGGTCAGAGTGAGGAATCTGAGTCCTATTCTGTAGTTAATGTGGGTCATGTGATTTTTATTTCTACTTCATTTTAGAAGTAAATTTTATTAGATTTTGAATTCTAGATTGGTAATTTTTTCCTTTCAAAGGTTTTTTCTTTCAAATTTTTTTCTTTCAAACCTTTAAAAGTTTAATATTGTTTCTGTTGGGAAGTTATCAATGACTTCTTATTGAAAGCAATGTAGTTTTAAATACATATATATATGTATATGTGTCTATATATATATATATGTAAATAGAAATACATTATATATCTTGCTTGATATCTGCAGGCTTTTTAAAATGTCACTTGAAGTCATTAGTCATTTTTGGAAAATGATTGATCATTACCTCTACTTCTGCCAAAATCTCTCTCTCCTTTGCTTCTCTAATTACATCTATAATAGACTTTAGAGTCTGCATTATAGCTATTTAACATCGGTTTTATTTTTCCCTCTGTTTTCTCTATGCTTCAGTTTAAATCTTCTGTCTTGAGCTATCTTTTAGTCCACTAGTTGTGCCTCCTGCTGCTAAATCTATTTATTAAGTTCTTAATTGTGGATATTGTATTTCTCAATTTAATGACTTTCCTCTGATCATTTTGTATAAATTCCAATTCTCCAATATAATTATTCATCTTCTGCTCTATTTTCTGGAACATATTAATCATAATTATTCTAAAGTCATTGTGTAATAATTCCAATATTTAGTTCACCTGTAAGACTGATTATACTGTCTGTGTTTTTGTTATTGTTGTTGTTATTTGGTTGTATAGTCCTATTATTTGACAAGCCTAGTAGCTTGACCAAATGCTAGACATTGTTTATAACTAATTAAAAGTTATGGATGATTCTTCATTTTCCTATCAGGGTTAATCTTTCCTTTGCTGGACAGAGTGAGAGTGAATCCTCTTAATTCATTCAGGGATTGAGCCAAGTTAAGGCTGGATTGCTTGTACGTATGATAGCTCAGTTGGTAAAGAATCTGCCTGCATTGCAGGAGACCCCAGTTTGATTCCTGGGTCGGGAAGATCTGCTGGAGAAGGGAAAAGTTACTCACTCCAGTATTCTGGCCTGGAGAATTCCATGGATTGGAAAGACCATGGGGTTGCAAACAGTCGGACACAATTGAGTGACTTTCACTTTCTTTCAATATACACATATTTGTGGCTTGCTGTTATTCCCAAGGTCTAGTGCCCTAGGACTTCCAGCTAAGAACATAATCTGCTGTCACTTGCTTATTTAACTTATATGCAGAGTACATCATGCGAAGTGCCTGGGTGGATAAAGCACAAGCTGGAATCAAGATTGCCAGGAGAAATATCAATAACCTCAGATATGCAGATGACAGCACACTTATGGCAGAAAGCCAAGAAGAACTAAAGAACTTCTTGATGCAAGTGAAAGAGGAGAGTGAAAAAACTGGCTTAAATCTCAGCATTCAGAAAACTAAGATCATGGCATCTGGTTCCATCACTTCATTGCAAGTAGATGGAGAAACAATGGAAACAGTGACAGACTTTATTTTGGGGGGGTCCAAAATCACTGCAGGTGGTGACTGCAGCCATGAAATTAAAAGAGGCTTGCTCCTTGGAATAAAAGCTATGACAAATATAGACAGTGTATTAAAAAGCAGAGGCATTACTTTGCTGACAAAGTAATATAGTTTTTCCAGTAGTCATGTATGAATGTGTGACATGTATGTCATGTATGACATGTATGACAAAGTAATATAGTTTTTCCAGTAGTCATGTATGAATGTGAGAGTTGGACCATAAAGAAGGCTGAGTGCCAGAGAATTGATGCTTTTGAACTGTGGTTTTAGAGAAGACTCTTGAGAGTCCCTTGGAGTGCAAGGAGATCCAACCAGTCCATTCTAAAGGAGATCAGTCCTGGGTGTTCATTGGAAGGACTAATACTGAAGCTGAAGCTTCAATATTTTGGCCACCTGATGCAACTAACTGACTCATTGGAAAAGACCCTGATGCTGGGAAAGATTGAAGGTGGGAGGAGAAGGGGACAACAGAGGATGAGATGGTTGGATGGCATCACTGACTCAAGGGACATGAGTCTGAGCAAGCTCTGGGAGTTGGTGATGGACAGGGAAGCCTGGCATGCTGCAGTCCATGGGGTCACAGAGTTGGACACAACTGAGTGACTGAACTGAACTGAGTCATTTTAGACTGCCAAATGGCATGACGCCTCTGTCTTCCAGAGTGGCCCTCTGCCTGGGCAAATTTCTTCAGTTCTCAGCCTTCTGCCTATGCCCCAAACCAGCAAATTCTGGGAACATTGGTTATAGATTGTTTTCTCGCTTCTCCACAGTTAACCCCTCCCTGGAATCTTATACTCTTTAGCCTGACTTCTTCAGAAGCTCACTGATGTCTTTAAATTCAGGATTTGTTCCTTTTATTTGGCTTTTCTATTTATCTTTGAAAAGATTGTTATTTCACATAAAACTAACCCATCTTACCTAGAAAGAGCAACCTCAAACCTATAGGCCTTTAAACAAGAAACTGATATAATAAAAGTGCTATTTGTTAGAGGGTAAAAGGTAGGAGACAAATTGAGAAAGACGGAACAGACCTTGAAAAAGGTGGTAATGGCAGAATTAAAAGGAAACTAGAAAACTGAGAGCATAATTTCAAATCTTTGTTACATCTCCAAGGTAGATACCTATGGCCTCACTTTATAGAGGAATCAATAAAAACTTAGATACACATTATTGTCTTTCCCACCTCCCAAATCTATATATTTTCTCTATGGCATAGAGTGGTAAAGAATCCACCTACCAATGCAAGAGATGCACGTTCAATCCCTGGGTAGGGACGATCCCCTGGAGGAGGAAATGGCAACCCACTCCAGTTTCCTGCCTGGGAAATCTCATAGACAGAGGAGCCTGTTGGGCTACAGTCCATGGGGTCCCAAAGAGTTGAACACGACTGAGCAACTGAGTACAAGCACACGAGCATATAGTAGAGCTTAGTCCGAAGTGGCTCTGCCACCACTGAGTCTCAGTTGTCTGATCTGTCAAAAGAGAATATCTGTTTCACACAATTGTGACCAGTGAGACTAATACATATGAAAGCAATTATTTAACTATAAAGAGGTATATGTTGTAAGAGTAATTGGGATTTCTTTAATCAGGCATGGTAATACACACAGACATGGAAATGACTTCATGAAGGAAGAATTTTTTTTTACATTCATAGATCCCTCCCTAGAAATAGTAATACAAGGCACAGCATGCCATGCTGGGCCCCATGAAAAATCACCAGGATTTTCAGGAGGCAGAGGGAGCAAAGGAAAACTGTGAGCAAAAGCCTTTACTATGGCTACTATAGGAAGGGATGGCTGAGGCAGGGAGCACAGGTTTAGGATTGGATAGTTTGAATAATTCCAGTGGGTCTGGGGCACAGGGGCTGTCCTTAGTTGTCTGGTACCACGCCCTGATCTGATTGGGGCAGGAGAACAGTGGCCCCAGAGTAGGAGAGCCCAAATAAAGGAAGTGTTGTGGTTTGCATATGAAAGAGAGACTCACAGGTGAGTTGTTTGCAATACTTAGGAATTAGCTAACCCTGAGAGAGACAGTCCCTTCTGGGTCAGCAGGACTTGAGAATCAAAATGCAGAAACAAAACATGATTAACACAGTAATGCATTTATAGTATAGTAGTATAGTCTACTATAACAGTATTGAAGTAGTTATCTTTCTCAAGTACTGATACTCTGCTAACTCTGAGCTCAGGAAGAATAGTAGAAGAGTCACTTTGGTTGCCTATGATGAGATGTGTATATAGACAGTCAGTTCTTCATGGAGACTCTTATGCTCAAGGGGGACAAAAAAGATCTGTGTTCTCTTGAGTAAAATTTATATTTACAATGGCATCAGTGATATCTCACTAATTCAGTGTCATAAAATCTCTAAAATATGATGTTGATGACAATTGTATTTCAATTAACAACTTTAAAATTTCATGTTTATTTTTAAGCAGCTGTTGCTTGTTATACAAATAATTATTTTCTCAAAAAAAGTATCACACCAGAAGCATATTTTTTAAATACACCACACTGCACAGATTATCCCCATTGTTTGTTTTTATTAAATTCTCTATCTCAATCTTAAACACATTTGTCGTTTGGGCAAACTAAGAAATTAACTTCCTTCTCAAGTACAAATGCTTGTGGGGGCAGTTTTTGCAGCATGGGAGTCTGTTAGTCCCAGATGTATTAAGAGAAAAAAAGTGCCCATGCTGTACAATACTGTTTTCCTAAATGGTTGGCAATTAAACTAAACAGTTTCAGAACTGCATAATTTATTAGTTCAAAACCAAAGTATATATCATAACAATCAATCCCAAATGATAAAGAATTTTAGTTTCCAATTATTGGAATAATTCATTTTTTTTTTTTTACAGAATGCAATATGTTTCCATAATACAATAAACTTGTTACCCATCTGCTGCCTTAAAACTGTAACACATATTTTGTAATCTCCAGTAGGTCAGGCATTATGTCTCAAATCCTATTCTCCTGTGCCACACACAGCAAACAAATACTGTTTTGGCTTCTTAGTGGCAGTCAAAATTGTGATGTTTACAAGTTTACTATCTTATAAACTCAATGAGGCAGTTAGAAAGGAAAAACAATAAAATTCTGGGCCAAACGTCTCCAGGAGTTTATCTAAAGGAAATGTTAATTATCAAGTCACCTTGTCCTAATAGTGAGGAGAGGCTAATTCCAGCAATAACCATGCCTTCTTCCTGTAATTCACTCATAGCACAAAAAAAACAATTCCTAAGAATTAGAAAGTATTTTTGCTTTATTATGTTGTTATGAGAGAAGGCAATGGCATCCCACTCCAGTACTCTTGCCTGGAAAATCCCATGGATGGAGGAGCCTTGTGGGCTGCAGTCCATGGAGTTGCTAAGAGTCAGACACGACTGAGCGACTTCCCTTTCGCTTTTCACTTTCATGCATTGGAGAAGGAAATGACAACTTACTCCAGTGTTCTTGCCTGGAGAGTCCCAGGGATGGGGGAGCCTGGTGGGCTGCTGTCTATGGGGTAGCACAGAGTCGGACACGACTGAGGTGACTTAGTATGTTGTTATGAATACTACTCAACAAAAATAAAGCTCAAGTATGGTACACCTACATCCAGGATCAGCTAAGGAATCTGCCAGGCCTAGTACAAACTGAAATTGAAGGGTGCCTGTCAATGTTCACATGTCACCCTCTCACATGGGGGACACATCGGAGACTACCACAAATCCCCAGTGAACCACTCCTCACTAGGCCTGTCCCTGAAACAGACACAATGACATTATTTCCCTATCTCATTTCTTTTATTTCTATATCAAGTGTTTGGGTGAACTCCTTCACAATCCCCATTTAGCCACTGTCAAATTAGACATTTTATCTTTAATTTATCCAAAATATTTGTTTTGCACATAAAACCAAAATGCCTTTGTGGGTCTTTTCAAACACCAGTCATGAGAACTAGCAGTTGGTTCACTTTTCAGAGCCAGTCAAAAGCTGGATGGCCCTTCATTTTCATGGACAAGTTGGTGGGTTTGGGAAAGCAGGAATGAAAGTACATCTGAGATGAGCACAACTGTTCTGCCTAAAAGTGGGAGAAGAATTTGCTGTTTGAGGAGTAATTTAGGAAGGCAAGAGCAAGAAGAGAGGGGGAGAAGATGCAGGAAACAAGCTCTGTGATATGCTGTATGATTCTTTTTCTTAACCCCAAGACTATCAACAAGATTTGTGTGACTGGGTATTTCTGAAACTCAGAAGAAAGAAAATGCTGAGTGCTACCCTGGGTCTCTATGGCACAGAACTGTGGCAACTAATGCAAAAGAAACAGAAGGATGACTAAGGACTCTTAAGAGCAAGAGAAACTTCAGAGATTAGTCACTCTTATAAGGAAGAATGGGAATTTTGGACTTCCACGGGCCATGAAATTAAAGAACTAGAGCCACACTTTCTAGTTGCGGAGGTAATGGGTATTCCAAAGTCCCAAGTGACTCTCACATTAACAATCACGAGGGCTTTACTGTGTGCCAGCCCTCATGGTCACAACCCCACACCCGTCAGCTCTTCTACTCATTCAACAATCCTATCAAAGAGATACTATTTCGCAGACAATGCAAATAGGACACAAGGAAATTATAGAATTTCCCCAGGATCAGACACTTACTAAATATCAGAGGTTAGACCAGAAAACAGGCAATCAACTTCCAAAACTAACGACTAGTCTAAAACTCTATCTCATGTGATGTCCCAGGGGGTCCAGGAAAGTAGATACTATCATTCAGAACTTGCAAGTGAAGGAACTGAAGTCAGAAACATGAAGCACTTATTCAAGGAAGCTAGTCAGTGGCAGAATCAGGATCAAAATAGATGTGGCTGATTCCACACCTTTGCTTTTCCTCCCTTTTGGCTCATCTGGACATAGCACCAAGGTTCATATTCTAGTCCTGTCCTTCATGGTCTGTGCAACCTGAGCAAATCACCAAGCCTGCTGGATTCTTCTTTTTCTCATCTGTAATGTTGCAATTATAACTACTTTGAAGTATTTCTTATAGGATATAAAATAAGACATGTGAGCAGGAGTATATTATGCAAATATATAGTATATTTGCTGCTGCTGTTTTGGAATGAGAGGACAGTACGTCCCATGATGCTTTTCACTCCCCAATTGCTCAGTATATACTAAGGAGAGAAGGAAGAGATATATCTTTTGAACAATGTTAATTTCATCCCACGGCTTTTGATTATTCATCCCTCTGAGTGATCCAGTCTCATTACATTCAGTCATTCTCTCTAAATGCTTGGCAGGCATCCAAACAGTTATTTGTTCAACTCAATAATCTAAGTTTATTGTCTTAAATAAATCACACCTGACAAATAACTCATGCTTCAAAATGATCTTTAAAAATGAGTACTAAAGTGACATTGTCAATTCTAAAAATCACAGATGATTTTAAGGCTTTCAACAAAACAACTTAAAAGCTTGACATTTTAACTTATTGCAATACTGCTTCCTATAACTGTACTTTGACTGGTTTTCACTACATACTGGGCAGTAATTTTTTTCATGTGAAATATAATTTACACTTTAAGAAGACATGAGCTATCAGGGGTGTAGGCACGAGCAAGGTAAACATAAAACTCTTCTTGAGGAGCCAATGCTTCACTTCATTTAATTTTCACATTTTTAAAATGTTAATATCAGAGGCCACAAATGTATAAAAAGCAGGGTATATTTAATTTCCATAAAATATATTGAACACTCATTTGTATAATCTTGGAACCACACTGAGGAGTGTGACAAAATACATTTCTCATTGTATGTTATAAAAATAAAAGAAAAGTGGATTAATAATATGAATTATCACAAATACTGGACTTCAGAAGCCACACTAGGAACAGATAAAATAATGAAACAATGTCTAACCAACTTGAACAATGTGAGGTTAAAATCAGGCTTCCTAATACACCATATTAAAAAATTGAAAGATAAAAAACCATAAGATTTCTTTTCTTCTACTAATTTTGGGGGTTTTTTTCTTCCTCTTTCTTCAGTTACTTTAGGTATAAAGTTAGGTTGTCTATTCGATGTTTTTCTTGTTTCTTGAAGTAGGACTGTATCGCAATAAACTTCCCTCTTAGAACTGCTTTTGCTGCAGCTCATAGGTTTTTGAGTTGTCATGTTCTCATTGTCGTTTGTTTCAAGAAATTTTTTTTTTATTTCTTTAGTAACCTGTTGGTTATTTAGAAACGTGTTGTTTAATCTCCATGTGTTTGTGTTTCTTACCGTTTTGTTCTTGTAATTGATATCCAGTCTCATAGCATTGTGGTCAGAGAAGATGCTTGATATGGTTTCAATTTTCTTAAATTTACTGAGGTTTGTTTTGTGACCCAAGATGTGGTCTATCCTGGAGAATGTTCCATGTGCACTTGAAAAGAAGGTGTATTCTTCTGAATTTGGATGGAATGTCCTGAAGATATCAATGAGATTCATCTTATCTAATATATCATTTAAGACTTGTGTTTCCTTATTAATTACTGATTTGATGATCTGTCCATTGATGTGAGTGGGGTGTTAAAGTCTCCTACTATTATTGTGTTACTGCCAATTTCTCCTTTTATGTCTGTTAGTGTTTGTCTTATACATTAAGGTGCTCCTATGTTGGGTGCATAGATATTTACAATTGTTATGTCTACCTCTTCGATTGACCCCTTGATCATTATATAGTGTCCTTCCTTATCTCTTGTAATCTTCTTTAAGGTCTATTTTGTCTGATATGAGGATTGCTACTCCAGCTTTCTTTTGCTTCCCATTTGCATGGAATACATTTTTCCATCCTCTCATTTTCAGTCTCTATGTCTCATGAGGTCTGAAGTGGGTTTCTTATAGACAGCATATATATGTGTCTTGTTTTTGTATCCATTCAGCCAATCTGTGTCTTTTGGTTGGAGCATTTAATCCATTTACATTTAAAGTAATTATTGATATATAGGTTCCTATTGCCATTTTCTAATTGTTTGGGGTTGATTTTGTAGATCTTTTTTCTTCTGTTGTATTTCCAGAAATAAATGAAAAAGAAATGAAAGAAACAATAGTAAAGATTCAAAACACTAAAAGCTGGTTCTTTGAGAAGATAAACAAAATTGGCAAACCCTTAGCCAGACTCATCAAGAAAAAAGAGAGAAGAATCAAATCAACAAAATTAGAAATAAAAACAGAGAGGTTACAACAGACAATTCAGAAATACAAAGGATTATATGAAACTACTATGAACAACTATATGGCAATAAAATAGATAACCTGGAAGAAATGGACAGATTCTTAGAAAAGTTCAATCTTCCAAGACTGAATCAGGAAGAAATAGAAATTATGAACAACCCAGTTACAAGCACTGAAATTGAAGCTGTGATCAAAAATCACCCAAAAAACAAAAGCCCAGGAACAGATGGCTTCACAGGAGAATTCTATCAAACATTTAGACAAGAGCTAATGCCTATCCTTCTAAAACTCTTTCAAAAAATTGCAGAGGAAGGAACACTTTCAAATTCATTCTACGAGTGCACCATCACCCTGATACCAAAACCAAAGAACACAAAAAAAGAAAACTCTAGGCCAATATCACTGATGAACATATTTGCAAAAATTCTCAACAAAATTTTAGCAAATAGCATTCAGCAACACATCAAAAAGCTTATACACCATGATCAAGTTTGGTTTATTCCAAGGATACAAGGATTCTTCAATGTATGGAAATCAATCAATGTGATACACCATGTTAACAATTGAAAGATAAAAACCATATAATCATCTCAATAGATGCAGTAAAAGCCTTTGACAAAATTCAGCACTTATTTATGATTAAAACTCTTCAAAAAATGGGCATAGAAGGAATCTGCCTCAAGAAAGTAAAGGCCATATATGATAGCCTACAGCAAACATTATTCTCCATGGTGAAAAACTGAAAACATTCCCCCTAAGATCAGAAACAAGACAAGGGTGTCCATTTTCACCACTATTATTCAACATAGTTCTGGAAGTCCTAGCTACAGCAATCAGAGAAGAAAAAGAAATAAAATAATACAGATCAGAATGAAGAAGTAAAGCTCTCACTGTTTGCAGATGACTGATACTGTACATCAGTTCAGTTCAGTCATTCAGTCATGACCAACTCTTTGTGACCCCAGAATCGCAGCACACCAGGCCTCCCTGTCCATCACCAACTCCCGGAGTTCACTCAGACTCATGTCCATCAGTCAATGATGCCATCCAGCCATCTCATCCTCTGTCATCCCCTTTTCCTCCTGCCCACAATCCCTCCCAGCATCAGAGTCTTTTCCAATGAGTCAACTCTTTGCATGAGGTGGCCAAAGTACTGGAGTTTCAGCTTCAGCATCAGTCTTTCCAATGAACACCCAGGACTGATCTCCTTTAGAATGGACTGGTTGGATCTCCTTGCAGTCCAAGGGACTCTCAAGAGTCTTCTCCAAGTTCAAAAGCACAGTTCAAAAGCATCAATTCTTCAGCGCTCAGCTTTCTTCACAGTTCAACTCTCACCTCCATACATGACCACTGGAAAAATGATAGCCTTGACTAGATGGGCCTTTGTTGGCAAAGTAATATCTCTGCTTTTTAATATGCTATCTAGGGTGGTCATAACTTTCCTTCCAAGGAGCAAGTATCTTTTAATTTCATGGCTTCAATCACCATCTGCAGTGATTTGGAGCCCCCAAAAATAAAGTCTGACACTGTTTCCACTGTTTCCCCATCTATTTCCCATGAAGTGATGGGACCGGATGCCATGATCTTCATTTTCTGAATGTTGAGTTTTAAGCCAACTGTTTCACTCTCCACTTTAACTTTCCTCAAGAGGCTTTTTAGTTCCTCTTCACTTTCTGCCATAAGGGTGGTGTCATCTGCATATCTGAGGTTATTGATATTTCTCCCGGCAATCTTGATTCCAGATTGTGCTTCTTCCAGCCCAGCATGTCTCCTGATGTACTCTGCATATAAGGTAAATAAGCAGGGTGACAATATACAGCCTTGATGTACTCCTTTTCCTATTTGGAACCAGTCTGTTGTTCCATGTCCAGTTCAAACTGTTCCTTCCTGACCTGCATATAGGTTTCTCAAGAGGCAGGTCAGGTGGTCTGGTATTCCCATCTCCTTCAGAATTTTCCACAGTTTATTGTGATCCACACAGTCAAAGGCTTTTGCATAGTCAATAAAGCAGAAATAGATGTTTTTCTGGAACTCTTTTGCTTTTTTAATGATACAACAGATGTTGGCAATTTGATCTCTGGTTCCTCTGCTTTTTCTAAAACCAGCTTGAACATCAGGAAGTTCACGGTTCACATATTGCTGAAGCCTGGCTTGGAGAATTTTGAGCATTACTTTACTGGCCTGTGAGATGAGTGCAGTTGTGCAGTCGTTTGAGCATTCTTTGGCATTGCCTTTCTTTGGGATTGGAATGAAAACTGACTTTTTCCAGTCCTGTGGCCACTGCTGGGTTTTCCAAAATTGCTGGCATATTGAGTGCAGCACTTTCACAGCATCATCTTTCAGGATTTGAAATAGCTCAACTGTACATTAAAAAACCCTAAAATAGTATCAGAAAATTACTAGAGCTAATCAGTGAATTTAGCAAAGTTGCAAGATACAAAATCAATACACAGAAATCACTTGCATTTGTATATACTAACAATGAAAAGTCAGAAAGAGAAATTAATGTCATCTGCATAATGAATCAATCCCACTCACCACTGCAACAAAAATAATTAAATATCCAGGAATAAACTTACCTAAGGAGATGAAAGAACTGTACACAAAAAATTATAAGACACTAATGAAAGAGAAGAGATGGATGGATGGCATCACCGACTCGATGGAAATGAGTTTGAGTGAACTCTGGGATTTAGTGATGGACAGGGAGGCCTGGCGTGCTGTGATTCACGGGGTCGCAAAGAGTCGGACACGACTGAGTGACCGAACTGAACTGAATGAAAGAAATCCAAGATAACTCAAACAGATGGAGAGATATTCCATGTTCATGGGTAGGAAGAATCAATACTGTGAAAATAACTATACTTCCAAACACAATCTACAGATTCAAATTACCTATCAAATTACCAATGGCATTTTTCACAGAACTAGAACAAATAATGCCACAATTCATATGGAAACACAAAAGACCTCAAATAGCCAAAGCAGTCTTGAGAAAGAAGAATGGAGCTGGAGGAATCAACCTTCCTGACTTCAGGTTATACTACAAAGCCATAGTCATCAAGACAGTATGGTACTGGCACAAAAACAGAAATATAGTCCAATGGAACAAGATAGAAAGCCCAGAAGTAAACCCATGCACCTATGGGTACCTTGTTTTTGACAGAGGAGGCAAGAATAAACAACATGGAAAAGACAACCTCTTTAATAAATAGTGCTGGGGAAACTGGACAGCTACATGTAAAAGAATGAAATTAGAATACCTCCTAACGCCAAACACAAAGATAAACTCAAAATGGATTAAAGACCTAAATGTAAGACCAGAAACTATAAAACTCTTAAAGGAAAATATAGGCAGAACACTTGGTGACATAAATCAAAGCAAAATCCTCTATGACCCACATCCTAAAGTAACAGAAATAAAAGCAAAAGTAAGCAAGTGGGACCTGATTAAACTTAAAAGCTTTTGCACAGCAAAGGAAACTATATGCAAGGTGAAAAGAAAACCCTCAGAATGGGAGAAAATAATAGCAAACGAAACAATTGACAAAGGATTAATTTCCATAATATACAAGCAGATCATACAACTCAATACCAGAAAAACAAACACCCCAGTCAAAAAGTGGGAAAAAGACCTAAACAGACATTTCTCCAAAGACATAACAAAGATGCCTAACAAACACATGAGAAGATTCTCAACATCGCTCATCAATGGAGAAAGGCAAATCAAAACTACAATGAGATATCACCTCACGATGGTCATAATGGCCCTCATTAAAAAATCTACAAACAATAAATGCTGGAGAGGGTGTGGAGAAAAGGAAACGCTCTTGCACTGTTGGTGAGAATGTACATTGATACAGCCACTATGGAAGACGGTATGGAAATTTCTTTAAAAAACTAGGAATAAAACCACCATATGACCCAGCAATCCCACCCCTAGGCATATACCCTGAGGAAACCAAAATTGAAAAAGACGTATGTATCCCATTGTTCATTGCAGCACTATTTACAATAGCTAGAACATGGAAGCAACCTAGATGTCCATAGACAGATGAATGGATAAAGAATTTGTGATACACATACACAATGGAATATTACTCAGCCATAAAAAGGAATGCATTTGAGTCAGTTCTGATGAGGTGGACGAACCTAGAACCTATTATACAGGGTGAAGTGAGTCAGAAAGAGAAAGACAAATACTGTATTCTAACACAAATATATGGAATCTAGAAAAATGGTACTGAAGAATTTATTTATAGGGCAACAAAGGAGAAACAGACTTAGAGAATAGACTTATGGACATGGGGAGAGGGGAGGAGAGGCTGAGATGTATGGAAAGGGTAACATGGAAACTTACATTACCATATGTAAAATAGATAGCCAACAGGAATTTTCTATATGGCTCAGGAAACTCAAACAGGGGCTCTGTGTCAACCTAGAGGGATGGGATGGGGAGGGACATGGGTGGGGGGATATATGTATACCTATGGCTGCTTCATGTTGAGGTTTGACAGAAAACAGCAAAATTCTGTAAAGCAATTATCCTTCAATAAAAATAAATTAATTTTTTAAAAACCACATGATTATCTCAATAGGTGCAGAGAAAGCCTTTGACAGTATTCAATACCCACTTATGATTAAAAAAAAAAAACTCTCCAGAAAGCAGACAGGAACATACCTCAACATGATAAAAGCAATATATGACAAACCCACAGAAAACATTATCCTCAATGGTGAAAAACTGAAATCATTTCCTCTAAAATCAGGAATACGACAAGGGTGCCCACTCTCACCACTACTATTCACCATAGTTTTGGAGGTCCTAGCCACAGTAATCAGAGAAGAAAAAGAAATAAAAGGAATCCAGATTGGAAAAGAATAAAACTCTCACTGTTTGCAGATGACATTATCCTCTACATAGAAACCCTAAGGATACCACCAGAAAATTACTAAAACTAATCAATTAATATAGTAAATTTGAAGGATGTAAAATTAATGCACAGAAATCCCTTGCGTTACTATACACTAACATGAAAAAAAAACAGAGAAATTAATGAACAATCCCATTCACCATTACAATGAAAACAATAAATACTTAGGAATAAATTTACCTAAAGAAACAAAAGACCTATTATAGAAAACTATAAAACACTGATGAAAGAAATCAATGATGACACATATAGATGGAGAAATATACCATGTTCACGGATTGGAAGAATCAGTATAGTGAAAATGAGTTTACTCCCCAAAGCAATCTATATATTCAATGCAATTCCTATCAAGGTACCAATGGTATTTTTCACAGAACTAGAACAAATAATTTCACAGTTTGTATGTAAGCACACAAAAAATCTCAAATAGCCAATGCAATCTTGAGAAAAAAGAATGGAACTGGAGGAATCAACCTTCCTAACTTCAGACTATACTACAGAGCTACAGTCATCAAGACAGTTGGATACCTTATTTTTGACAAAGGAGGCAAAAACATATAATGGAGAAAAGACAATCTCTTTAACAAGTGGCAGCCTTCAGAATGGGAAGAAATGATAGCAAATTAAACAATTGACAAAGAATTAATCTCAAAATATACAAGCACCTCATGCAACTCAATTCCAGAAAAACAAACAACCCAATCAAAAAATGGGCCAAAGAACTAAACAGAAATTTATCCAAAGAAGACAACCAGATGGCTAACAAACACATGGAAAGATGCTCATCACTCATTATTAGAGAAATGCAAATTAAAACCACAATGAGGTATCATTTCATGCAAGTCAGAATGGCTACCATCAAAAAGTCTACAAGCAATAAACGCTGGAGAAGGTGTAGGGAAAAGGAAACCCTCTTACACTGCTGGTAGGAATGCAAACTGGTACAGCCACTATGGAGAACAGTATGGAGATTCCTTAAAAAACTGGAACTAGAAATTCCATATGACCCAGCAGTCCCATTGCCGGGCATATACACCAGGAAAACCAGAAGTGAAAGAGACACATGTACACCAATGTTCACTGAAGCACTGTTTACAATAGCTAGGACATGAAACAACATCCACTGGCAGATGAATAGAAAAGGAAGTTGTGGTATATATACACAATGGGATATTACCCAGCTATAAAAAAGAACACAATTGAGTCAGTTCTAATGAGGTGGATGAAACTGGAACCTATTATACAGAGTGAAGTGAATCAGAAAGAGAAACACCAATACAGTATATTAACACATATATATGGAATTTAGAAAGACAGTAAATACAATCCTATATGCAAGGCAGCAAAAGAGACACAGATGTAAAGAACAAACTTTTGGACTCTGAGAGAAGGCAAGGGTGGGATGATTTGAGAGAGTAACACTGAGACATGTATATTACCATAGGTAAAATAGATGACCAGTGCAAGTTCAAAGCATGAAGCAGGGTACTCAAGGCCAGTTCTCTGAGACCACCCAGAGAGATGGGATGGAAAGGGAGGTGGGAGGAGAGTTCAAGAATGGGAAAACACATGTGCACCCATGAGTGATTCATGTCAATGTATGAAAAAAAACCACCACAATATTGTAAAGACATTATTCTCCAATTAAAAGAAATAAATTAAAATAAATTGGGCTTCCCTTGGTGGCTCAGACAGTAGAGATTCTGCCTACAATGTAGGAGACCTGTGTTCAGTCCCTGGGTTGGGAAAATCCCCTGGAGAAGGGAATGGCAACCTACTCCAGTATTCTTGCCTAAAGAATCCCATGCACAGAGGAGCCTGGAGAGTACAGTCCATGGGGTTGCAAAGAGTTAGACACAACTGAGCGACTAAGCACAGTGGAAGACTAAAATCAATGAATAAGTAGATGTTTTTATTTACTCTTTAAACATAAAGAATGTTTATAATTTCAATAAGTGAAAATTATTATGTCTTAGTGGAGGAATGTATTGGCATGAATAACCCACATAAGGATATCATCAAAACAATTTATACTAAATATATGAGTTTTTTGCTTTTTATTTGGATGTAAGCTTTGGGCGCAACCTAATTTTGTGTGATGTTATAATTAAAAAAGAAAAAGAAAGGCAAAACGGTTGTCTGCGGAGGTCTTACAAAAAGCTGAGAAAAGAAGTGAAAGACAAAGGAGAAAAGAAAAGATATACCCATCTGAATGCAGAGTTCCAAAGAATAGCAAGGAGAGATAAGAAAGCCTTCCTCAGTGATCAGTGCAAAGAAATAGAGGAAAACAATAGAATGGAAAAGACTAGAGATCTCTTCAAGAAAATTAGAGAGACAAAGGGAACATTTCATGCAAAGATGGGCTCGATAAAGGACAGAAATTGTATGGACCTAACAGAAGCAGAAGATAGTAAGAAAAGGTGGCAAGAATACACAGAAGAACTATACCAAAAAGATCTTAATGACTCAGATAACCATGATGGTGTGATCCCTGACCTAGAGCCAGAATTCTGCAGTGTGAAGTCAATGGGCCTTAGGAAACACCACTATGAACAAAGCCAGTGGAGGTGATGGAATTCCAGTTCAGCTATTTCAAATCCTAAAAGATGATTCTGTGGGGGCACTGCACTCAATATGCCAGCAAATTTGGAAAACTCAGCAGTGGCCACAGGACTGGAAAAGGTCAGTTTTCATTCCAATACCAAAGAAAGGCAATGCCAAAGAATGTTCAGACTACTGCACAACTGCACACGTTTCACATGCTATCAAAGTATTGCTCAAAATTATCCAAACTAGGCTTCAACTGTATATGAACCATGAACTTCCAGATGTTCAAGTTGGATTAAAAAAAAAAAAAAAAAAAACAGAGGAACCAGAGATTGCCAACATCTGTTGGATCATAGAAAAAGCAAGAGAATTCCAGAAAAACATCTATTTCTGCTTCACTGACTATGCTAAAGCCTTTGACTGTGTGGATCACAACAAACAATGGAAAATTATTTTAAGATATGGGAATACTAAACCACCTTACCTGCCTTCTGAGAAATCTGTATGCAGGTCAGAAGCAACAGTTAGAACTAGACATGGAACTATGGAATAGTTTTAAATTGGGAAAGGAGTACATCAAGGCTGTATATTTTCATGCTGCTTATTTAACCTACATGCAAAGTCCATCATGTAAATATGCCAGGCTGGATGAAGCACAAGCTGCAAGTCAAAGCTATGGTTTTTCCAGTAGTCATGTATGGGATGTGAGATTTGGACCATAAAAAATGTTGAGTGCCAAAGAATTGATGGTTTTGAATTGTGGTGTTGGAGAAGACTCTTGAGAGTCCCTTGGAGAGCAAGAAGATCAAACCAGTCAATTCTAAAGGAAATCAACCCTGAATATCCATTGGAAGGACTGATGCTGAAGCTCCAATATTTTGGCCACCTGATGTGAAGAGCCAACTCATTGGAAAAGACCTTGATGCTTTGGGAAAGATTGAAGACAGGAGGAGAAGAGGGCGACAGAGGATGAGATGGTTGGATGGCATCACGAACTCAATGGGCATGAGTTTGAGAAAGCTCCAGGAGATGGTGAAGGACAGGGAAGCCTGGCGTGCTACAGTCCATGAAGTCACAAAGAGTCGGACTCAAGTGAGGGACTGAACAACAATAACTAAATAGGATATAAACTGGAAATATCCAATTAAGAAGAATTGGTAAAACTAGTACAATTTCCCATTGATTTTCCCTAGCTCATTAAGCTTCCTCTTCCATGACAGAACAGAGAGCATGTTATGATTAATTCAAAGTGCTAACCTAAAACTAACCTGTGTTCTCCCCCTGACTTCTTAACTACTTTCTCACTCAGTCAGAAGAAGTCAATATAAAACTAGGTAGCTTAATTTAAACGGTCCTCCCTTTGGTCTGTCCTCAAGTAATCATCATCCTCATGTCCAAAAAAGACAGAAAGAAAGCAAATTAAGTGCCCGTGTAAATATACTGGAATCGAGATATGCTGTAGTCCATGTGCCAGCAGATAACTGGGAACAGAATGTTTTGTGATCAAATATAACACATTCCATGCAAGTAAGCATAATTTTGTAATACAGTAACTAGATCCAAAAAGAGAGCCTTAAATTACTTAGATAGAAACCTATTTACAATGTTGAACTTTTCTGTCAGATTCAGATTGTGATAAATTAACATAATTTTATTATTAGTTTAAAATATTAACAGAATAGGTTTTCAAATGTATTGTTCAACATTTGCCTCATATTAATAATTAAAGTAATAGACTGTTAAGTGCTTATGTAATAAAAATAACAATTCAGGGTTATTTTGAATACCACTTATTGACTGTTTAACTTGTTTTCATATTCAACCACCTACAGAGATGCCTACATTTCTTTAGGAGGAATAAGCATGTTTCTTCCACATAGGAATATTTCAGGTCACCCTAAAGAAGTCAAACACTAGCATATGACACAGTTAACTGGTACTTTGGGGACTATCCACCAGAAAACCAAGGTAATTTAGACAAAGATACAGGCTTCTTTTTTTAACTTGAAATTATAGGGTCAGCAGAGTAGAAGGTCCTAAAGGCATCGGCTAATTAAGCAATCCTCTGCTGCGCTGGGGCTGTTTAGAGATTTCATTTTAAAAGTAACCCATGGATCAACTATATAGACACACTCACGCATACATGCATGCATACACAGACACAGGTAGATGAGGGCATGTAAAGACTGGGGAAAGGAATAAGATCTGGAATCTAGTTACTAGCATGGTATTAATGTAATTTGCCTCATTTTTATATTGTAATGCAGTTACATAAGATGTCACCATTTAAGAGAATGTAGTCGAAGGGTACCATAGGACTCTACGTACTGTTTTTGTAACTTTCTATGAATAGACAATTATTTCAAAATAAGTTTTGTTGTTGCTGTTTTTTTTATGAAGTATCTCCATAGATAATTATGCCTCAGTGAACTGACACATTACTACATTTTGAATTCTAGACCAGTATCATGGGACTATATCTAAATGGAAATTATTAAAACAACAAGGCATTAATTTGCTGTCATTGCCACCACTTTTTGATCCAAAGACCTGGGTTCGATCCCTGGGTTGGGAAGATCCCCTGGAGAAGGGAAAGGATACCTACTCCAGTATTCTAGCCTGGAGAAATCCATGGACTATAGTCCATGGGGCCGCAAAGAGTCAGACACAACTGAGCAACTTTCACTTTAAAAAGTAAACAACCAAATTTAGGTTAAGACTGACATCATAATTAGTGGTATGCTTTTAAATGTTTTAACAACCAGTTCTTGAGTAGGGAGCCCTGGGATTGTAGCACCTGTCATATTCCATAGTGTAAATGTTCCACCATGGCCAGTTGCAAACTACAAATGTAATAAATGGCTCACAAATTCCTAAAAATTCAGCAATCAGTTCTCATATGAAACCTGCTTCATCAGGAAGGAGAATGAGCTCTGAGTGGGTATATATCCTCAGTTCCTTTGACTCTCTGCCCCACAAGGAGGGTCACAGCAGGACAAGGGCCAGAACTGAGTCTCTGTGACTCAGGTTCCCTCTTGTTTAGCTCTAAATCATCTTACAGAACATCTTCATCTTGCCCAATCCACTTCTGCTCATTTATTTTATATCTGAACCAGAATTCAGCCAAGATCAGAAGTATCTGATAAGAGTTAGAGAGACAAGCTCATCATGGATTATTTACTGGGGCAATTTCTATTTCAATGGTTTTCCTACCATATCACATAGCAGAAACATGCCATGGGCTGTAACCAATTTGCTTATCACTGATTTTAAAGAACCAAGGCATCTTTTTATTTTACTACCCAGTACATCCCAGTAATCACTCTCACAAATGAAGAATGAGAGCTTCTTTGGAGATTTTGTGTTCTTGACTAAAAATTCATTTCTCTTCTGTCAGAAAGAATCATGCTTTATGATAAAGCAGGTGTCTTTGTGGGATAGGACAGCAACTGAGCAGTGAGAGAGTCCAAAGATACCTAGCTAGGCAAACCAGATTCTTCTTAGCATTGACAGGTGGTGATTGGTGCCAATGTCCACCTAACCATAGCTGGCTGGTCCCATATAAAAAGTTTAATACACATACAGAAGGCTAATAGGCACATGAAAAGATGCTCAACATTGCATATTATTAGAGAAATGCAATCCAAAACTACAATGAGGTATTACCTCACATTGGTCAGAATGGCCATCTTTGAAAAGTCTACAAATAACAAATACTAGACAGGATATAGAGCAAAAGGAACCTTCCTATACTGTTGGTGGGAATGTAAGTTGGTGCAGCCACTATGGAAAACAGTATGGAGGTTCCTCAAAAAACTAGAGTTGCCATATGATTCAGTAATCCCACTCCTGTGCAAATATCCAGACAAAACTATGGTCCTAAAAGATACATGTTCCCCCATGTTCATAGCAGCACTGTTTACAACAGCCAAGACATGGAAACAACCTAAATGTCCATCAACAGATAAATGAACAAAGAAGATGTGTTACATACATACAATGGAATATCACTTAGCCATAAAAAAGAATGAAATAATCCATTTGCAACTATGTAGATGGACCTAGGATTATCATACTAAGTGAATGTAAGTCAGAAAGAGAAAGACAAATACTGTAGATCACTTAACTGTGGAATCTAAAGCATGACACAAACGAACTTATAAAACAGAAATAGACTCACAGACATAGAGAACAGACTTGTTGTTTTCAAGGGGCAGGGGTGGGGGAGAGTTGGACTGGGAGCTTGGGACTAGGAGATGCAAAATATACAGAATAATTAAACAAGGTCCTATTATATAGCACAGGAACTGTATTCAATATCTTTTCATAAACCATAATGGAAAAGAAAAAACTTCAATACAAAACGGACTAACAAAATTCACAAAGAATGATTTGATACCACATTTTAAACAATGAGCCTCTCTGGTGGCTAAAATGGTAAAGAATCCACCTGAAATGCAGGAGACATGGATTTGACCCCTGGGTCAGGAAGAACCCCTAGAAACGGCAACACACTCCCAGTATTCTTGCCTGGAGAATTCCGTGGCCAGAGGAGCCAGACTACAGTCCATGGGGTCACAGAGTCAGAAACGACAGAGTGACTAACACTTTAAACAATGACTCTAAATGTTAAGACAGCAAAATTGGAGGATAACTACGAAAAACCAAATTGATTTTAAATTATTTAGAGGCCTGATTTGCATTTAGTCTTTCCAGAAAAACATCTGCTTCATTGACTATGCTAAAATGTTTGACTGTGTGGATCACAACAAACTGTGGAAAACTATTAAAGAGATGGGAACACCAGACCACCTTACTTGCCTCCTAAGAAACCTGTATGCAGGTCAGAAGCAACAGTTAGAACTGGACATGGAAAAACAGACTGGTTCCAAATTGGGAAAGGAGTACATCACGGATGTATATTGTCTCCTGCTTGGTTAACTTATATGCAGAGTACATCATGCGAATATGCCGGGCTGGATGAAACACAAGCTGCAATCAAGATTGCCGGGAGAAATATCAATAACCTCAGATATCCAGATGACACCACCCTTACGGCAGAAAGCGAAGAACTACAGAGCCTCTTGATGAAAGTGAAAGAGGAGAATGAAAAAGCTGACTTAAAACTCAACATTCAAAAAACGAAGATCATGGCATCTGGTCCCATCACGTCATGGCAAATAGATGGGGAAACAATGGAAACAGTGACAGACTTTATTTTCTTGGACTCCAAAATCACTGCAAATGGTGACTGCAGCCATGAAATTAAAAGATGCTTGCTCCTTGGAAGAAAAGCTATGACAAACCTAGACAGCATATGAAAAAGCAGAGACATCACTTTGCCAACAAAGGTCTGTCTAGTCAAAGCAATGGTTTTTCCAGTAGTTATGTATGGATCTGAGAGTTGAACCATAAAGAAGGCTGAGTGCTGAAGAATTGATTATTTGGAACTGTGGTGTTGGAGAAGACTCTGAGTCCCTTGGATAAAAGGAGATCAAACCAGTCAATCCTAAAGGAAATCAATCCTGAATATTCACTGGGACTAATACTGAAGCTGAACCTCCAATACTTTGGCCTCCTGATGCGAAGAACCAACTCATTAGAAAAGACCCTGATGCCAGGAAAGACTAAAGGCAGGAGCAGAAGGAGGTGACAGAGGATGAGATGGTCAGATGGCATCACCACCTAAATGGACATGAGTTTGAGCAAGCTCCAGAGATGGTGAAGGACAGGGAAGCCTGGCATGCTGCAGTCCATGGGGTTGCAAAGAGTCAGATACAACTGAGCAATTGAATTACAAAGTTGAGTGGATGTCAAGGAAACTATGCTGAGTGAAAAAAAAGTCAAATCCCAAAAGTTACATACAGTATGATTCCATTGATATAACAGTCTTAAATGACAAAATCATAGAGATGGAAAAAAGGTTAGTGATTCCCAGAAGTTAGAGATAAGAGAAGGAGGGGCAGGAGGTAGGTGTTATCATAAAAAAGGCAGCACAAACACAAGGAATGTTTGTGGGAATGGAACTGTTTTGTGTCTTGACTATGGTGTGATAATGCAAATCTCACATATGTTGAAAGTGCATAGAACTAACACAAACACACACATATACACAAATGAGTGCACATAAAGCTGGATAAATCTGAATAAGATGGTGGGTTGTATTAATGTCAGTTTCCTGGTTGTGATGTTTTCCTATAACCATGTAAGATGTTACCACTGGGGAAATCTGGGTAAAAGTTACATGGAATATTATATTATTTCATACTGTTGCAGTTGAATCAACAGTTATCTTAAAACAAAGTTTAATGAAAACAAGTTTTCCAATGAACATAAAACAGCACCTATTTATTTAGAACTTTAAAATTTTTTCTCAGACATGTGTTATATTTTTTATGTAAAGGTTAGATTGCTAGGTGGCTGAGGTTTTAGCAATACTGTAAATGATACCATTTTAAAAAATTTATTTTCTAATTGTTCACTGCAAGTATATACAACTGATTTTGTATATCTATTTGTATATTCAGTGATCTTGCTAAATTTAATTATAATTGTTTATTTTTACATTATTTTATATCTTCAATAATCATAATTATATCTGTGAATTATGATAATTCTGTTTTTTATTTAAAAGCTTATAAGTTTTTCTTTCCTTTTAAAATTTTTTTCAGTTTTATTGGGATATAATGGACATATATCATTCTATAAGTTTAAGGTGTGAAATATAGTGGTTTGACTAACATTTATTCTGAAATGATTACCAGAATAGATTCAGTTAGCATCTATCATATGCTAACTCGCATAAATACAAGAAAAAATTTTCTTCATGTGAGAACTCTTAGGATTTATTCTAACATTTTCATATATATCATATAGTACTGTTAACTATACTTATCATATTATACATCTCTAGTACTGTTTATCTTATAACTAGAAGTGAGTAACTTTTGACCTCCTTCCAATTCCATATCCTCACCCCTCCACACCCACAGCAACCACAATCGTATGTCTTTTTCTATGCATTTGGTGTTTGGTTTAGAGTCCACATATAAGTGAGATCATATAGTACTTTTCACTGTCTGACATATTTCACTTAGCATAATACCCTCAAAGTCCATCCATGTTTTCACAAATGGCAAGATTTCCTCATTTTTTACAGCTGAGTAATATTTCATTTTATGTATATGTATACCATAACTTTTTAGTACTTTTCTTGATTCATTGTACTAGCTAAAATCTCCAGTAAAATACTGATTAGAAATTGTATTAGGACGTATCCTTGCCTTGTTCATAAACTCATGAGAACATGCTTATATTTTATAACACTGCATGTTAGCTCTAAGTTTTATTGAATGTTTTTGCTCATCTTTTTATATAACAATATGATTTTTCTCATTATTCTGCTAGTGTGTGTTTCACAAGTGTCATATTCTACCCTTTCCATTTTTTTTCTCAGTGCAGTTCAGTTTGGATATTTCTTGATGACTAGTTTTTCAATTTGCCAAGCCTATCTTCTGCTCTAACAAATCAACTCTTAAACCCATCCAATAAGTTATTAGTTTCACAAATTACTTTTTCAGTTTTAATATACAGTTAGTTTTTTCATTTAGACTTAAATTCTTTCAAAATTCTCCAAATTTTTACCAATTTTGTTCATGTTTTTCTCTATCTTCTTTAATGTATATTTAATAGTTATTTTAAAATAGTTGACTGCTAACTCCAAGATTTCAATCATGTTCCATTGCTTGTTTTTTCCTTTATCAGTTTTATTTTTCTCTCTTTTTCACACCTGGTCACTGTTTTATTGTATCTAAGAAATTGTGACTGAAGCAATCATGGAAGGATACCAGGGATTCGATCCCTGATCAGGGAGCTATATCCCACATGCCCACAACTAAGAGTTCACATGCAGCAATGAAGGCCCAGTGAAGCCAAATAAATTAATTTAAAAAAAAAAACAAAAACAAAAAAAACAGGATCACGGAGACTGAAGTCGATGTTATTTTCCCCCAGAGAGGGTTCACTCTTTCCTCTGTTAGGCAGATAGAGTGAGGAGCTGATCTGAGTGAGGACAGACTGAAGCATCAGATACTCTCTCTACTTCTGGTCTCAAGCATCTTGAGCATGAGATCAGTCTTCGTTGCAGTTCAATCTACCAAACCAGAAGACCATGGGATGCTGGCCTTACATCAAACACCACATCATGCCTTCAGTTCAGTTCAGTCGCTCAGTCATGTCCGACTCTTTGCGATCCCAAGAATTGCAGCACGCCAGGCCTCCCTGTCCATCACCAACTCCTGGAGTTCACTCAAACTCATGTCCATCAAGTCAGTGATGCCATCCAGCTATCTCATCCTCTGTCGTCCCCTTCTCCTCCTGCCCCCAATCCCTCCCAGCATCAGAGTCTTTTCCAATGAGTTAACTCTTTGCATGAGGTGGCCAAAGTACTGGAGTTTCAGCTTTAGCATCATTCCTTCCAAAGAACACCCAGGGCTAATCTCCTTTAGAATGGACTGGTTGGATCTCCTTGCAGTCCAAGGGACTCTCAAGAGTCTTCTCCAACACCACAGTTCAAAAGCATCAATTCTTCGGCGCTCAGCTTTCTTCACAGTCCAACTCTCACCTCCATACATGACTACTGGAAAAAACATAGCCTTGACTAGACAGACCTTTGTTGGCAAAGTAATGTCTCTGCTTTTGAATATGCTATCTAGGTTGGTCATAACTTTCCTTCCAAGGAGTAAGGCTCTTTTAATTTCATGGCTGCAATCACCATCTGCAGTGATTTTGGAGCCCAAAAAATAAAGTCTGACACTGTTTCCACTGTTTCCCCATCTATTTCCCATGAAGTGATGGGACTAGATGCCATGATCTTTGTTTTCTGAATGTTGAGCTTTAAGCCAACTTTTTCACTCTCTTTCACTTTCATCAAGAGACTTTTTAGTAAGCAGAAATAGATGTTTTTCTGGAACTCTCTTGCTTTTTCCATGATCCAGCGGATGTTGGCACTTTGATCTCTGGTTCCTCTGCCTTTTCTAAAACCAGCTTCAACATCTGGAAGTTCAATGGTTCACATACTGCTGAAGCCTGGCTTGGAGAATTTTGAGCATTACTTTACTAGCGTGTGAGATGAGTGCAATTGTGTGGTAGTTTGAGCATTCTTTGGCATTGCCTTTCTTTGGGATTGGAATGAAACCTTTTCCAGTCCTGTGGACACTGCTGAGTTTTCCAAATTTGCTGGCATATTGAATGCAGCACTTTCACAGCATCATCTTTCAGGATCTGAAATAGCTCAACTGGAATTCCATCACCTCCACTAGCTTTGTTTATAGTGATACTTTCTAAAGCCCACTTGACTTCACATTCCAGGATGTCTGGCTCTAGGTGAGTGATCACATCATTGTGATTATCTTGGTTATGAGGATCTTTTTTGTACAGTTCTTCTGTATATTCTTGCCACCTCTTCTTAATATCTTCTGCTTCTGTTAGGTCCATACCATTTCTGTCCTTTTCGAGCCCATCTTTACATGAAATGTTCCCTTGGTATCTCTAATTTTCTTGAAGAGATCTCTAGTCTTTCCCATTCAGTTGTTTTCCCCTATTTCTTTGAATTGATCACTGAAGAAGGCTTTCTTATCTTTCTTTGCTATTCTTTGGAACTCTGCATTCAGATGCTTATATCTTTCCTTTTCTCCTTTGCTTTTTGCGTCTTTTCTTTTCACAGCTATTTGTAAGGCCTCCCCAGACAGCCATTTTGCTCTTTTGCATTTCTTTTCCATGAGGATGGTCTTGATCCCTGTCTCCTGTACAATGTCATGAACCTCCGTCCATAGTTCATCAAGCACTCTATCAGATCTTAGAACTAAACAAATTTTACACAGAGAAAATCAGCCAAATACTTAGGGATTTTTTAGATTCTAGTTCGTAATGCTAGTCCACATAAAAATACTTGCTGGTTTTTCTTCCTTCCAATAGAGCATCTATGCCTATGGCAAGCTCAATCCTCAGCCTGTCCCCAGACCTGGCAGATCCCCCTAGGCATGCATATCTCAGCACATCAAAAAAGAGCTCTTCAAACAACCCAACTTAAAAAATGGGCGAAAGACTTGAATAGACATTTCTTCAATACACACACACACACACACACACACACACACACACAAATGGCCAATAAGCACATGAAAAGATTCTCAATATCATTAGTCATTGATGGTTTAGTCACTAAGTTGTTTCCAACTCTTGAAATCCCATGGACTGTAACCCGCCAGGCTCCTTTGTCCATGGGACTCTCCAGGCAAGTATATTGAATGGGTTGCCATTTCCTTCTCCAGAGGATCTTCCTAACCCAGGAATTGAACCCAGGTCTCCTGCATTGCAGGCAGATTCTTTACCAACTGAGCTACAAGGGAAGCTCCATTATTAGTCATTACAGAAATGCAAGTCTAAACCACAAGAAGATACCACCTTGTACCTGTTGTGAAAGTTGCTCATTCGTGTCATACTCTTTGAGACTCCATGGACTGCAGCACGCCAGGCCTCTCTGTCCATCACCAACTCCCAGAGTTTACTCAAACTCATCTCCATTGAGTTGGTGATGCCATCCAACCATCTCATCCTCTGTCATCCCCTTCTCCTCCTGCCTTCAATCTATCCCAGTGTCAGGGTCTTTTCAAATGAGTCAGCTCTTCGCATCAGGTGGCCAAAGTTTTGGAGTTTCAGCTTCAACATCAGTCCCTCCAATGAACATTCAGGACTGATTTCCTTCAGGATGGACTGGTTGGATCTCCTTGCAGTCCTAGGAACTCTCAAGAGTCTTCTCCAACACCACAGTTCAAAAGCATCAATTCTTCAGCGCTCAGCTTTCTTTATAGTCCAACTCTCACATCCATACATGACTACTGGATAAACCATAGCCTTGACAAGACTGACCTTTATTGGCAAAGTAATGTCTCTGCTTTTGAATAAGCTGTCTAGGTTGGTCATAACTTTTCTTCCAAAGAGTAAGTGTCTTTTTATTGCATGGCTGCAGTCACCATCTGCAGTGATTTTGGAGCTCCCAAAAATAAAATCAGCCACTGTTTCCACTGTTTCTCCATCTATTTGCCATGAAGTGGAGTGGGTAGCCTTTCCTTTCTCCAGGGGATCTTCCCAACCCAGGGATTGAAACCAGGTCTCCTGAATTGCAGGAGGATTCTTTACCAATTGAGCCACAAGGGAAGCCCTGTACCTGTTAGGGTATATATTATCAAAAATACAAGATATAACAAATATTGATGAGTAAGTAGAGAAACTGCAGCCCTCTGACATGGCTGATAGGAATGTAAAATGGTTCAGCCCCTGTAGAAAGCAGTTTAATGATTCCTCAAAAAATTAACATAGAATTACCACCATTTTAATTTCTAGGTATATAGCCAAAGAAATTGAAAATAGGTGCTCAAACAAATACATGTACATGTGTGTTCATAGCAGCAACATTCACAACAGTCAAAATATGGAAACAATCCAAATATCCATCAATTAATGAATGCATAAACAAATTATAGTATATATACACATATATATGGGAAAATATTATTCAGTCTTAAGTATGAAGTAATGGTACATACTGTAAGACAAGTGAACCTTGGATTATTACAATAAGTGAAAGACAGTGGATGCGAAAATACAAATATCATATAATTCCATTTATATTAGATAGCCTAAAGAAGTAAATCCGCAGTGATAGAACATAGACTGGTTGCTTCCAGGGGCTGGGGCAAATAGAAGAATGAGGAGCAATACCTTGGTGGACATGGGGTTTTCTTTGGGGATGATGAAAATGTGTTGGAACTAGGCAGAGGGGGCACACCACTGCAAACATACTAAATGCCACTGGACTGTTCATATTTAAATGTTTAATTTTATGTTTTGTGAATTTCGACTAAAAAAAGAATGGGTTCTCCCCCCTAGGGAAGTTTAATTCAAATACCTCTCTATGCTTCATTAACTCTACAATGTCTTTTTAAAAATGATGTTAATTTTTTTCCACATCTTTCCAGTCGGTGCAGTGAAAAGAATAGCCGACCCAGAAGTGAACCTCTACATGTTACATTTTTTAGTGTTTTTAATCATTTATGACTATGGGGAATTACTTTGTTGAGGTACTTATTTCCTTCTTTATTTTCTGTCTCTGATGATCCTTTGCACCCATGCCCTGATGCCCCTTCAGACTCTCTAAGAACAGGGACCTTGTGTATTTTCTTCATCGCTTTCTCTGTACACCTAGTGTGCTAAGTCACCTCAGTCATGTCCGACTGTTTGTGACTCCATGGTCTGTAGCCCGCCAGGTTCCTCTGCCCATGGGATTCTCCAGGCAAGAATACTGGAGTGGGTTGCCATCCTGCCTCCAGTGGAGCTTCCCAACCCAGGGATCAGACCCTTGTCTCTCATGTCTCCTGCACTGGCAGGCATGTTCTTTACCACTAGCGCCACCTGGGAAACTCCCATACATCTAGAGCATGGTTCAAGTCACAGCAGGCACTCAACAGACAATTCCTGAATACACAGAATGTTTTCAGGAGGAACCGCGCCTTTCTCTTTTAATATTAGTTCATAAAGTCATGGTTTAATCGCTCAGTTGTGTCCTACTCTTGCGACCCCATGAACTGTAGCCTACCAGGCTCCTCATTCCATGGAATTTCCCAGGCAAGAATACTGGAATGGGTTGACATTTTCTTCTCCAGGGGATCTTCCTGACACAGGAATTGAACCTGGGTCTCCTGCATTTCAGGGATTCCCTTGTAGCTCAATTGGTAGAGTTTGCCTGCAATGCAGAAGACCCCGGTTCAATCCCTCGGTCAGGAAGATCCCCTGGAGAAGGAAATGGCCATCCACTCCAGTATTCTTGCCTGGAAAATCCCATGGACAGAGGAGCCTGGAAGGCTACAGTCCATGGCATTGCAAGAGTCAGACATGACTTAGTGACTAAACCACCACCACCACTCCTGCATTGCAGGTGGATTCTTTACCAACTGAGCTACAAGGGAAGCCCATTAGTTCATATAAAACTCCTATTTATCTTTGTCCCTGAAATAAGTACGCTGTTGTTGAGGGTTATATTTCTATTGTTTCTAGAGAAAAGGGGCTTCCCTTGTGGCTCAGCTGGTAAAGAATCTGCCTGCAATGCAGGGGACCTGGGTTCGATCCCTGGGTTCGATCCCTGGGTTGGGAAGATCCCCTGAAGAAGGGAAAGGCTACCCATTCCAGTGTTCTGGCCTGGAGAATTCCATGAACTGTATGTATCACCAATGGGGTCACAAAGAGTCGGACACAACTGAGTGACTTTTACTAGAGCAAAATTCAGAGGAGAAGAAAGGAGAATAATTTTTTCAAGTCTAGGTCACAACATGATAAAAGGAGATTCACTGACACCAAAGATTCACACATGAAACAAGTAAGCTGAACAACTATCGAATGCAGCTGAAGTGAAGGCAAGTTGCTTCTGTTATCCTAGAGCATCATAAGATCGTGGCAACCTAGAAGGCTTCATATAAAAGACTGCTCTGCGGATAAGACCCAACATGAAGTGGCATGAATTAAAGCAGTCGGGTCAGGTGCTATCTTCTCAAGCAGTTCTTGAGATCAGAGGGTGACAGAAAATATTTGCTTACCTGATCTCAACTGACTGACCAAAGTCTGAAGGACCAAAAAGAGATCTTTCCAATCAATGAACCCGCTCTGAGCAGTGGTTTTCAAGGGCTTCTCAGCTCTCCTTTAGCTCAAACTGCAACATGAAAACATCTCTGAAGATATTCACCCAGCCTTGCTTCATTAAATGTTCTTGCCAAATTTAGATCTCACTTCAAGCATGTGGGTGCTTAGGTTTCCAACCAACCTTGATGATTTTGGAATTTATGTAACAACTTCCACTGACCTGGTGGGAAATTGAACTTAATATTTCTAAATAAATAGGACTTAGCAGGCAAGAAAATGGTTAAGGAGTCTTCTAAAAAATCAAATAGCTGTTTTGGAAAATGGAAACAACTTGAATGCATTAAGATCACCCTTGAAAAATTATTTAGTTTAAAAAAAATATACAATTCAAGTTCCTGGTGCTTACTTATTCCTCTGTCTTGTATTTCCAATGGAAGTTTAACCAGAAAGGTAAGAGTTGAAATGTATCATTATATCTTCCAAGATTTTATTTCCATGAGCTTGCACTGAATAAATTTTTCACATGCTTTTAGGTATATAATCTATCATCCCCCATGCCAAATTCACTCATTTCAGGTTTGCTGTACCACAAACATCTAGCAACACATTCAGAACAGTCTTTAAATAGATTTCATATGATGTGTGTTGCTTTATAGGTAGTATTTTATATGTGAAGTATCTTTAGTAGATCAAATAAAAATACATACTAGCTAACTTGTACAGGCATATGGAGAAGAGAGTGGAGATTCCTTTAAAAAAATGAAAATAGAACTGCCATACAACTCATAAATCCCATTGCTGTGCATACACCCCAAGGAAACCAGAATTGAAAGACACATGTACCCCAATGTTTGTGGCAGGATTATTTACAATAGCCAGGACATGGAAGCAACCTAGATATCCATCAGCAGATGAATGGATAAAGAAGTTGTGCTACATATACACAATGAAATACTACTCATCTATAAAAAAGAATTCATCTGACTCGGTTCTAATGAGGTGGATGAAACTGGAGCCTATTATACAGAGTGAAGTAAGTCAGAAAGAGAAACACAAATACTGTATATTAACACATGTATCGGAGAAGGCAATGGCAACCCACTCCAGTACTCTTGCCTGGAAAATCCCAAGGACAGAGGAGCCTGGTAGGCTGCAGTCCATGGGGTCACTAAGAGTCAGATATGACTGAGTGACTTCACTTTCATTTTTCACTTTCATGCATTGGAGAAGGAAATGGCAACCCACTCCAGTGTTCTTGCCTGGAGAATCCCAGGGACAGGGGGAGCCTGGTGGGCTGCCGTCTATGGGGTCGCAGAGAGTTGGATACGACTGAAGCGACTTAGCAGCAGCAGCAGCAGCAGCAGCAGCAGCAGCAACGCATATATATGGCATTTAGAATGGTGGTAACAATGATCCTACATGCAGAGCAGCAAAAGAGACACAGATGTAAAGAACAGAGTTTTGGACTCTGTGGGAGAAGGTGAGGGTGGGATGGTTTGAGAGAATAGCATTGAAACATGTGTATTACCATATGTAAAATAGATGACCAGTGCAAGTTTGATGCTTGAAGCAGGGCACCCAAAGTCAGTGTTCTAGGACAACCCAGAGGGATAGGGAGGGGAGGGAGTTGGGAGAGGGGGTTCAGGATGGGGGCACATGTATACCCATGGCTGATTCAAGTTGATACATGGCAAAAACCATCACAATATTGTAAAGTAATTATCCTCCAATTAAAATAAATAAATAAATATATATACACACACACACACACACACACACACACACTAAAGTGTGACAGTAACATGTTTACCTTACCACCTTAATATCATTCATTATTTTTGAGAGTCTTTCTTAATTCTTGATAAAGCTTAGATTTTGACACAGTGATAACATATACGATAATTTTATAAGTTCAACTCGGTGAGACTAAGTTTAATTTCTGTATAAACTATAGACCTGACATTCAATAAGTCCTTGGAATCTGAAAATAATAATAGAAATAATAACAGTAATAAATGATTTAGCTTTTTTCCTTTTTCTCAAGAAGGTCATGTTTAATTGCTTTCCAAAATGACCCCAAAGTCTTGGGATCAATAAATCTGATTTATAGATCATCTCAAAACATTCTTCAAAACAGAAGAGTACCTTCCTAACACTAGTGTGGTGTTTTCCTTTTAATTCCCATTTTTGCCTGCTAATCTTCACTGTGTGAGAAAAAGAGGTACTGATTTTATACAGTTTCAAAAAGCAGCATTTGCAGAGTCCTTCCAATTAACTCTCCGTGGCATATATTTCTCATTTTATTTATGAATGACCTCTGTTTGTGAATGCGTTTAGTAGAAAGCATTCACAAACTCTGAATATTCCTGGTGGCCACTGATAGAAATAGGTAACAAAATTATCCTTTTCATCCTTTGTAGGATGAGGGCTTCCCTGACATCCAGGAGTTGGAGAAATACTCAGGACAGGCATTTCCATTTCAGGTTGTTCCCGGGTGAGCAGGTGCTGCAGGGCAGGAGTGGAGAGTACACTTTCCACCCACAGGGCCACCAAAAGGCCACTGGAACAGGAGGAACAACCATTTCTACCAAGAAAAAATTGGTAACATTGCATGGGTTGTGGGATCACTGGATCAGTGCAGTGATTTTCTCAGTTGAAACTTGTGGTTTATAAAAACCAATGTGTCCTCTTATTTAAAAAAAAAAAAAAAATCACTTCTTTAATGTTGAGGGTCATGGGTGCTGAAAACTATATATTGCAGGCCCTAAGGAGCCTGGTAGGCCGCAGTCCATGGGGTCGCAAAGAGTCGGACACGACTGAGCGACTTCATTTTAACTTTTCACTTTCATGCTTGGAGAAGGAAATGGCAACCCACTCCAGTGTTTTTGCCTGGAGAATCCCAGGGACGGGGGAGCCTGGTGGGCTGCCGTCTGGGGTCTCACAGAGTTGGACACAACTGAAGCGACTTAGCAGCAGCAGCAAGCTCTCTAGTCAGGGCCTCTAGCTGGTGTAAGTGGCTGGAAATTACTGGCCCCCCAGCCACCACCTTTAAACTCATTCTGATTTGTTTATGCCTTTACTTCATTTACAGAGACTGTTTCCTTATCAAAATTCACTTTTTATAAAAATGAGACAGATCCAGAAACAACTCCTGTTCCCCCTCCAAAGCTTAAACTTTTTTTTGTACTTTCACTTCCATAAGTTCTGTTGCTCCTTTTGGATCATCTACTTTTTGGTGACTCTTTCTGTGCAGAAACAGCAGCCTGAGTGATAATCAGATGCTTCCCCAGATATCCTTGGAGGTGTTGAGTAATACATAGCGAATTATCTGTCTAAAATTGGAAAAATCATGAATACCAAAAGTTTGGGGTAGGCAGAGGCTTCTGTTGGCCTGTTTCAGCAATGAAGCCTGTGCATGCATGCGTGCTCAGTTGTGTCTGACTCTTTGCAACCCCTTGGACTGTAGCCCTCCAGGCTCGTCCCTCCATGGGATTCTCCAGGCAAGAATACTGGAGTGGGTTGCCATTTCCTTCTCCAAGGGATCTTCCTGACCCAGGAAACAAACCCACATCTCTTGCACCTCCTGCATTGGCAGGCGGGTTCTTTACCACTAGCACCACCTGGGAAGCCCAGAGTCTGAATGAAGCCAGAGCAGTAAGTAAACCTTTACCCTGTTCACTGAGACTGTGTTGTTCAGTCACTAAGTTGGGTCTAACTCTTTGCAATCCCATCCTGGTTGATATGGCTCCCAATCCAAAAATCTTAATTTGTCAGAAAGGTGCCCCTTTTCATATGCTATTAATCCGTATAAATTAAATGGCATATGTTAAACAGGATAAAGTTTAAATATATCTGTAAGTTATTCTTATTAAAGATGTATTAAATAAACCTTAAAATGAGTTATTTGAGATATCCTGATTCAACATTTTTTTTAATTAACAGAGTACATTATTTTCTGTTAGTTTCAAGGAGGATTTCCCAGATTGTATATTACTGGGAAAGAGTAAGGGTGAGCCCACAGTCTTATCAGTTCCTTGCAACCCTGTTTTCTCTGACACTGTTCTTTGACGAGTGCCAGGACATAGGCTGCCCTCAGCTTTTACATTAGCTTCTAATCAAAGGGATGTAACAGAAGGTAAGCCTTGGAGCTCAAGCATAACTTTGGTTGAATCCTAATAACTTTCACTTCAGTAATCTGCCAAGGCTGTACAGTAATTTTGAAGAAATTACTTCAGCTGAGAACCAAAGAATTGAGGCTTTTGAACTGTGCTATTGGATAAGACTCTTCAGAGTCCCTTGGACTGCAAGGAGATCCAACCAGTCAATTCTAAAGAAAATCTATCCTGAATATTCATTGGAAGGACAGAGCTGAAGCTAAAACTCCAATACTTTGGCCACCTGATGCAAAAAGCTTACTCATTAGAAAGACCTTGATGCTGGGAAAGATTGAAGGCAGGAGGAGAAGGGGACGACAAAGAATGAAATGGTTGGATGGCATCATCAACTCAATAGACATGAGTTTGAGTAAGCTCCAGGAGTTGGTGAAGGAAAGGGAAGCCTGGCATGCTGCAGTCCATGGGGTCACAAAGAGTCAAACATGACTGAGTGACTGAACAACAACAAATTTTGAAGAAAATTACTACCTGTCTCCCCTTACAGTACATAGAAAATGTTTAGTAGTAGAAGAGTTCAAAGAAAATTCTCTGTGTAGAAATTTCATTGCTAGTACAAGATCTGTTTATTAGGAAACATGATCATTATTCAAATTTAACTACTTCTTTTTAAAAGCTATTACCTTGAATTAGAGTTCCAGCTTCAAACTGCTTGATCAGGGAGATCAGGTATATGGGAAAGAAGGTTCTTTGTATAAACAAAGTAATGAATTGTGAGATTGGGGTGAGGGGTTGCTATTTCTAGCTTCCTCCCCCCTGAAATCTGCACCACAGAGTTAAGTTAAATTCTCATGTGTTACATCAGCTCCTATTACTTGCCCAGCCCTAAGTTAGTTGTTACAGAGATTGCCAAAAAATATTTAGAAGGCAAATTTTAATTAGGTGTCAAAAGTCAGAAATATTCAGAATTGCACAATTTCACTGCTAGAAATTTATTCAAATGAAATAATTATAGATATACAAAAATATTTATCTATCAAGATGTTAATCATAGTTTTTTCATTTTAATAAAATCAGTGAAAAGGTGGTGATAACCTAAATGTCCAAGAATAGGAAATTGTTTAAGTTAATTTCCATATAAAACAAATGGAGTCAACAAGGGCAAGGCTTTGCAGTCACATGTAGTAGGATTGGAATGACAGCTTCACTCTTGACCAGTTCAGTCTTGGGCAAGATACTTAGCTTCTCTAACAGCTATTTTCTTGTCTGTAAAATGGGGATAACACTTTATAAAAAAGCAATTAGGGGGAATCAAATTATATGTTAGGTACACTATGTACCACAGAGTCTAGCATATAGTAAGTACTCATCATATAATTAATATTTATTGCTGTAAAAATAAAACAGGATGCAAGTATTAAAGTTACATTGTAGAATAATATTTTCCTATAAGAAAATGTTCACAGTTTATTGTTAAATCAGAAAAAAACTATTAATGAAATAGAGTATAGTAAATGACATTATCTTTTTTAAAAAACCTAAACAATTATCTGTTTGGACATAAAATAGCAGAAAAGATACAACATACTTTAATAGTGTTTACTCTTAATGATAGAATTATGGATGAATTTTGCTTTATATTTTTTAGGTGTTTTGCTTCCATAAATAGTTTATGTACTGCTTAACTGAGGGTTTCCCCTGTGGCTCAGCAGTAAAGAATCTTCCTGCAATGCAGGAGCTACAGGAGATACAGGCTCAATCCCTGGATCAGGAAGATCCCCCAGAGAAGGGCATGGCAATCCACTCCAGTATTCTTGCCTAGAGAATCCCATGGACAGGGGAGCCTGGTGGGCTACAGTCCATGGGGTTGCAAAGAGTCAGACACCACTGAAGCGACTTAGCACGCATGCACTGCTTAACTGAATAAACATGTTTATGCAAACATAAAAAGGTGACTGCTGCCACAAAAAATAAAATAATTTACTGTAAGGAGAGGAAGAGATTGCTTCCAGCTAGGGAGATTAGGGGGCTTCCCTGGTGGCTCAGCTGGTAAAAAATCCACCTGCAATGCGGGAGACCTGGGTTCGATCCATGGATTGGGAAGATCCCCTGGAGAAGAGAAAGGTTACCCACTCCAGTATTCTGGCCTGGAAAATTCCATGGACTGTATAGTTAATGGGGTCACAAAAAGTTGGACACAACTGAGTGCCTTTCATTTCACTTCAGGGGGATTAGGGAAAGCTAAGGGAGGCTATCACATACGTAAGGGTCCCCAGAGTATATGTGGGGTTTGGTCAGGCTTGGACTTGGAGGACACTTCCAAGAGAAAATAGAAGGAAGGGAAATGCAAAAGGTCTAAATAGGCTTGTTTAGGGAAGAACCCATTAAGTTCAGTTTGCATGAAGTAAGGAAAGAGTTTCCCATGTCCAGATCAGAAAGAGTTTGAAGGTCCAGATAAGAATCTGGGCTTTATTCTAAATCTGAAGGTTCTAAGCAAAAGGTTAATAATGCTCCTGGAAAGAAAAAGAAGAGAACTGCAGTCAAGTAAGTTAAGGAAGAGCTTCATGTTTTACCCTCTGTAGATATTCCCAGTGTGATTTTAGTGTATTAAAAGCTTTGCCAAATTTTACCTTTAAGACAGAAAAACAAACCATATTTAACTTGTTTAATTCAGTAGTTGTATATGGATCAAAACACTCTTTCTCTATGCCACCTGAAGAATGCCATCAAGTGCAGATGAACTTCGATAGAGAAGGAACGGAAAGATGGTTCTGAGTATGGGAGTCCTGTTCATGTGGGGAAATCATCAATGAAATGTTTCAGAGAGGCTTTTTTAGGACCCTAAGCAGCAGAATGTTGGAAAGGAACACACTAAGGGATGAAAGAGAGAAAGCAGAAGACAAACTTTGTCTCCTTCCTCGTCCTGCCTGAGCTGACCTCACCTGCAACATAATTTCTGTCACGAGAAATCAGGTGGGAAATCTTTATGGCATAAGATGCAAGGGGAATAAGTTCATTTGTACTATTTTTTTTAGAGTCCACATATAAGCAATATCATGATATTTGTCTTTCTCTGACTTACTTCACTCAGTATGACAATCTCTAGGTCCATCACTGTTGCTGTAAATGGCATTATTTCATTCTTTTCTACGGTTGAATGGTATTCCATTGTATACAGGTACCACGTCTTCTTGATCCACTCCTCCGCTGATGGACATTTAGGTTGCTTCCATGTCCGCTATTGCAAATAGTGCTGCAGTGAACACTGGGGTGCATGTATCTTTTTGAATTGTCGTTTTCTCCAGATATACGCCCAGGAGTGGGATTGCTGGATCATATGGTAGCTCTATTTTTAGTTTTTTAAGGAAACTTCATACTGTTCTCCATAGTTACTGCACCAACTTACATTCCCAACAACAGTGTTAGGAGGGTTCCCTTTTCTCCACATCCTCTCCAGCATTTATTGTATGTAGATAAATTGGGAGATTGAGATTGACATATACACACTACTAAATGTAAAACATATAATAATAACCTATTGTATAGCATAGGGAACTCCATTCAATACTCTGTAATGACTGTATGGAAACAGAATCTTAAAGAGTAGATATATGTATATGTATAGCTGATTTACTTTGCTGTACAGCAGAAACTAATACAACATTGTAAATCAACTATACTCCAATAAAAATTATTTTTTTAAGAAAAAGATACAATAGAAGATGTTAAGAGGGTCAGTCTTGGAAAAAGCAAGCACTTAGCTCCTAGTCTAACCCACTCTTTCCAACCCCTCATTAGACACAGTGACAAAGGGGAAGGTTGACAGCCCTCTGGCTGCTGACCAAGTGAAAAGGAGCAGCAATGAAGTCCCGTGTGGTTCTCCATGCCCTCTTCCAACCTGCTGTCTTCACATCACTACCTTTATCTGCATGGCACTATCCACGTTCATTAATAAACGTAACAACTCCATTGAAGCAGGTAGAGCAGATAACCTCCATTCACAAGTTTGTTAAAGTTAAGACTATAATGAATACACTCCTAAAGAGGCCTCTACCACATGGCCACAAGGCAACAACTTAATCACAAAGTTCTGGAAGCATTTACTAACTGTGATTAATAAATACCAGCAATTATAAACATACAACATAAATATACAAACAGATATGCTAACAAACATAAATATTACTTAAACAAGTCGTAACTGTAAGATGAAAAATGCCAGTATTACATGTGTAAAATGTCCAAAAATGGTGTAAAAATATGGGAGACTTTGGCACACAATGGGAGTGATCAGAGAAAATATGCACAACCTTCACATCAAAATCAACTGATTTCTAAAATGTGCTTAGTTGTGTCTTGCATAACATAAGGCACAGTTAAAAGGACTGCTCTGGAACTATCCCAACTTGTTGAAACACTTTATACATTTTACTTTTTTAAATTATAGCATATACCGCTGTTCTAACAAACCCATCTAGTTTCTTTCTCATTGATGACTTGATAGGGTCAAAATAAATTTTAGTGACAAATGTGGGGGTGGGGAGTGACATGAAAAACAACATAGTAGATTCTTGTATCCCATGGAATATCCTTCTCTAGAGCCAAACACCAAGTTATCAGTCTAGTTTGTAAACTAGAGAAAAAGCACAGGTCCTCGAAGATCCCTTGTTGAACTTTTTTGTAGAATGGAGTTAAGGCAATATTTTTACTAACTCATGGGGGAAAAGAGAGTTTAAAGTTTGGATTTGTTAAATTATTAGGTAATTGCTTGTTGTTCCACAGAAATTATGAAGTAAGTTGAACTTCAGCCAATTACAAATTTAATTTTGCCAAATGTACTCCCAAAACTCTATACATTTGGGTCCAGGACAAGTGACTAGAAACTAGAAACACTTTAGTAATGCTTAAAGATAGGAAAATCAAATTTATTAGGTCTCATCATAAGCACATCAAGCACATTTTGTAGTAATTTTTATAAAGAACCCACTACAGTTTAATGGACACTTCAAGGTGTGACTAATTATCTAACTTCAGATATCTGAGACAAAGACAGTGGAAAGTTCTCTGAAGCAAAATTGAGATTCAAATGATTAGACTTTTTGTGTATGTGCATGCAAAAAAGCCTCTTGATGAAAGTGAAAATGGAGAGTGAAAAAGTTGGCTTTAAGCTCAACATTCAGAAAACTAAGATCATGGCATCTGGTCCCATCACTTCATGGGAAATAGATGGGGAAACAGTGGAAACAGTGGCTGACTTTATTTTTCTGGGCTCCAAAATCACTGCAGATGGTTATTGCAGCCATGAAATTAAAAGACGCTTACTCTTTAGAAGAAAAGTTATGACCAACCTAAACAGCATATAAAAAGCAGAGACATTACTTTGCCAACAAAGGTCTGTCTAGTTAAGGCTATGGCTTTTTCGGTGGTCATGTATGGATGTGAGAGTTGGACTGTGAAGAAAGCTGAGCACCAAAGAATTGATGGTTTTGAACTGTGGTGTTGGAGAAGACTCTTGAGAGTCCCTTGGACTGCAAGGAGATCCAACCAGTCCATCCTAAAGAAAATCAGTCCTGGGTGTTAATTGGAAGGACTGATGCTGAAGCTGAAACTCCAATACTTTGGCCACCACATGCGAAGAGTTGAATCATGGGAAAAGACTCTGATGCTGGGAAGGATTGGGGGCATGAGGAGAAGGGGACAACAGAGGATGAGATGGTTGGATGTCATCACCAACTCAATGGACAGGAGTTTGGGTAAACTCCAGGAGTTGGTGATGGACAGGGAGGCCTGGAGTGCTGCGATTCATGGGGTCGCAAAGATTTGGACACGACTGAGCGACTGAATTGAACTGATGCATGCATGCACATGTACATATGTACAAAGATATGGAGGGGTGGAGAGAGAGAACTATAAGTTGAAAAATAGGTAGGAACAGAGATAGAAATTATATTTATTTTCCTTACAGATATTAACAAAAAGCAGCTCAGAAATATATTTAACTGATTACTCCTTATTCTAAATTTACTCCATCAATACTTAAAAACAGTTTCTTAGCTGGAATATTATAGCATCCATTTTTGCCTGAGTTTATAGACTCTCATGAGGTTTTAAAAACTCATTAGCTAATACAATTGCTCTAGATATGGAGTTTCACTAATAAAATAAAATTCTCTAGTGTTTAACTAGCAAATTGTACTTGATAATTGGTTCTTTGTAAATTGCACTTTGATGGACCTTGTCCACAGCATAGTTGATGGAGGGGAAAACACATATAAATCAATTAAAAATTCAGTGTCTCTATATTTATACCATGAGTAGCTTAAATGCTATGTTTCCTGGACACATTAACTATTGAAATACAAGGGCTATATATACCACTCAATTTTACATCTTCTATAAAAGTTTGTCCTTTAAATATTTGCATGTCATGTATTTCTTTTCTTGATTCATATTTTAGTAATTTGCATCTTCAATACTTTATAAAGAGCCAAGTCTAAAGGACTGGATCATCTTGAATGAAGTTAACCCAACAAGATTCTCTCTAGCATACATCCAATTCTCACGTGAAATTTGAGATTACTTCTATGGATTTAACAAGTTTTGCTGATCTGGAAGGAATAAAGCTACACTTTTGCTATTATAGAAAACTCAGTGTGATCAAAAGAGGACTTCCACCAACCTGGAAAGCTTTTCTTTTTGGCCTCAACTCTTTAAGAAATAATGTTATTTCTGTTTTTTTACTTTCCTACAATGCAGTCTTTTTTAACTTGACTGACTTATACAGGTTTACCACCAAATATTGTTATTGATCTGCTTATTAAGAATACAATATTCTGATCATGAAAAGGGAGGCAGTATTCCTCAGAATATGGACAAAATTCATTTTCCTAATTTCCTAATTTCCAAGTAATATAAGGAAATCTGTTTGGAGAGAACAACACAACTTATGAGACAATCTATACTTAGGGAAAATGTGGCAGGATTCTCTTCTCTTATTTATTAACATATATAGATATTTATACTTTAATAGTTATTTACATGTATACATACATGAATATAAATGTATTTACAATATTCAAATATACTTGTACTAATTTATTGGCAGTAAAATATTAGTTTATTTTTAATACTTTGGCAATTGCAAAGCTTTGTCAGAGAAAATGACCACACAATTGTGACATTTATATTTTCTCTTTTTATCTCCTGTGTGCAAGTGACGTAGTAGGTACAGTTTGGGAAAGGAAGGATGGTAAGATGGAGGCATTTAATAAATATACTGAATTCAGTTCAACAATTTATCAAATGCCATCCATAATTAATATAGCAATAAGCTTCATTGTTGTAGAATATATGAAGGAGATTATAAAAAGACTGGATATACAGAAATACTTAGGAAAAAAATCATTCTTAACATTCAGGATGGCTATGGTTTTACCTGTTTAAACTCACAATTACCCTTTGCATTTCTTACATACAATGATTTCTCATATCTACAAACAAATGGATTTAGATTATTTAGTCTACTCTTATTTCCATATCTTTATACCAACACCATGTTACATAATTCAATACAGTTTTCTAATAATATTTTGAGATTTCATACAGCAGGCTCCTCTTTGTCATTCTTCCTATTCAAATTATCTTATGCATTATTAAACATTTACCCTTTCACATGAATCTTAAAATTCTTTTCACAACTTGAATGCAAAAAAAAAAAAATATTTGAGAGCTTTGATTAGAATTTCACTGCCTTTATAGCATAATTTGTGTAGAATTGACATCTACTAAATACTAAAATCACTGCAGATGGTGACTGCAGCCATGAAATTAAAAACACTTACTCCTTGGAAAAAGATTATGACCAACCTAGACAGCATATTAAAAAGCATAGACATTACTTTGCCAACAAAGTTCTGTCTAGTCAAAGCGATGGTTTTCCCAGTAGTCATGTATGGATGTGAGAAAAGTGAAGAAAGTGAAAGTGAAGTCGCTCAGTCATGTCCGACTCTTTGCGACCCCATGGACTGTACCCCACCAGGCTCCTCCCTCAATGGGATTCTCCAGGCAAGAGTACTGGAAAGGGGTGCCATTTCCTTCTCCAGGGGATCTTCCCGACCCAGGGATCAAACCCGGGTCTCCCACATTCCAGGCAGACGCTTTAACCTCTGAGCCACCAAGGAAGCCCCTGGATGTGAGAATTGGACTATAAAGAAAGCTTAGCACCAAAGAATTGATGCTTTTGAACTGTGGTGTTAGAGAAGACTCTTGAGAGTCCCCTGGACTACAAGGAGATCCAACCAGTCCATCCTAAAGGAGATCAATCCGGAATATTCATTGGAAGGACTGATGCTGAAGCTGAAACTCCAATACTTGGGCCACCTGATGCGAAGAACTGACTCATTGGAAAAGATCCGGAAGCTGGGAAAGATTGAAGGTGGGAGGAGAAGGGGATGACAGAGGATGAGATGGTTGGATGGCATCACCAACTCAGTGGACATGAGTTTGAGTAAACTCTGGGAGTTGATGATGGACAGGGAGGCCTGGCGTGCTGCAGATCATGGGGTCACAAAGAGTCAGACATGACTGAGTGACTGAACTGTACTACTAAATACTTTTATCATTAAATATGGCATCTCTCTCCATATATTCAGGTTTTACTTTGTCTTCAATAAAATATTATAATTTACTCATTAAGTCTTATATGTGACTGTAAGAAGTGTTCTTAAGATCTCTGAAAGGTTTAATGTGGTGCTTAATAAATCCTTCCAGCCACATGAAAGGGCTTCTAGAAGTCTCAAGTTTATTGTCTCAAAACAACATGAAATACCCAGAACAAGACTAAGTCTAGATTAAGAGGTATGTCTCAGAAAGAACTATACATGTGGTTTGGCACATAGAGTGAAATAGATGCAAATATGTTGAAAATCCACTGGTTGAGACACGTCTAGGCAAAAGAGTTATCCTCTTGTGGTAAAAGTGACTTAAGCTAAAAGGCTTAGGCTTTTAAAATGTAGAAAAGGCCTCTGGACTCTCAGTTTCCTACCAGCAAGAAGATGGTTGAAGAAAACATTGCAAAGGGTATATTCTTTAGTGCCGTCTTCACAATGGCCAAGGACAGTTATGGAAAAGGAAGAAGTCCCAGAAAACAAAGACAGGAACAATGAAGAATACTGGACTGAGAACCTACGTCAGGAAACAGAACCACAGCCTAATAAATGAATGATTCCCATCCCAGAATAGAAAGACCTGGCAATATTTGACCAGTGGAATTTCAAATTTTCTATGGACCAATGTCTGTTGAAGTGTCTCATGATCTCCTTTTCAAATGTGAAGGTTTATTTGGTTATTTTTATCCTGTTTTATTATTATATGTTGGACGTGTGGTGGTAAATAACTTATTTTTTTATTATAGTTCAAAGAGTTTTAATCAAGAGGAGCCACATGTGGACCCTACAAAAATCATTATACCCTAGACTTTGAGCCCAATGCCTTGAATGGAAAGTTTTGGGGTATCTGAGATAAGGATGAGACTATTTTGCATTTGATGAGTTGAGAATACTTGTGGTCATAGGATTGGACAGTGGCAGATTGTACTCTGCGTACCCTTACATTTTGCCAAGTAACTGCAATACCTTACTTCCATGTGGGGGTAATCTACCACATTTCTTTTCACTGGGCTCAATCATCTAGACATGGTAATGAACTCAGCCAAGATTATTCTAATTGCCTAACCAATAACAGCTGACAATAGACATGTGTACCACAGAGTTTAATATTTTTGCCACTGAAATGAGTGTGGTGGTTTGTTATATGACATTATTATTCAAAAAACTAAGATCATTGCATCTGGTCCCAATACTTCATTGCAAATAGATGGGGAAAAATGGAAACAGTGACAGACTTCATTTTCTTGGGCTCCAAAATCACCATGGATGGTGACTGTAGCCATGCAATTAAAAGACATTTGCTCCTTGGAAGAAAAGCTATGACAAACCTAGACAGCATATTAAAAAGCAGAGACATCACTTTGCCAACAAAGATTTCTCTAGTCAAAGTTATGGTTTTTCCATTAGCCATGTATGGATGGGAGAGATGGGCCATAAAGAAGGTTGAGCACCAAATAACTGATGCTTTCAAACTGTGGTGCTGGAGAAGACTGTTGAAAGTCCCTTGGACTACAAAGAGATCAAATCAGTCAATCCTAAAGGAAATCAGTTTTTAATATTCATTGGAAGGACTGATGCTGAAGCGCCAATATTTTGGCGACCTGATGTGAAGAGCCAACTCATTGCAAAAGACCCTGATACTGGGAAAGATGAGAGCAAGAGGAGAAGGGGGTGACAGAGGATGAGAAAGTTGGAGGGCATCACTGACTCAATGCACTTGAGTTTGAGCAAACTCCGGAAGATAGTAAAGGACTTGTAAAGCCAATAGAGCATGTAAGTTAGAATACCAACAAAGCTCTATTCTAAAATTACATTCCCAAATTTATATTCTACAAATTGGAATACAAAAGATAATCTGATGAACCAAAATTTGGTAGGAAAGGATTTCCAGAACAAAAATGGAGAACAAATAGTAAGACTTAAACTCATCTATATCAAAAATAACATTAAATGTAAATACACTAAACACACTGAATAGAGAAATTTTCAGACTGAAAGAGCAAGATCAAATGACATGCACCCTACAAAAAACATTTTTTAAATATAAAGACACTGGCAGGATGAAAGTAAGAGGATAGAAAAATATACAACATGAAACCAGTAAGTATAAAAAAAAGTTTGTGTGCCTATAGAATGCTATAGATTTCAAGAATATTACTAGGGATAAGGGAGAATATGTCATAATGACAAAAAGGGAAATTTATCAGTAAGAAACATCAGTCCTAAACATGTGTAACACCTAAATAATCAGCTTCTAAACACATGGGGAAAAAATTGATGGAATAACAGAGAAAAATCAAAATATCCAAAATCATATTTGTAGATATTTAACACCCTTGTCTTAGTAATTGATATTAATAGAATAAATAAAAACTCAGAAAGGCTGTCAACAAGCCAAACAACAGAATCAGCTAACTTGACTTAAGTGACATTTATAAAACATAACTCCAGCACCTGCAAAGCATACAATTATTTTCAAGTGCACATGGAATGGTCACTGATATAGACCATATGCTAGCCCACAAAATAAGTCTTGGTAAATCCCAAGCCTGGAAATCTTGAAAGTATGCCCTCTGACCACATTGTAATTAAATTCAAAATCAACAAGTCGTATATAGTAAAATTCAAAGTATTTTGAAAGTAAGTGACAGAACCCTAAATAAACCATGGATCAAGCAGGAAATCATTACAGGGACTTCCCTGGTGGTCCAGTGGCTAAGACTTGATGCTCCCAATGCAAGAGACCCAGGTTCAATTCCTGGTCAGGGAACTAGATCTCACATGTCACAGCTAAGAGTTCACATGCTGCAACTAAAGACTACCCCAAGCCACAACTAAAAGATCCTGCCTGCCACAAAGATTCCACATGCCACTACTAAGACTTGGCACAGCCAAATAAATAAATAAAACAAAATACTTTTTAAAAGTAAATATTTTATATAAAATAATACTAAAAACACAACACTTCAAAATTTGTGGGATAAAGCTAAAATGTTATATAAGAGAATCTTTATAGTTTTAAAAGACTGTATTAGAAATATAAAGTTTAGAATAAATGATTTACATTTATGCTTTAGTAAACTAGAAAAATAAAAGCAAATTAAACCAAAATAATTAGAAAGATCATAATAAATATAACAATAGAAATCAATGAAATAAAAAACATACAAACAACAGAGAAAATAACATTTTTGAGTCTTCAAAAATCTTAAGAAAATTAATAAAACCCATAAGTACTGGTCAAGAAAAAAAGAAAAAAATTTAGTGCCAATAATAAAAGATGAGGTATCACTATAGATCCCCATGTGACTGCAGCCATGAAATTGAAAAAGGTTTACTCCTTGGAAGGAAAGTTATGACCAACCTAGATAGCACATTAAAAAGCAGAGGCATCACTTTGTCAACAAAGGTCCATCTAGTCAATGCTATGGTTTTTCCAGTGGTTATATACGGATGTGAGAGTTGGACTATAAAGAAAGCTGAGCGCCAAAGAATTGATGCTTTTGAACTGTGGTGTTGAAGACTCTTGAGAGTCCCTTGGACCGCAGGGAGATTCAACCAGTCCATCCTAAAGGAGATCAGTCCTGAGTGTTCATTGGAAGGACTCATGTTGAAGCTGAAACTCCAATACTTTAGTCACCTGATGCAGAGAGCTGATTCATTGGAAAAGACCCTGGTGCTGGGAAAGATTGGGGGCAGGAGGAGAAAGGGACGACAGAGGATGAGATGGTTGGATGGCATCACAGACTCAACGGACATGGGTTTGGGTGGACTGGGAGTTGGTGATGGACAGGGAGGCCTGGCGTGTTGCGATTCATCAGGTCACAGAGTCAGACACGACTGAGCGACTGAACTGAACTGAATATAAAAGGATAATAAATGAACAAAATAAACAACTTTTGCCAGTAAACCTGATAACTTAGAGGAAATGGATATATTCTTTGAAAAGTATTATTTACCATTAGTTCCATCCATAGGATTTTCCAGGTAAGAATACTGGGGTGGGTTGCCATTTCCTTCTCCAGAGGATCTTCCTGATCCAGGGATCGAATCCAGGTCTCCCACATTGTAGGCAGACGCTTTACCATCTGAGCCACCAGGGAAATCCCACCAAAGTTAGCTCAAGAATAAGCAGAATGGAAAATTTTTATATATTTATTAATGATATTAAGTTAGAAAGGAAAAGAAAAAATTTTTCAATAAATAAAACTCCAGAGCTAGATGGTTTCACTAGTGAATTTTATCATATATTTAATAAGGAAATAGTGACAATTTTACACAAGATCTTTCACTTACTAAAGAAAGGAATGCTTTTCAATTCATTTTATGAAGGAAGCATAAAAATAACAAAATCAGACAAAGATATCAGAAGAAAACATTATTACAGACTATTGTCTATTGAGAACAAAAATGCAAAAATTCTCAACAGAATCATATCAAATAGAATCAGCACTATGTACCAAGATAATACTTCATGACTAAGTAGGGTTTATTCCATGAATGCAAAGTTATTTAAACATTTAGAAACTGATCAGTGTATTTCATCACATCGACAGAACAAAAGAAAAAGTCAATTTAATATCTCAGTACTTTAAGAAAAAGCACTGGAAAAATTCAAACACTTACTTATTATAAAAACCAGAAATAGAAGGGACTTTTCTTAACTTGATAAAAGGTGTACATAAAATACTTACAGCTAACCTACTTAAAGATCAGAAACTGAACACTAAGAGCAGAAATAAGGCAAGAATCTCCACTCTTCCTCCAGATCAGGTACAAGGCAATGGTGCCCACTCTCACCACTATTATTCAATATAGTTTTGGAAGTCTTAGCCACAGCAATCAGAGAAGAAAAAGACATAAAAGGAAGTCAGATTGGAAAAGAAGAATCAAAACTCTCACTATTTGCAGATGACATGATACTGTACATAGAATACCCTAAAAATGCCACCAGAAAATTACTAGAGCTAACCAACAAATATAGTAAAGTTGCAAGATATAAAAGTAACATGCAGAAATCCATGGCACTCCTATACATTACCAATGAGAAATCAGAAAGAGAAATTAGGGGGGAGGGGTGGGAATCCCATTTACCATTGCAACAAAAAGAATAAAATACCTAGGAATAAACCTACCTAAAGAGACAAAAGACCTGTATAAAGAAAACTATAAGACACAGATGAAAGAAATTAAAGATGACACAAACAGATGGAGATATATATCATGTCCCAGAGGGATGGTATGGGGAGGGAGGTAGGAGGGGGGTTCAGGATTGGGAATATGTGTACACCCGTGGCAGATTCATGTTCAGTTCAGTTCAGTCGCTCAGTCGTGTCCAACTCTTTGCAACCCCATGAATCGCAGCACGCCAGGCCTCCCTGTCCATCACCAACTCCTGGAGTTCAGAGACTCATGTCCATCGAGTGAGTGATGCCATCCAGCCATCTCATCCTCTGTCGTCCCCTTCTCCTCCTGCCCACAATCCCTCCCAGCATCAGAGTCTTTTCCAATGAGTCAACTCTTCGCATGAGGTGGCCAAAGTACTGGAGTTTCAGCTTCAGCATCATTCCCTCCAAAGAAATCCCAGGGCTGATCTGCTTCAGAATGGACTGGTTGGATCTCCTTGCAGTCCAAGGGACTCTCAAGAGTCTTCTCCAACACCACAGTTCAAAAGCATCAATTCTTTGGGGTTCAGCCTTCTTCACAGTCCAACTCTCACATCCATACATGACCACAGGAAAAACCATAGCCTTGACTAGACGGACCTTGGTTGGCAAAGTGATGCCTCTGCTTTTTAATGTGCTATCTAGGTTGGTCATAACTTTCCTTCCAAGGAGCAAGCGTCTTTTAATTTCATGGCTGCAGTCACCATCTGCTGTGATTCTGGATCCCAGAAAAATAAAGTCAGCCACTGGTTTTCACTGTTTCCCCCTCTATTTGCCATGAAGTGATGGGACCAGATGCCATGATCTTCATTTTCTGAATGTTGAGCTTAAAGCCAACTTTTTCACTCTCCACTTTCACTTACATCAAGAGGCTCTTTAGTTATTCTTCACTTTCTGCCATAAGGGTGGTGTCATCTGCATATCTGAGGTTATTGATATTTCTCCTGGCAATCTTGATTCCAGCTTGTGCTTCCTCCAGCCCAGTGTTTCTCATGATGTACTCTGCATATAAGTTAAATAAACAGGGTGACAATATACAGCCTTGATGTACTCCTTTTCCTATTTGGAACCAGTCTGTTGTTCTATGTCCAGTTCTCACTGTCACTTCCTGACCTGCATACAAATTTCTCAAGAGGCAGGTCAGGTGGACTGGTATTCCCATCTCTTGAAGAATTTTCCACAGTTTATTGTGATTCACACAGTCAAAGTCTTTGGCATAGTCAATAAAGCAGAAAAAGATGTTTTTCTGGAACTCTCTTGGTTTTTTGATGATCCAGTGGATGTTGGCAATTTGATCTCTGGTTCTTCTGCCTTTTCTAAAACCAGCTTGAACATCTGGAAGTAAATGGTTCACATATGGCTGAAGCCTGGCTTGGAGAATTTTGAGCATTACTTTACTAGTGGTGAGATGAGTGCAATTGTGCTTCCTAAGTCCCACCTGACTTCACATTCCAGGATGTCTGGCTCTATGTGACTGTGAGTGATCACACCTTCATGATTATCTGGGTTGTGAAGATCTTTTTTGTATAGTTCTTCTGTGTATTCTCGCCACCTCTTCTTAATATCTTCTGCTTCTGTTAGGTCCATACCATTTCTGTCCTTTATCAAGCCCATCTTTGCATGAAACGTTCCCTTGGTATCTCTAATTTTCTTGAAGAGATCTCTAGTCTTCCCCATTCTATTGTTTTCCTCTATTTCTTTGCATTGATCACTGAGGAAGGCTTTCTTATCTCTCCTTGCTATTCTTTGTAACTCTGCATTCAAATGGGTATATCTTTCCTTTTCTCCTTTGCTTTTCGCTTCTCTTCTTTTCACAGCTATTTGAAAGGCCTCCTCAGACAGCCATTTTGCTTTTTTGCATTTTTTTTTCCTTTGGGATGGGCTTGATCCCTATCTCCTGCACAATGTCACGAGCCTCCGTCCATAGTTCATCAGGCACTCTGTCTATCAGATCTCATCCCTTAAATCTATTTCTCACTTCCACTGTATAGTCATAAGAGATTTGATTTAGATTGTACCTGAATAGTCTAGTGGTTTTCCCCACTTTCTTCAATTTAATTCTGAATTTGGCAATAAGGATTTCATGATCTGAGCCACAGTCAGCTCCCGGTCTTGTTTTTGCTGACTGTATAGAGCTTCTCCATCTTTGGCTGCAAAGGATATAATCAATCTGATTTCGGTGTTGACCATCTGGTGATGTCCACGTGTAGAGTCTTCTCTTGTGTTATTGGAAGAGGGTGTTTGCTATGACCAGTGCATTCTCTTGGCAGAAGTCTGTTAGCCTTTGCCCTGCTTCATTCTGTATTCCAAGGCCAAATTTGCCTGTTACTCCAGGTGTTTCTTGGTGCTTAGTGAAATGCAAATCAAAACTACTATCACCTCACACCAATCAAAATGGCCATCATCAAAAAATCTACAAACAATGAATCCTGGAGACAGTGTGGAGAAAAGGGAACCTGTTGCATTGTTGGCAGGAATTTAAATTGGTACAGCCACTATGGAGAACAGTATGGAAATTCCTTTTACAATCTAGGAGTAAAACTACTACATTACCCAGCAATCCCACTACTGGGCAAATATATCCTGAGAAAACCATAACTGAAAAAATACATATGTAGCCCAACATTCATAGCAGCACAATTTACAATAGCTAGGACATGGAAACAACCTAGATGTCCATCATCAGATGAATGGATAAAGAAGTTGTGGTAGATATATACAATAGAATATTACTCAGCCATAAAAGGAATGCATTTGAGTCAGTTCTAGTGACGTGGATGAACCTAGGGCCTGTTATGCAGAGTGAAGTCAGAAAGAGAAAATCAAATTTTGTATATTAACATATATATACAGAATCTAGAAAAAATGATACTAATGAACCTACTTGCAAGGCAGGAATAGCAATGCAAACATAGAGAACAGACTTTGGATATAGTATGGGTAGGAGAGGGTGGGACAAATTGATATATATACATTACCATGTGTAAAATAGATAGCTAGTGGAAAGCTGCTGTACAGACACAGGGAGCTCAACCCAGTGCTCTATGACAACCTAGAGGAGTGGGATGGGGTGGGAAGTAAGGGGGAGGTTCAGGAGGGAGGGGACATATTTGTATTTGTGGCTTATTCATGTTGTTGTATGGCAGAAGCCAACACAATATTGAAACACAATTATCTACCAATAAAAATAAATTTTTAAAAAGAAAAATATCCACTCTTGCAGTTTCTATTTAATATTATACTGGAGGTCCAGCCAGTGCAATAAGACAAGAAAAAGAAATAAATGTCATAAAGATTAAAAACAAGTAAACCTGTTTATATTGTCAGATGATGTTTATCTTGTTGAAAATACCAAGGAATCTACCCCAAAAAAGTACTAAAATTAGTAAAGGAATTCAACAAGATCACAAGATACAAGATCAATATATGAAAATCAGATATAAATTGGTTATCATTGAAATTTAAGACCTCTTATCTTCAAGAGAAATTGTTAAGAAACTAAAAAGCCATGTCCTACTGGAATAAAATATTCACAAAATATATGTGCATAAAAGACAAATAAAATATGAACAAGAATATTTTACACATATTCCACAAGAGAAGATATAACACATATAATAAGCACATGAAATGATGCACAGTCATTAGTCATCATGGTAATCCACATTAGAGCCAAAAATGAGATACTACTAGGGTGCTGTGCTGCTATGCTGTGCTTAGTCACTCAGTCATGTCCAACTCTTTGTGACCCCATGGACTGTAGCCCACCAGACTTCTCTGTCCATGGGGATTCTCCAGGCAAGAATATTACAGTGGGTTGCCATGCCCACCTCCAGGGGATCTTCCCAACCCAGGAATCAAACACAGGTGTCCCACATTGCAGGTGGATTCTTTACCATCTGAGCCACCAGGAAGGCCAAGAATACTGGAGTGAGTAGCCTATCCCTTCTCCAGGGGATCTTCCTGATCCAGGAATTGAACTGGGGTCTCCTGCATTACAGGCAGATTCTTCACCAGCTGAGCTACCAGGAAAGCTCTAGGGTTACCAAAATTAAAAGTATGAAAATTCTAAGTGTTGACAAAGATGTGGAAAAAATTGATTTTCATACATCCCTATTGGGTACAACTACTTTGACCATTTTGGAAAAGAGTTTGGTAGTTTTTAGGAAGTCAAATGTACATTTATCAGGACTTCTCCAGTAGTCCAGTGGCTAAGGCTCCATGTTCCCAGTGCAGAGGGTCCGAGTTTGATCCCTGGTCGGGAAACTAGATCTCATATGCCACAACTAAAAGGGTTCACATGCTATAACTAAAAGATCCTGCATGCCATAGTGAAGATCAAAGATCCCACATGCCATGACTAAGACCCAGGGCAGCCAAATAAATCAAAATAAATAAAATTTTAAAATATATATAGACATTTATCACATGATTTGGCAGCTCCACTTCTAGATATTTACCCAAAGAGAAATGAATATATATGTATACCTCCAAAAAATTTTCAAAAATGCTATTAGTTTTGTTTGTAAGAGTCCCAAATTGAAAACAACTCAAATGTCCATCAAGAAGGGAATAGATAAAAACACCATAGGATGATCATAAGGTGATGTCATAGTCAACAATTTTTTTTTAATTACTGCTTTAAGCAGTAATATGGATGATTTTCTAAAACGTATGACTAATGGAAAAGATCAGACAAGTCCTAGTACAAGCAAAACAGTTTCTAGTCAAAGAAAATCAATGATAGGTGCCAAGAGAAAGGTGGAGTGACTGACTGCAAAGGGATGCAAGGAAACATTCTGGAACAACAGAAATCTTTTTGTGGGATGGTGGTAACATGGATGCATATGTATGTCAAAACTTGTTTAACTATTCACTTAAACATATGTTTATAAATTATGGCTCAATACGTTTGATTTAAAAAATAATCATTCTGACAAGAACAATGAAGACAGTCACGGGGCAAGGATAGAAGGGAAAAATATCATGAGGTATGCACAGTAAGTTTACCTCTTCGTTTGAGGATAGGAAGACATTTTTGTAACTGCAATAATGACTCTCTATTCCCAGATAAAGACTAATGAGAATAAAAGCAGTTTCAAAGAACTCAATTCAGCCCTTGGTAGAACAGGCTTTTTTTTTTTTTTTTTTTTTTTCATTGAAAGATAATTGCTTTACGGTATTGTGTAGAACAGGCATTTTTAATGTGAAATAAGGAAAAGGACTTTAAAAGGTAATGGGGACTAAGTCTTATTCCAGGAGGCACTCTAACAGAAGCAGGGAAGAAGCATATACTATTCAGAACATTGATATAACCCATTGGTTTCATAGAAGTAGAACTTTCCTACTTCAGAATTATGAGGCTATATGAATATATTTTCTGTTTTCAATATGAGTTAGATTGAATTGTCCTGAAGAATAAATGCTTGTTCTTGGGAGAGATGCGAACATATGTCTTTAATTTTAAAGAAACAGATATGCTCACAAGTCAAGCTGCAGAGCCCTGGATGCCCACTTCCACTCCATCCCTCTTCTGTGAACAGCAAAAGATCTTAGACACCATTGACCCTTTCTCTGAGTCCAGACCAAACACCCTAGATCTGAATCTTGGTTATTTGAATGTGGGATAAGGAATACTTTCAAGTACTTGATTTTCTTTGGGTTTTGGCATGAAGACCCCAGGCAGGTGAGTTAGGATTATCAAGAGATGAGAAGGAACTCAAAAAAAAAAAGGGGGGGGCACAAACCTTGGATCAGAGGAGCAGGTTAGCAAATGGCTTGAATCCTTAGGCAACTCCCTTTGGACTCCTAGGTAAACCATATCTAGCAAGAAATTTAAACTTGACCCCCTTGTGTTATAATTCCCATCACAAACTGCTATATACCTTCAGTGAATAACTGTAAATTTCCACAAAGCCTGATAAGATTATCTTGGGGAAGCTCAAGCCAAGTTACAAAGGAGAAGAGAGTCAGCCCTTCTGAACTTCATAGGGCCTCTGATAGGGGCTTAACTTAGATCTGATAAAGTGTGTTGAATTCCATGAAAACCAACTAGTTCACTAGTTTTCCATGAAAACCAAACTAGTTCAGTGAGCCTGAAAGAGAAAATGAGTAAAGGGGGAGAAGCAGAAGCTCCTTCTTTTGGAAGCAAAGTGCCAGACTGCTAAGAGAAAGAGGGAAGAAAGATATTCTCAAGCAATAAAAACTAAGAGTGACAAATATTTACTGTGTACTACAATGCACCTGGTACTGTTACAAGGCCTTAGGGCATAGCAGCTCTTACAGTTTCCCAATCACATTAGAAACAGGTATTATTATTATTTCAGCAATAGTGAAATTGATGTTCAGGGGATTCTAATAAATTGCTAGAGGCTATATAACTAGTTAATGTTGCATGATGTCAGGTTTAAAATTCAAGTTTCTACAGGCTAGAAGTCATAATTTAGAAAAAGAAGAGAAAGTCACAGAATAGGAAAGAGAAATGAATCCAAACTCACATGGCAGAGAGTGCAGCAGGAGGAGGGTACACAATTTCTATGGTATTAGGCCAGGATAACACTGAAACCTCACTCTTCTTGGATGTGGCAATTAGCTATTTAGCCAGCAGTCACCACTCTTCTGTGAGATCCTTCACTCCGAAATCCTCAGACTAGTTGAAGCCTATTTTTTCTTGAATCTTAAAATGTAGCTACAGATACCAGCAGAGGTACTGTCTCCATCTGGAAACTTGTTAGAAATGCACATTCTCATATCCATCCCCAGAGCAGAAACTCTGGTGGACAGGTTCAGCAAATGCATTTTTAATATAATTTTGTGTTTTTTAGTCTAAAACAACACAGATTTGTTATCTTGCAGTTATGTTGGTTAGAATTCCTAGATAGACCTCACTTGGCTAAAGTCAAGGTAGCAGTAGGGCTGAGCTTCTTTCTGGAGAAGCTAGAGGAGAATTCACTTTCCTGCTTTTTCCAGCTTCTAGAAGCCACCTGCTTTCCTTGGCTCATAGCCCCTTATTCCATCTTCAAAGTCAACAGCAATGAGTCAAGTCCTTCTCACATCACACCACTCTGACCTCCTCTTCTGCCTCCCTCTTCTGCTTTTAAGGAGACTGGTGCTGACTGGACCCACTCAGATAATCCAGGAGAATCTCCCTCGTTTAAGATCAACTAATTAGTAACCTTAATTCCATCAGCAATTTTGTCTGGGCTTAAACTACAGACATCTTCAGCAGCTATATGTAGCCAGCCGGAAAGTGTTGCTGGCCACTCAAAAGTTTGAGATCCAGCACTTAGGCCTCAGCATTTGTCAAAGGCTTGTCCCCAGGTCCCCCCAGGCCACATGATTAGAGCCCCAGTTTCCAGAATATGAAAGAAACTAGACCATAGCTAAAAGGCCTGGGTACAAATGATGTTATTAGGGTAAAATCACAACCACCAGGCTGCAATGAACTTTTCCCTGCTACTGAAGCTTGTCACTTTTGAAATATCATCATTAAAAACCTGGATGCACCAGCTCCTGGGATGACCCAGAGGGATGGTATGGGGAGGGAGGAGGGAGGAGGGTTCAGGATGGGGAACACATGTATACCTGTGGTGGATTCATTTTGATATTTGGCAAAACTAATACAGTTATGTAAGGTTTAAAAAAAAAAAGAACCTGGATGGTATTCAAGAGCTAGTATAATTTACAAAGAATCTGTTAAACAAGCCAGGCTTGTGGAGTTGTTCTGCTATATGAGCATTTTTCTCTTTAATGATTAGGTTGCGAAGAAAAGGAACCAGCTCTCCTATCCAGATAGTCAAGCTGAGCTGTCTTTTCTCAGATGCTTCTATGTCTATGACAAAAGCTTCACACTGAAAAATAATGGGCCCTGGTTGTTGGGTCATTGAATATTCCTTTATTCCTCCTAATCTCCGCAATAACAGAATTTGGATATATGAGTAGCAGACAGAGATCACCGATAATGCTCTGTCTTGGTTGAAAACATTTTGCCAAAGATGCTGTACACATTTCCTCAATTAGATTTTTTCATTAAATTTCTTTGTACTTTTCTTTTTTTTTCCTCCAAACTTGAACCTGACCTAATGTTCACCTTGATATTTAGTTGATGCTGACTGGCTTATTTTCTTCTTTCTTTTTTAATATGCAGTGTTCATAAGAACATGTTTTAAGAGTTACATGTGGGCAAAAAGGTTACTCGAGCCAAATTAAACCAAATTACAGTAAGTAACAATAGAGGAAATAAGATATTTCATTAAAATGATACATTCTTATTATGCATTATCATGTATTTAATACAGGACTTGCTATACATCACAAGTGTGTTATTACTATGCATATTTAGGGTACGAAAGTAATGAAAACAATATTTCATTCTGTAATAGTAAAGTAGTTTTATGGGCAAAATTTGAATGGGAAGCAGTAAAATCAAAAAGTAAACCTTAGATTAGTTGTTTGTCAGTTGCTTCATTTGCTATTATTTTCTCCCATTCTGAAGGCTGCCTTTTCACCTTGCTAATAGTTTCCTTTATTGTGCAGAAGCTTTTAAGTTTGATTAGGTCCCATTTGTTAATTTTTGTTTTTATTTCCAATATTCTGGGAGGTGGGTCATAGAGGATCCTGCTGTGATGTATGTTGGAGAGTGTTTTGCCTATGTTCTCCTCTGGGAGTTTTATAGTTTCTAGTCTTACGTTTAGATCTTTAATCTATTTTGAGTTTATTTTTGTGTATGGTGTTAGAAAGTGTTATAGTTTCATTCTTTTACAAGTGGTTGACCAGTTTTCCCAGCAAGCAACTCCTACAGCTCAACTGTAGAAAAATAAATGACCCAATCAAAAAATGGGCCAAAGAACTAAATAGACATTTCTCCAAAGAAGACATACAGATGGCTAACAAACACATGAAAAGATGCTCAACATCACTCATTATCAGAGAAATGCAAATCAAAACCACTATGAGGTACCATTTCACACCAGTCAGAATGGCTGCGATCCAAAAGTCTACAAGCAATAAATGCTGGAGAGGGTGTGGAGAAAAGGGAACCCTCTTACACTGTTGGTGGGAATGCAAACTAGTACAGCCACTATGGAGAACAGTGTGGAGATTCCTTAAAAAACTGGAAATAAAACTACCTTATGATCCAGCAATCCCACTGCTGGGCATACATACTGAAGAAACCAGAAGGGAAAGAGACACGTGTACCCCAATGTTCATCGCAGCACTGTTTATAATAGCCAGGACATGGAAGCAACCTAGATGTCCATCAGCAGATGAATGGATAAGAAAGCTGTGGTACATATACACAATGGAGTATTACTCAGCCATTAAAAAGAATACATTTGAATCAGTTCTAATGAGGTGGATGAAACTGGAGCCTATTATACAGAGTGAAGTAAGCCAGAAGGAAAAACAGAAATACAGTATACTAACGCATATATATGGAATTTAGAAAGATGGTAACAATAACCCTGTGTACGAGACAGCAAAAGAGACACTGATGTATAGATCAGTCTTATGGACTCTGTGGGAGAGGGAGAGGGTGGGGAGATTTGGGAGAATGGCATTGAAGCATGTATAATATCATGTATAAAACGAGTCGCCAGTCCAGGTTCGATGCACGATACTGGATGCTTGGGGCTGGTGCACTGGGACGACCCAGAGGGATGGTATGGGGAGGGAGGAGGGAGGCGGGTTCAGGATGGGGAACACATGTATACCTGTGGCGGATTCATTTCGATATTTGGCAAAACTAACACAATATTGTAAAGTTTAAAAATAGAATAAAATTTTAAAAGTAAACCTGATAATCTCTGAAATAAGGTTAGGATGGGAGGGTAGGTATGGGGAGAGGGTGCTTGAAAGAGATGTGGAAGGAAACAGATAACTGGGAGAGAAAATAAATTCCCATTTGTTCGGCAGTAGGTCTGTGTTTGTGAGTGCTAAAGTTAGTGAGGGCTCCAAGCTGTAGTGAACCAGGGTTCACTTTGATGGGGAAAGCAAGAAACAATTGAATCCCATGGTCAAGACAGTCACCACCATTTCTTGAGTAGGAGGAGACAGTTGAAGACGAAAAATGTGCTAAAATAAAGCAAGAAGGAAGTGGTCACAGTCTTAAGGGAATGAGGAGTAGGACAGCCAAAAACTCCAGACAAAATCAGGGTGCTGCAATAAATTTACCCCAAACAAATACATCGAGGCAAGCCCATTTCTCCTTCTCAGGTTCAGAGGGTTATTTTCTCTGTGCACATTGGAATGGCCTGGAAAGTCTTTACCTCTGGAGTTATGCTTCCAGATTTCTCTTTACTTGGGAATTGAAGCAAAAGAGTACACACTTAAAATGGTTCAGGAGACCATGACGCAAACATTTTGAGGTATTTAGGGACCATGGGATGTATGAGACGCACACAATGCCTTTGCATCTTAACCCAAATCCAGTGGCATGGGCTTCCCTAGTGACTCAGTGGTAAAGAATCTGCCTACCAATGCAGGAGACATGGGTTTGATCCCTGCTTCAAGAAGATCCCACATGCTACAGAGCAACTCAGCCTGTGCACCACAACTAATGAGCCTGTGCGCCACAGCTAGTGAAGACCACAGGCCCTAGAGCCCATGCTCCACAGGAAGAGAAGCCACTGCGATGAGAAGCCTGAGCACCACAACTAGAGAGCAGCCACTGCTCACTGCAACTAGAGAAAAGCCCATGCAGCAACGAAGACAGTGCAGCCGAAAACAACTAACTAAATAAAAATTATTTTTAAAATTCCAGCAGCGTGTGAATCCCACTTTAAGCACAAGGAAGGTATATTGCCTTCATTTGTTCACTTTAAACGACCTGAGTATAATTCACACTGAAGTTGCTGTGAAGGAGGAAGTAGGATAGATTAACCTTTCGGTGCCACACCTGGTCTCCGGATTTCCCAACGTGTTAATGAATTTCCTGAGATGGGAGCGTCAGACCTGCTGGCAGTACATTAATCTGAGAGAGCATGCAGCAATACATCCTCCAGACTCAAAGGTGGGTGAACCAATTTAGAAAATGTTAAATCAAGTCCAAGCCGTTCCCTAAAGACAGTACCAACTGCAAAGCCCAAAGACATCTGGAAAAGTTACTCTGGCACAGCTTACTCAGTTGCTGCTGAATTTCTAGCCTACTTTCTTCATTTGCATCTAGAAAATAGGGGATTTGACCCTATGCCTCTCTGAAATTCCTGCAGAGTAAAGAGGAACTATAAACAAGAAGTTATTTCTCAAATGTACCAACCCATAGGTCAGCACCTACTCTGTTCAGTATGCCTGTGGAGATACAGATATTTTTAATGAGCAGCCTGACTATAAAGATAAATATATGCTTTTAAAAATATATCTTGTCATTGGAAGTAACTGAGGATGAGAATCTACTGGGAAGTAAGCATTTTTTTAGTAACTAATTTTTAGATTTTTTTTTCTGGTGGAATTCAAAAGCATGTTTAAGATGGGCTGGTGAACATGATAAGCAGATAAGAAGACAGCACAAAGGAATCTCATTCTTAAAGGGATTTACTAAATTTAAACACCTGAGGCCAAATCCAGTGTGAACAAAACTGGAAAGCCCACCTGGGCTGTGTTGTGGAGGAGTCAGGCTGGGCAACGCTTCACAGAAACCAAGGGGTGTCTATGCAGATGTGTGCAGAGTAGGAACAGGAAGAGGAACAGGATCCTGGGGATTCTTCGACCTAAGTATATAAACCCAAGGGATGGAGAGAATTGCAAATAAAATGGAGATGGTTCAGGGAGAAAGAAACTGAAAAGTAGCTCCCCCAGCACGAGGAGCCTGGACAGTGAGCTAAGCAGAGGGCAGACCTTGCTCTGTCCTGCTCCAAATGATTCCTTTGTCCAAATTCTCACTTCCCCGGGACCAGGACAGGGAAGACAGTTTCTCTTTGTTACTCTAGCCCTAAAACTGAGTGGGATACCAGGCATAGAGCAGAGGGGTTCATAAATGTGCAGACTGAATCAATATGGCAACCATTCAACCCACATGTGAAACCACATGTGCTGGGATCATATCCCCGACACTTAATCTTGGTGTTCCCTAAGTTTCCTGCCCCTCTGCCTTAAAACTTATACGCGGAGGGCTTGGCTTTTTCCAGGAGCCTGCATAGATTAGCAGAAGTTATGTATTGTGTGAGCTGCCGTAGGCTATAAGACTGTAGCTTTAATTTCAGGAGATACTATTAGATTACTTGCCAAAAAACTCTACAGCAATTCACATTTCAGAAGTTTATGAGTATACACTTTTCCCTGCTTTCCTACCTAAAATTATTATCCTCATTCTAGTTTTTGACAATCAGATAGGTATAAAGGGAAAGTTAATAACTGCTTTCATTTATATTTTACTCACTACTAGTCAACGTGAGCATATTCTCATGTATTTATTGGCAATTTGTATTTGTTCATCTGTAAATTACTTATTCATTTTTAATCTATTTTTCTATTACATTGTCTCTTTTGTTTATTTGTTTTTACCAATTTGTAAAAGTCCATTAAACATGATAGATATTAGCTCTGTTACACATTTTAAATTTGCTTCCATATAAAATTCGTCTGTTAATTTTGCTTATGTTATCTTTGTGTGCCCACTGTGGTGAATTTAAGCATAAAGAAAGTGAGGCACCTCCCTGGTCATCCAGTAGCTAAGACTTCATGCTCCTAATGCAGGAGGCCTGGGTTCCATTCCTAGTCCTGGAACTAGGTCCCACATGTTGCAGCTAAGAGTCCATATGCTGCCACTAAAGATCCACAACAAAGATCAAAGATCCACGTGTTGCAACTAAGTCCTGGCACAGCTAAGAAAATAAAGAAAAAAAATTTTTTAAAGGGACATTGCCTGCCTGCTAAGTCACTTCAGTCGTGTCCGACTCTGTGCGACCCCAGAGACAGCAGCCCACCAGGCTCCCCCGTCCCTGGGATTGTCCAGGCAAGAACACTGGAGTGGGTTGCCATTTCCTTCTCCAATGCAGGAAAGTGAAAAGTGAAAGTGAAGTCACTCAGTCATTTCCAACCCTCAGCGACCCCATGGACTGCAGCCTACCAGGCTCCTCCGTCCATGGAATTTGCCAGGCAAGAGTACTGGAGTGGGGTGCCATTGCCTTCTCCATTAAAGGGACATTAGCTGTTTTATATTTTGGTGGAGCAGTGGAGAAACTGACTCAGGGTTAAGAATCAAAGAATGCTGTCCAATCCATGATGCAGAACCAACCCATCTGGGATTATGACACCCAACACGCGTGCCAGCAACTTGCTTCACTGCAACCACAGGGCTAACGTCCCCACAGTTGGTGAGCAGGCCTCTCTCTTCAGTTGGACATAATAAGGAAGTATGCCATCCTGACCACAAGTTGGCAGCTCCCTTGAGATCTAAGGGTCACCTGTCTTAGGATGTAGCTGAACATGAAGATGGCAGAACAGGCAGACAGAAGCCAAGCATGGCAGCATTAAACCACAGCCTGAAACAGACTTAAAGTCAGTGATTCCTCTGTATTCCCTGTTCGATGAAATAACAACTATCCAGATCATTTAAGCTTACATCAGGGTTTCTGATACTTGAGCCGAAAATGTCCTAAGAGATGCAGAAGACACAATGTTCTGATGCTTTTGTTCGTGGTGGATGTTTAAAAACATTTTCTATGTTTCCGACAATAGATCAATTGATCTAGGAAACCACCCATACTATTAGGTTTTCTAATTTATGTTGGAAGCAGCAAGTACAATTCTCTTATGATGTGTTCTATATTGTCCAGTATTTTCAAATACCTTTTAACTCATTGGTGCTATTCTTTCAAAGGGAAACAGACAGTGTTATTTTGTTGAAAAAGGTGAAGAAAATACTAGAGCTCCACATTGCTCAGATTTCTCAGTGGACCCCAAAGCAATAAGGCTCCACAGAACACCAGGTGAGAAACACTGCTGGAATGCCACCACTGTCTAAGAGTAAAGTTCACCCTATAGTTTGTTTTAGTTCTATTTTGCAGATTTTTAAAATTTATTTTAGATACATATTCATTTGGTTCAAACACCAAAAACATGAAATGTCATTTGGTAAAACATATCTCTACATCCCCCATACCACATTTATCCAGTTCCCTGTCTGGCCAGTGTTATGTTTAATATTCCTATTTCCAGATAATCTTTAAATTAATATGAATATAAAAATTGTATATACTACACAGCTACATATATTCACACACACCTATATATTTTATTTCTGTAGTGCTTTAGATAAATGGTAGCTTACTGTATACATATATGCATATATGTATATGGCTTAAAGCTCAACATTCAGAAAATGAAGATCATGGCATCTGGTCCCATCACTTTATGGGAAATAGATGGGGAAATAGTGGAAACAGTGTCAGACTTTATCTTTTTGGGCTCCAAAATCACTGCAGATGGTGACTGCAGCCATGAAATTAAAAGATGCTTACTCCTTGGAAGAAAAGTTATGACCAATCTAGATAGCATATTGAAAAGCAGAGACATTACTTTGCCAACAAAGGTCTGTTTAGTCAAGGCTATGGTTTTTCCAGTGGTCATGTATGGATGCGAGAGTTGAACTGTGAAGAAAGCTGAGTGCCGAAGAATTGATGCTTTTGAACTGTGGTGCTGGAGAAGACTCTTGAGAGTCCCTTGGACTGCAAGGAGATCCAGCCAGTCCATTCTGAAGGAGATCAGCCCTGGGTGTTCTTTGGAAGGAATGATGCTAAAGCTGAAACTCCAGTACTTTGGCCACCTCATGCGAAGAGTTGACTCATTGGAAAAGACTCTGATGCTGGGAGGGATTGGGGGCAGGAGGAAAAGGGGACAGGAGAGGATGAGATGGCTGGATGGCATCACTGACTCGATGGACGTGAGTTTGAGTGAACTCTGGGAGATGGTGATGGACAGGGAGGCCTGGCGTGCTGTGACTCATGGGGTCGCAAAGAGTTGGACACGACTGAGCGACTGAACTGAACTGAACTGATGATATGTATATGTGTGTATATATTTGTATTTGTCAAAATTTTTCCCCTGATAATGTATACCAGGGACCTCTCTACCTTAGAGATAGATAACACAATGTTCTATTATAGATATAGAGCATGACTAATCAGTTCCTTGCTGATGGCATTAAGATGTTTCTGTTTTTGCTATTATAAATAACTCTGTTGTGAACAATCTTGTACATGTGTCATTTCAAACATACTTGAGCATATCTACAGGATACATGCTGAGACATGGAATTTCTGGGTGACAGGGTAAATACATTTGTAAGTTTGATATATACTTTCCAGTCTCTAATTGCACTAATTTGCATTCCCACCAGTCATGAATGTCTGTTTCCTCCACTGCCTCACCATTATCTTGTGTTATCAAATTTTTAGATTTCTGCCAATATTATAGAATAAGATTGGATCTCTGTTTTTTATTTCTGTTTTTCCTTCTATGAATGAGATTGCACATCACTGCCTACGTGTAAGAGTTATTTGAAAGTCATCAGTCATCTCCTGTGAACTTCCATTCTCCTTCTTTGCCTATTTTGGTTTGTTGCTCTTTTTCTTACTTAGAGTTTATAGAAATTCTATATTTGAGAAGTTAACCACTTACCAGTGATGTCATTTGCAAATATTATTCTCAGTTTGTCATTTGTATTTTTTACTTACAGCATTTTTGCCATGCAAAATATTGTACCTTAATCTGTGTACAAATTAGATTTGTTTACAAATATTTGATGGCTTTTTCATCTTGTGTCAGCTACAAAGGACTTTTCCACTCCAAGGCTAAATACTATTCTCCATGTTTTCTTTTTATTATTATTATGTGTTTCACTTTTGAGACTGACTTTAGCAATTTTCCAATTTTCATGCCAAGTATTGTGAAATACACTAGGATATTCACCTACACCAATATCATTTCCTTTATAGTCCATCTTTTCCACATTGATTGAGATTAAACCTTTATCATACATAAGGAGTCCATTTCTTGATTTCATAGCATTGATCTGCCTATTCATTTTCCAGTGTCATAATGTTTAACACCTTGAGAAATATGGTCTATTTTTTAGGTGATAGCTCTGGTCTTCCTTCTTGCTTTTCTTTTATTGATCTTTGGTTATTCTTAGTTGAAATGGACCAATTTCTTGAAAGACACAATCTACAAAAACTCACATGAGGTGAAACAGATTTTCTGAACTGGCATACCTATGTATCTTAAATAAATTGAATCAATAATTAATTGCTTTCCAAAACAGAAAGTGCCAGATCCTGATGGTTTCACAAGTGAATTCTACCAAACACTGAAGGAAAAAATTATACCAATTCTCTACCATCTTTTTTAGAAAATAAAAGCAGAAGAGGCTGTCTTATGAGGCCAGCATTATCCTAATACCAAAATCAGATTGTGGTGCTGGGGAAGATTCTTGAGAGTCCCTTGGACTGCAAGGAGATCAAACCAGTCAATCCTAAAGGAAATCAGTCCTGAATGTTCATTGGAAGGACTGATGCTGAAGCTCCAATACTTTGGCTACCTGATAGAAAAAGCCAACTCATTGGAAAAGACCCTGATGCTAGGAAAGATTGAAGGCAGGAGGAGAAGAGGGCGACAGAGGATGAGATGGTTGGATGGCATCACCAATTCGATGGACATGAGTTTGAGCAAACTCTGGCAGATACTGAAAGACAGGGAGGCCTGGCATGCTGCAGTCCATGGGGTGGCAAAGAGTCAGACACAACTGAGAACTGAACAACAACAACAACAACATTATAATAAAATAAAACTACTGATCAATAACTCTTCTGAGCATAGACATAAAAATCCTCAACAAAATATTAGCAAATTGAATCCAACAAGATATATATACACCATAACTAAGTGGGATTTATTCCAAGTAGCCAAGGTTGGTTCAGCATTCAGAAACCAGTTTATGCCATCCCTCATATCAACAGACTAAAGAAGAAAAATCATGTCATATCAATAGGTGCAGAAAAAGCATTTGACAAAATTCAACATGCATTTTCAGCAAACTAGGATTAGGCTTCCCACCTGACCCAAACTATCACTGGATAGATATTAAAGTCCTGACACTCCTCCAGGCTTCCTCTGATACCATCCCAGCAGGGAGGTGGAAGAATAAACTCCGGGGGGCTGGAAGTCCCAGCTCCCTATGTGGTCTTGACTGAACAACTGAACACATATGCCCACCCCCAACCCCAGCCAAAAGAGGTGTTCATTTCAGCCTGGTGAGTTTGGAAATCTAGGATCTTCTCTCTGCCTTTGCCAGTATTGCGGAGGTGGGTAAAGGACACAGTTCTTCTCTATGACAACTGGCTGGAGTAGAGAGGTTACTGTCTAAAAGCTTTCTGTCTTGCTTGGTTGTGCATTTCTTTGTCCTTTAACAGGAGAGTGTGGGCTTCTGTAGGGCTTTATCTTACATCTTGGGGTTACCGGGTTCTTAGCTCCAAGTTGGAAGAAAAAAGAAAACCCAGAGCTCTTACCACTAGGCTGTTCACTGGGTCAGAGGTTCAGCCAGATACCCTCTTCACTCCACTTTTCAGAGCTTCCTGGTGTTTTGTATATAAAATCAGAGTGCTTCCTTAGATTCAATGATAGGAAGAGGGAAAAGCACACTTACAATATCTTCCAAAAAGTAGAAATCTTACTAGCTATTTGAAAATCTTTTTGTTGCAAATACAAAATGTAATATTTTATTCTATAATAGCATCGGACAATGTTCTGTGTATATATGAAAGTTATTAATGTGTGCATATTCATTTTTTTGCTTTTTATTTTGTATTGGAGTATAGCCAGTTAACAATTCTGTGATAGTTACAGGTGGACAGCAAAGGGACTCAGCCATACATATACATGTATCTATTCTCCCCCAGACTCCTCTCCCATCCAGGTTAACACATAACAGTTAGCAAGATTTCCTGTGCTATACAGTAATCCATTTTAATAAAGAAGTGTATGTTAGCACCCACTCACTAAGTTTTTTTGCTCTAGCCTTTTTTAGATATACAAACATATTGCCATAGATTTTTCTTTTTTTCACTTTTTATTACTTTTTTTCTTTTCTGTTACATGCTGCTGCTGCTGCTAAGTCGCTTCAGTTGTGTCCGACTCTGTGCCACCCAATAGACGGCAGACCACCAGGCTCCCCCATCCCTGGGATTCTCCAGACAAGAACAGTGGAAGAGGGGAGAAAGTACCAAATTACAGCGTTAATTAATGGTAGTGAAATTCTTTGTCTTCTTCCTCACTTAGAAATATTTTGTCCCTGCTTAAGCCTGATACTGGATTTGGGCTGGGATATTATTATGATATTGAGTGCTTTTAATAAGAAAGCTTTTGATGTCAAATGACTTTACAGACCTAAAGATTTGATTACCTAATATTTTCTTTTTATAATATTTATATAATAAACTATATTCATAGAATTCCTAATGTTGAATCATCCTTGCATTTTCAGAATAAATATCATTTGGACTCAACATATTTTTTAGCATGCTGCTAGATTCTATTTGCTAATATTTTATTTAACATTTTATATCAATATTTATAACTGAGACCGTTCTTTAGTTTTCATTTCTAAACATTCTTTGTCTAATGTTGGTATTGACATAATGTTTGCTTCATTAAGAGAATTTGGAAGCTTTCCTCAAACTTTCAGTTTATTTTTTTTAGTTTCTTTTCAATTTTTTTTAGTTGGAATCTCTACTTATTAACAGCCTTGATAGATTTCACCTATGAAACTATCATGTTCAGTAAATTGGGAAAGGAAGCATTTGCCAAGTTCCCTTATGTTTTCCGATGAAGTTCAGTTTGTTTACATTTTACAGTCTCATCTATGTATGTTTTGACAAATTATACTAGTTGAAAATCATCTATTTTTTAAAAGTTGTCTTCTTAGAAACAAATAAATTCATTTCCTACGATCCTTTGAATTGCCTTGGGATCTGGGTTATTTATGCCTGTATTTTTTGCCCTTTATTTTTTGAAAAACATGACTGGTAGGTTCAGTTTTTTTGTTTTTTTGTTTTTTTTCCTTCAGAAAATCAGCTTTTAGTTTTGTCTGTTATACATTTTGTCTATTTTCTAGAGGGTTTTATTTTGCTGTTGTCTTCAATTTTTTAATTTTTTTCTTTCCTTTGTACCTTGGTTCACTTTGCTGTTTCTTTTCTGATTTTTTTTTAATCAAACACTTCAAACTTTATTTTCATTAATACCAGTTTTATTGATATTAATATTTAAGTCAGTATACTCCTCAGTAAAAATTTAATTGTATCCTATGTTATTTTTTTTTATTTATTTTTTTTATTGAAGGATAATTGCTTTACAGAATTTTGGTGTTTTCTGTCAAACCTCAACATGAATCAGCCATAAGTATACCTATATCTGCTCCCTTTTGAACCTCCCTCCTATCTCCCTCCCCAACCCACCCCTCTAGGTTGATACAGAGTCCCTGTTTGAGTTTCCTGAGCCATATAGCAAATTCCCATCAGCTATCTATTTTATATATGGTAATGTAAGTTTCCATGTTACTCTTTCCATACATCTCACCCTCTCCTTCCCTCTCCTCATGTGCATGAGTCTATTCTCTGAGTCTCCATTGCTGCCCTGTAAATAAGTTCTTCAATACCATTCTTCTAGATTCCATATGTATGTGTTAAAATACGATATTTATCTCTCTCTTTCTGACTCACTTCACTCTGTATAATAGGTTCTAGGTTCATCCACCTCATCAGAACTGACTCAAATGCATTCCTTTTTATGGCTGAGTAATATTTCATTGTGTATATGTACCACAATTTCTTTATCCATTCATCTATTGATGGACACTAGGTTGCTTCCATGTTCTAGCTATTGTAAATAGTGCTACAATGAACAATGGGTGTATCCCATGCTGTCTTTTTAATTATTGTCTTTTATCTGCTTCACAACTTTTTGTTTGTACTTTCCTCCTTAACTGAAAGTTGTTCAAGGTTTCGGGTTGTTGCTGTTTTCCCTAAAGGTAGAAATGCTGCCTTCTTTCTTTTTGTTATTTTCCCACTTTAATATGTTACACTCATAGTGTCCATACTACTTCTACTTTTTTAAGTCATAAAAATTACTCTGTGGCCAAAAATATGGAGTCAATCCCATATTCTTTTATGCCAATTCCAGGGGCATTTGGGGGAAAAAAAAATCATGCAGTCTCTAATTTTAAAATGTTAGGTATGTGTACTACTCCACTCAGACTGTCATAACAAAACATCATACATTGGGTGGCTTAAACAACAGAAATTCATTTTCTCACAGTTCTGGAGTTTGGAAAAGTTCAAGATCAAGATTCTGGCAGAGTTCAGTTTCTAGTGAGGCTTATCTGGGGGTCTTGCCTTTGAGTGTACAAGAGGGAAAGATTTTCCTCTTTCTCTTCTTGTAAGGCCACCCATCTTATTGTTTTAGGGCCCCACCCATATGAGCTCATTTAATTTTAATTACCTCCTAAATTTTCCAAGCCAGGCTTCAGAAATATATGAACAGTGAACTTCCAGATATTCAAGCTGGCTTTAGAAAAGGCAGAAGAGCCAGAGATCAAATTGCCAACATCCACTGGATCATAGAAAAGCAAGAGAGTTCCAGAAAAACATCTATTTCTGCACCCTGCTTATTTAACTTCTATGCAGAGTACATCATGAGAAACGCTGGACTGGAAGAAACATAAGCTGAAATCAAGATTGCCGGGAGAAATATCAATAACCTTAGATATGCAGATGACACCACCCTTATGGCAGAAAGTGAAGAGGAACTCAAAAGCCTCTTGATGAAAGTGAAAGTGGAGAGTGAAAAAGTTGGCTTAAAGCTCAACATTCAGAAAACGAAGATCATGGCATCTAGTCCCATCACTTCATGGGAAATAGATGGGGAAACAGTGTAAACAGTGTCAGACTTTATTTTGGGGGGCTCCAAAATCACTGCAGATGGTGACTGCAGCCATGAAATTAAAAGACGCTTACTCCTTGGAAGGAAAGTTATGACCAACCTAGATAGCATATTCAAAAGCAGACACATTACTTTGCCAACAAAGGTCCGTCTAGTCAAGGCTATGGTTTTTCCTGTGGTCATGTATGGACGTGAGAGTTGGACTGTGAAGAAGGCTGAGCGCCGAAGAATTGATGCTTTTGAACTGTGGTGTTGGAGAAGACTCTTGAGAGTCCCTTGGACTGCAAGGAGATCCAACCAGTCCATTCTGAAGGAGATCAGCCCTGGGATTTCTTTAGAAGGAATGATGCTAAAGCTGAAACTCCAGTACTTTGGCCACCTCATGCAAAGAGTTGACTCATGGGAAAAGACTCTGATGCTGGGAGGGATTGGGGGCAGGAAGAGAAGAGGACGACAGAGGATGAGATGGCTGGATGGCATCACTGACTCGATGGACGTGAGTCTGAGTGAACTCCAGGAGTTGGTGATGGACAAGGAGGCCTGGCGTGCTGCGATTCATGGGGTCGCAAAGAGTCGGACATGACTGAGCGACTGAACTGAACTATGCCAAAGTCTTTGACGGTTTGGATCACAACAAACTGGAAAATTCTAAAAGAGATGGGAATACCAGACAACCTGACCTGCCTCCTGGGAAATCTGTACGCAGGTCAAGATCAAACAGTTAGAACTGGATACGGAACAACAGACTGGTTCCAAATAGGAAAAGGAGTATGTCAAGGCAGTATATTGTCACCCTGCTTATTTAACTTATATGCAGAGTACATCATGAGAAATGCTGGGCTGGAAGAAGCACAAGCTGGAATCAAGATTGCTGGGAGAAATATCAATAACATCAGCTATACAGATGACACCACCCTTATGGCAGAAAGTGAAGAACAATAAAAGAGCTTCTTGATGAAAGTGAAAGAAGAGAGTGAAAAAGTCGGCTTAAAGCTCAACATTCAGAAAACAAAGATCATGGCACCTGGTCCCATCACTTCATGGAAAATAGATGGGGAAATAGTGGCTGACTTTATTTTGGGGGGCTCCAAAATCACTGCAGATGGTGACTGCAGCCATGAAATTAAAAGACACTTGATGTTCGGGGCCGGCGTGAGGCACTTTGCCCATGGCAAAGGTCATGAGGAAGGAGGCTCGACATATGCAAAGGCGGGGTCAAGCCTCAGGAGTCCCCCTGGAAATCCTTGAGCATCTACCCCCATAACCAGAGCCTGCCTACTTTACTACTTTGTGCTCTCACCTACATCTCTGACTTTACGGGGGGCTGTCCCCCACCACCTCTTTCTGAGAAGGAGTTAACTTAGAGCTCCAGTTAATAAAAACTCCTGGGCGTGACAAGAGTGTTTTAACCTACAAACTCCTCTGAAGGTTCTCTAGCCTGCCTGACAGGCTTGTCCGGCCACATGTGATTGCTCACAGCCTCCCAACCGTGAGAGGCACGAGATGCTTTAAACCTTCTAAAAACAGGTTCCTTAGAAAAGTTAGAAAACCATTAGTATAAGTATAGTGGGCTGATTAGAAATTGTATTGGTGAAGGGTTTTTCATTTGTTGAGCCAATGTTTGTTGCTACGTCTCCACATCCCCTGCCCTTACACACATTAATGAATATATAGAAGAAACAAGTATTAACCTTGGATATTAATCACGTTAGACCTTAGGCTAAGTAAATTCTTTCCTTAATTAAAAACCACTACACCCTCACCCTATAAGAATGTAACTTTATCTGGTACCTTCGGAAGGTGGAGTCTTTTTTAAGAATAATCACCCCTGGAGAAATAAATGTCCTGGTTGACTGACCACTGTCACAAGGAGAGGGTCATAAATTGTCAGCAGGCCCCCTGGCCAGAAGATGATGTAACACCCCTAAGACCTCTGTATACATTTTTATGAAACACCTGACTTTGATAAAAGTCAGAACTGCTGACCCCACGTGACTTTTGCATAACATCTCAGTGTATAAAAGTAGACCATGGAAAATAAAGAACTGGGATCAGTTCCTCGAAATACTGGTCTCTCCATGTCTCTCTCTCTCTCAAACTCTGGCTGTGTTTCCATCTGGAGTGCGGAGCCCGCCATGCTTACTAATTATGCCTGGGCTTCTAAGATCCAACCGGGGAGGCCTCAGTGTCTCCTCTCCTTCAGGAGAACGGAAGGACACCTGCGGCCTACGTAAGTGGTGCAAGCTTCTTGTCTTGAAGTTTTATTGGTTTCCCACGTAAACCAAGCTACTCAGCCTCTTTCCTCCACTGAATTTTCCTACTGAGCTATCCTTATTCTATTACTCTTTATATCTCTAATTAATATCTAATTGAAGCTATTGTACCCTGACTTCACCCACGCTGTCCCCGCTTCGAACTCCCTGGATCAGCCGGGGCTGGACCTCGGCAACTTACTCCCTGGAAGGAAAGTTATTACTAATCTAGACAGCATATTAAAAAGCAGAGACATTACTTTGCCAACAAAGGTCCATCTAGTCAAGTCTATGGTTTTTCCAGTAGTCATGCATGGATATGAGAGTTGGACTATAAAGAAAGCTGAGCGCCAAAGAATTGATGCTTTTGAACTGTGACATTGGAGAAGACTCTTGAGAGTCCCTTGGACTGTAAGGAGATCAAACCAGTCCATCCTAAAGGAGATCAGTTCTGAGTATTCATTGGAAGAACTGATGTTAAAGCTGAATCTCCAATACTTTGGCCACCTGATGCGAAGAGGTGACTCCTTTGAAAAGACCCTGATGCTGGGAAAGATTGAAAGCAGGAGGAGAAGGGGACGACAGAGGTGCTTGGATGGCTTCACCGACTCAATGGACACGAGTTTGAGTAAACTCCAGGAGTTGGTGATGGACAGGGAGGCCTGGCATGCTGTGGTCCATGGAATCCCAAAGAGTAGGACACAACTGAGCGACTGAACTGAACTGAACCTCCTAAAGGCCTTGTCTTCAAATACAGCCATGCTGGGGTTTAATGGCTCAACATATGAACATAGAAGAGAATTTAATTGATTGCACTATATAAGAATCAAAAATCTATCCTATTGATTGTGTTATTGGTGATTATTTTGTGATTAAAAAACAGACAAAAATACATAGGCACAAGTTTCCTTAATTTAAGGCAAGACTTGTTTAATTACACCTCGGGGTTTTTTGGTTGTTGTATCATTTCTTTCTAATGATAATGCTTTTGTTTTGGATCTCCTTTTCCTATCTTCTTTTGAATCCTTTTATACTCTAAGGCAATGCCAAAGAATGCTCAAACTACTGCACAATTGCACTCATCTCACATGCTAGTAAAGTAATGCTCCAAATTCTCCAAGCCAGGCTTCAGCAATACGTGAACCATGAACTTCCTGATGTTCAAGCTGGTTTTAGAAAAGGCAGAAGAACCAGAGATCAAATTGCCAACATCCGCTGGATCATGGAAAAAGCAATAGAGTTCCAGAAAAGCATCTATTTCTGCTTTATTGACTATGCCAAAGCCTTTGACTGTGTGGATCACAATAAACTGTGGAAAATTCTGAAAGAGATGGGAATACCAAACCACCTGACCTGCCTCTTGAGAAATCTGTATGCGGGTCAGGAAGCAACCGTTAGAACTGGACATGGAACAACAGACTGGTTCCAATTAGGAAAAGAAGTATGTCAAGGCTATATATTGTCACCCTGCTTATTTAACTTAGATGCAGAGTACATCAAGAGAAACGCTGGACTGGAGGAAGCACAGGCTGAAATCAAGATTGCCGGGAGAAATATCAATAACCTTAGATATGCAGATGACACCACCCTTATGGCAGAAAGTGAAGAGGAACTCAAAAGCCTCTTGATGAAAGTGAAAGTGGAGAGTGAAAAAGTTGGCTTAAAGCTCAACATTCAGAAAACGAAGATCATGGCATCTAGTCCCATCACTTCATGGGAAATAGATGGGGAAACAGTGTAAACAGTGTCAGACTTTATTTTTGGGGGCTCCAAAATCACTGCAGATGGTGACTGCAGCCATGAAATTAAAAGACGCTTACTCCTTGGAAGGAAAGTTATGACCAACCTAGATAGCATGTTCAAAAGCAGACACATTACTTTGCCAACAAAGGTCCGTCTAGTCAAGGCTATGGTTTTTCCTGTGGTCATGTACGGATGTGAGAGTTGGACTGTGAAGAAGGCTGAGCGCCGAAGAATTGATGCTTTTGAACTGTGGTGTTGGAGAAGACTCTCGAGAGTCCCTTGGACTGCAAGGAGATCCAACCAGTCCATTCTGAAGGAGATCAGCCCTGGGTGTTCTTTGGAAGGAATGATGCTAAAGCTGAAACTCCAGTACTTTGGCCACCTCATGCAAAGAGTTGACTCATGGGAAAAGACTCTGATGCTGGGAGGGATTGGGGGCAGGAGGAGAAGGGGACGACAGAGGATGAGATGGCTGGATGGCATCACTGACTTGATGGACATGAGTCTGAGTGAACTCCAGGAGTTGGTGATGGACAAGGAGGCCTGGCATGCTGCAATTCATGGGGTCGCAAAGAGTCGGACACGACTGAGTGACTGAACTGAACTGATACTCTTTAATTCATATTTCAATTATTTTAATTTTTTTTTCAGTTCTCTCCTCTGTATATCTTACTGTACATGTTCTCTACAATGCATGACAGACAAGCCTTCCTCCAAGTGTCTTCCTCCATGACAATTTTTCTTTCTTCTACTTACTTCCTGAGTTCCACCAGCTCATATTTTATTTCTTCTCATTGCCTCACATTTCTTCCCTGAGTTTTTGCTTTGATTTTTTGTACATGGTTTTACTTCAAAGAAGCAACTGGATCATAAAGTTTTTGGTCCATGTTGAAATATGTATTCATAATTTTCATCTGTCCCAGGAAAACAATTTTTGGTGAATATTACTTGTCAATAAATTTTACTGCTAATTCCTCCTATTTTGTAATATATTTTTATAGATGCTGTGCAAGCTCTTTTATGGACCAACTATTTTGAAGGAATTTCTGTAGGTGGGGAGGACCACTGTACCATTCTAGGATTTCATATCACAGAGGGCTCTCTTCTCTTCAGCGGATACAGGTAACACAGCTTTTTGCAAGTAACAGGCCTGTGGGATTTTGTTTGTAACAGAACCTCTTCCCCTCCTCTGAACCTAATTGCTTCTCCAGGGTGTGTTCTCTTTCTCATCTCTATCTATCTCTATCTCTAACATCTCTTTCCCCTCCTTCTCTTGCTCATGCCCAGTGTCTCTTGTGTGAAATTAAACTTATTTTGGCACCTTTAACAAATTATTTCACATTCTCTTTTCCAGTTCCTCAGAAAATGGCATTTGTGTTTTTGTTTTTATGTCTCTTTGTTGATTGATTTTGTTTGGTTTCCTGGAAAAGATGGAGAGTGCCTTATCTCTGTAGTGTTCATCCTAGAAATCTTCCACTAGAAATTATGCAATCTACAGTTAGGACAGACCAAGCAGATTATGTAAACTAGCTATTCAACTGATGCCTGAATACAACCTTGTTTTATTCATTTCTGTAACTCTGGCACTACAGAAATGCGTCAGCCTAGGGTACCACTGGGTTTGGTACAGCTGAAAGAGCCGCAGGCCAGGAACATATATAAAAGATACGGTGTTTAATATTTCCTTGGCCACTGTCCAAGGTAAAGCAAGACAATTTTCCGTGTGGGCCTCCAATTCTCCAACTGAATTGGGTGAAAGGATCACAATTAACCCTCCTTTTTAAGAAAGGTCAGCAGTTTTTATAAATATTTGGGCAAATATATGATGATATCAGATTTCAGGATATATTCTATATTATAAAGATAAAATTTTATATTAAAAATACATGATTTACACTGAGTCAAACTTCTGAAAGAGTCCTCAGCCATGACACCTCCAGGAAGGAGATGTCCCAGTATATCTTCATTATATCCTTAATAGGCTCAAACTTTTTAAATTTGGCTTTTCCAGCAAACATAATTTAAAAGCGTGGGGAGATGTTTTCCCTTTTCTCAACACTTGGCATTTTAATTATTAAAAGCTTTTCCAAGTTAAATTTTGAGTGCACAAGCCATGCTGCTGTCTAATAATTTAATTTGGAAAACAAATTATATGTAATTTCCCTGACAATCTGAAATCTGTAAACTACTAAAAGAGAGCCAAGTCATTGAGCTGCATGATAATTAATGTTGATAATAAAATAATTATATTTTACATTGCAAAGGTCTAAAAATTCACAGTAATTCTTCATATCTTATTTTGCTTACTGACATTAGGAAAATAGAACAAGTTTGCTTCACTTCCAAAAAAACTGAAGTTTCAAATATCTGCAAAAAGAATCATCTTTATTAATAAAACTGTGAAGATAAGACAGTTGTAAGTGCTCTAAGTCAAAACGTGCCTTTTCCACCATAACCTAGAGATCTGGGGAGGTGGTTTAAATCCAGTCACCAGGGGACAATTTAGCAAGTATCTAAAACTTGGGCATTACTTACTGTGGCCTTCTAATCTTTTATTTCCTAACAATCATATTTGGGTTCAATAAATCGGTAACTAAATATAAACAGGACAGAATAACTAATACCCAGGTCCTAGATGCTAACTAGATTGTCTACTTTTGTTTTTGATAAATAAAATGCTATATTGGATTCTCCTTACAAAAAATAAGTTTGTTTTAAACTTTAAAATGAAAATATACTTGATAAGTATTCTTATCATGACTAAACAACCTAACCTAAAATAAAAATGCAAACTTTCTCAGCTTGCCTCACCTACTGTTCATTTTACAGACTCAACTTAATCTGTTTGATTTGCTTGGCAAAGCAGGTGTGTAGCATAAACTACTCTCTCAGCATTCCTCAACACTGTTTCTAATGTTTTCAAGGTGTATGAACTGAAAGTATCCCCCTCAAAATTCATGTTGGTAGCTTGACCCCCAATGTGATGGTATTGGGTCAGGAGGGTGGAGTACTTCTGAATGGAGTGCTTTTATGCCTTTATGAAAGAGACCTCAGAGAGTTCCCTTGTTCTTTTCTTCCACATAAGGACACAGCAAGAAGATGGCTGTCTATAAACCAGGAAGCCACCACTTAATAGACACTAAATCTGCCAGAACCATGATTTTGAACTTCCCAGTCTCCAGAACTATAATAAGTGTTTGTTGTTCAAACTACCCAGTATGTGGTATTTTTCCGTGCATGCTAAGTCGCTTCAGTCACGTCCAACTCTTTGCAACCCAACGGACTGTGGCTCACTAGGCTCCTCTGTCCATGGGATTCTCCAGGCAAGAATACTGGACCGAGTTGCCATTTCCTCCTCCAGGGGATCTTCCTGACTCAAAGACTGAAACTATGTCTCTTACGTCTCCTGCATTGGCAGGCAAGATCTTTACCACTAGCGCCACCTGGGAAGCCCCATGGTATTTTTGTTATAGCAGCCCAAACGCAAACGAAATATAATTATCCCATTTTACAGATGTGCAATTCAATAACCAAAGAGGCGAGGCAGGAGACAGGAGTAATGGAGTGCAGACTTTACTCTGTAATCTGCCTGACTTAACCCCAAACCCCTGATCTCTCTACTCACCTTTGTGAACACACACTTAAACACCCCCATAGGAGAACAGGAAAATACCATGTCCCGCACTGCACTGCCACAATCAGAATCCACAATTAACACACAGTTGGAAAAGGGACCTGGTGAAGTAATAGATGCCACTCCCACTCACGTTTTATTCAACGAGGCAAGTCACATGATCACATTTAACTACCCTGTGTTCAAAAACAGGAGAGAGAGAAATACTTGGTAGGCAGCACTGATGACTGCGGCATTTAGTCTAGAGGTGGTATCTGTAGTTTATGAGGCTAATGAAGTCAGCTTGTACTTAATGTTAAAGGACTTTGAACTCCATGTTCTAGGACATTCGGAACCACTGAAGGTTTTGAGCAAGAACATGACACCGTAATGGATTGAGCAGCAATCTGAATTCCCATAAAAGACATGGGCTACTAGACTCTGAGGCCTGCTCTCCAATTATCGTTTCAAACCAACCTAGTTCATGCTTTTTTCTCACTCATCAAAGCGGAACCTGGGGCATGCCTCCTCAGGCCAGCTTCTCCCTCCTAAGAACCACAGAACGATATGATCTTTTAACACTAAAAGGAAAAGCTATTATCTAGCACAGGGTGAAGAGTCCTGCTGACACCACTTCAGGTGAATTGTAGTTGTATGTGGCAGGAAGGTGATCGAAGGCTCTCAGAGGAGAGCAGCCTGCCCCCAGGAGCAGGTACTATCACACAGCTGTGTAATTGAACTTGTTCCTTTTATTTAGTGGCAAAACCTTAGAAGTTCCCTCTCAGAAAAAGAAAATGCATACAAACAGAGACACAGAAAATATAAGCCTGTACTATGATTCATCTTGTTTTTTAGGGACAGATTCCAAGTTTTATGCTCATCAGAGCAAAAGGTGGTTGGGCCCATTTCCTCGAGTCTAGACAATTTGTGGCCACGTTGTTGTCACTTCATGTACTTTAAGCCTGACATTATTTACAAATTCCTTCTACACGTGGTTCTTTTACAATGTCTAAGATAGAATCTTATAAAATTAAATATTTAATACTATGAGACAATGTGTATACATATATATATGTAGATATACATATATGACTATATGTAGCAACAGATTTGTATATAGAATATATAAAAAAGTATACAAATATATAAATAAAAAATTATATATAAAATATATTTAAAAATTAAGGGTGTTAAATACAATAAAAATGGACAAAAGACACACTACTCAAAGGAAGATATATGAATAGCAAATAAGTACATGAAAAATGCTCAGTATCATTAGTTATCAGGGAAATGTAAATTAAAACAACATGATCCTACCATACCGACTAGAATAGGTAAAATTAAAAAGATTACCAATATTAACTACCGTCGAGGATGTGAAACAACTGAAATTTTCATCCACTGCTGTCAGGAGTGCAAAATCATACAACTGATCTGGAAATGTAAGAAGTTTCTGATAAAGTTGTACTTTCATTTACCCTATCACTGAAACATTTCACTCTCGGGTGACTACCTTAGTGAAATTAAAATATATATTCACAAAAAGACACAAAAATATTCCACCTGCCTCATTCAAAACACCTAAAAAGTAGAAATCAACCCAGATGCAAATGACAATATATTTATACAATGGAAAACTACTCAGCAATGTAAAAGAACAAGCAATTGCTTCTTCAAAAAACATGCTTGAATCTGAAAAGCATTTTACTAAAAGAAAGAAGTTGAACACAAAAGTTCATACTATAAGATTCAATTTATATAAAGTCCTAAAATAGGCAAAGTTAATCTATGGCAACAGAGCCTTCCACTGTGACCTATGGGTAGACAGAGCAAGCTTTGACTTCAATGGATAAAAGGGAATTTTCTAGAATAATGGGAATGTTCAACATCTTTGTGTATCAATAATGCAGGAAATACTCATTTGTCAAAATTTATTGCATACTGCAATTAGTATCTGTGAATTTCACTATATGTTACAATATCTCAAAATAGTAAAAATGGTTATTTAATAACCTGATCTAAATAATGACAGCTAGAATTTCTTAGAAATGCATTAGCCCTGATACATCTGCTATATTTAGTTCCTATTTTGGAAACTTCTAACATATAGCATGATAAAATATAGGAATCACAAAATCGAAATTCTGCAGTAGACAATAGCCAACATAAATCAATAAAATGGTCTGGATAAAGCAGTAAGGAGTTGGCCCATGGTGAACTGCAGAGAGAATGCCACATTTTAGAAGCCTTCAGATATGGCTCCAGCCAATGTTTGCTTCTTGGATTTGCTGGCCCAGAGTTGCTATGTTTCCTGGTTTCTCAATAGAAATCAGGAAAAAAAAAAAAAAAAATATGTATATATATATATATGAAACATACCAGCATTTATATTTGCAAAATTAATTTTAAAACTAAACACCAAGCAAGACAAACATTGTGTTTGATATAAATTTTAAGCAACATAAAATGACCCTAGCCTTCTCAGCCCCACCTAGACTCCAGTTATCTCACTACAGAATTGCTTTCTAAGATCAAAAGGAAGCAGGAAGAAATAATCATTGCTCAGAAACTAAATGTCAAGACATGCTTCCTTAATCCAATCAAACCCAAGTTCTTTCTGGTTGGTAATGGAGGGAGAACATCATTTTCAACTCTCAATATTTTCCTCCTTCTTGCTAATGTCCCTTGTCACCTCTCCATGCCAGCCCTAGGAGGAATTATTCACAGTTGAAATCTATGCCATATCACACACACACACCTCAAAAGCTGATGTCAGACTTAAATTCTTAAACTCAGCTTCAATAAAGTTTCTGAAGAAAAAAGAACAAACAGAAAGATAATCTAGTTTGTGAGATTAAGTTATCTCAATTTATTTTGTTATCTTTCACTTATGATGCCATGTCATTGACACGCGGATTCTTTCCCACTGCCTCACCTGAGAAGTTGTAGACCTCTGCATCTCTGACTAAATACTAGCCTGCATCCATGGATCAAAGGTAGATTAATCTCACACCCCATTTTTCTTAGGATAATTCTTGGTATATGCATATTTTGTTGGCATAATTATTAATAGCTTCTCTTTAACTCTCAGAGTTGGCCTGGTTTGAAAGACAAATTGTACAGTCCCCCTTGTCAGAGGGTACCTTAAAACTGGAATAACTATCATATCTAGACTTTGAGCCTATAACCAAGAGGGAAGGAAAGTTTTTTCTTGCCTATCCATGGCTCACCTTTTACGTGCCAATTTCCTAGCAAAAGAACCTATAAATAACAAATTCCATTTTGTTTCTGAAATGATTTTAAAATTCATAAAAAAATAAATAAACATTGAAAGTCAATGGACATGTGGTTTGCTGAAACTAAGCATTATATGAAAAGATTATGTGAGTCCCTAAATCCTTGATTTTAATATGACTGTAGAACATAGAATAATAGATTTGGGAAGAAGACTTGATGGTGTAAAAGTAAGATCTCTGACAAAAGGAAATGGAATTGATAAAACGGGGGAGGAGGAATGAAAGAAAGAGGGCATATTGGAGTCCTTGAGAAAACATACCTTGTCCCACCTTAAAAATCAAGATCCTGAGTGAAGTCAGTGGGTTAAAGTTAGTGAAGACTTTACATGTGTTCAGGGGGTCACCAGGCCAGAGGGTGCCTGTGCCTCCTGTCTCAGGGCAGAGTTGAAGGTGAGCTACAGGCCTTATACAGAAACCTCGTACCATCATGTTGTGAGAGCCGCAGAGTGTCAAAGGCTAAGTAAGGCGTACAGGCAGGCAGATGAGGGCAACCCATAAAGACTCAGACAATCCAGCTAGTGTGAACAGAACATCAGAAAATCTCTAGAACCTCATTTTCCCTTCTACTTTCTCCATGCAGACTAATTCATGGAAAACTTTTCATAGACCACCAACCTCACAAGTTCTCAGACTTATCAGATGTGTTAGTGTCATGACATTGGATATTGCAGCCTAAAAACTAGATAACTTCACCTTTCAAATTCTGCAGCAGTTGTAAAATGTAATGCTTTTTTGAAAATATGTATATGTGCCTGTATAATTGCATGCCTAGAAAGAAAAAGTATGCAAAAACCAGTGTTCATCTCTGAATGTTGAGATTAAATGTACATTTTTGCAAAGAATTTGATTACTTTTTCCACCAGAAAAAAATAAGTAACTGTTTTTTAAATTTTGCACTGATTGATGTGTGTAGTATGAAATATAGAATTCTTTACACAAAGGTAGAAACTGGTTACTTATTTCTTTAATTTGAAGACTCATTATATTTAAAAAAAAAAAAGCACATCATTTCTCAAACTAGAACTAATGCAAACACTACTAAGCATCACTCTTTCTAACACGTGATTGTTTTTGCAGCATATCTTATATAGTCATCACCAACAGCAAGCCTTAGGAGGCATTACTATAAAGAATTGGAATCATGTTTCAATTGTTGGTCTTGTATAGGAAAATACATTGAAGGCCCTAAATTCCCTTTCTCTGCTTATAGATTGATACATTAAATTGTTCACTGTATTTTAAAAAATAAAAGAGAACAAGAGAGTCTTTAGAACCCCACATGTGGGGCTCATATATGGCTGAGAAACGGGTTGTAGACCAGCCAGCCTTCATGAGTGGTTCAAAAAGGAAACAGATGGCCTGACATGTTAGCCAGAGTCCTTGGCAGATGAGTGATCACAGAGGATACCAGTCAGTGACAGAGGACAATGAGCACATGACCAAGATGAGGCGCATCTTTGCGGGTGCAGAGGACAACCATGGGCACTTTGCCCTGCCCAGTACCATGAAGCCCAAAAGCCCTTGGAAGCTTAGTTGCTACACTAGGGGAAATGACCAATAGGGTAAGAACCCTAGTTTTTGACCATGTTTATGTTGAAATGCCTGAAAAATAAAGTTGGCTGAGTTTATCTGGAATCAGGATAACTATGTTTTCTGCTTTAAGTGAAAAAGGGGTATGAAATGAAAGCTACATTTCTGGTTTTTGCACATCTGAGTCTGTGACCTGTGAATTTCTTACCCACTCTATTGTATTTCCCCAGGTACTCTATGGTTTTTGTTATTGCTTTCCACCTGAGAGCATAAAAAGCCTAAAAATCTTAAGGAAAAGCAAGTTTGGTGACTGGATTGCATCAAAAATATATATATTTGAAGTTGATACAACACCCAGATAAACCATAAATCTGACCTCTGCATGGCATTTCAAGTAGTGGACTCATTATCCATAACCACGTTCCCACAATCAGGAAATGTAATTTTTGTCATTTGTTTCAAACTCTGCCCCCACCAAAACCTGAACCTGAACAGCCAAGAATAACAAAATTGACAGATTTGTAATTCAACTCTCCATTTCCCCTTCCTGTTTGTTTGATGGATGTGTAGATTAGCAGTGAAATGGCCCAAGACTAGCAAGAAAATGAGGGGAAAATATCTGGTCGTGGTCTCATAACAGAACTTACTACTATAACCTGCCCACCTTCTGCATCTGTATCTTTGCTTTAACATGTGCACACAGAGAGGCGTGCCCACAGGCATACACACGCATCCTCTACAAAACAAACCTATTGTTCTTAATATTTCTAGAGCAAATACATCTTTAAAATAGGAATGCATTATTTGTACTTTAACTTTTTAAATTTACATTGGTCCACTTGTATTTTTCTTTAATCTCAGGGAGATCCTTTTAAAGAAAAATTGTCCTTGGCCTCCAAAACTCTCTTCAACTAAGCCTCCACATTCTTCTCATAAACCCAACATATTGAAGGCCTGTACCTTCCAAGCCCTGTACCTTCACACAACAACCTCTTGTCCTTCATGGATATCCCATCCAATTAGCCATCCTCTTCCTTTTCAAGCACCCAAGTCAGAGTACCAGCCTCAGACCTTTGCCATTGCCCTTGCATATGACGGTGGATCTTGAATGCAAGATTTGCATTTGAGGATGCAAAAGCCTCAAAGGCCCTCCCTCCTCTCAGCCCCATGCACAGGTCCACGGCCCATATACAAATCACCTGCTATGTGGCCAGATCTCGTTCACCATTACCCCTAGACATTGCTCTCCTCCAAGGTCTCCACTTACACATTCCTTTCCTCTGACCATAACTCATCTCTTTCCATTTTTTCTAAATTCCACACTTCCAGTGACTGTTTTTTATGATCATTATGATCTCTAGATCCTTGAACTCTGTCATGCCTCTTAGATGTCCAAGGACCTTTTTCTGGACTCATTGACTCTCTAACTGTCCTGGACCCAATGGCAGTCATGATCACTAATACTCTACCACCTTACTTTCAAAGATACTCCAACTTTTTGCTTTCCTCAATATGGCCCCATTACCCCCTGCCAAGCATCCATGAAAGATACTTCTTGAAAGACAACTTTATTAACCTGAAACAAGTTGTCCTTTTGTGCCCTGTTGGATCTTTCTCATATTTCTTGAGCATGGTGTCTAAACTCCCACCTCCAATGCCATCCAGGATCCCCCAATTTCAGCCTTACCAAGATCAATCAATGGATTATTGACCTCAAAATATTTCTCTATTTTGCTTGATTCCATCTCTTCCTGCTTTGCTCCAGAATTTTTCTCCCTCTGTTTTGCATTTTCAATCTCTCTCCCTCCAAGTTCCTTCAACTAAGTTAAGCATCATGCTAAATTTTCCCACATCTTAAAACACTTCCCTCTGCTCTGACTAGTATAAGATGATCATTTCATGTCTCTTATCTTTTTAATCACAATTTATTGAACAAGTATTCTAATTCCATCCCCCCTTCTGGCTTCCCACTTACCTCTTACCATTTAGGACCAGCCTTCTCTTCTCAGAGACCACATCTCAGTGCCTACCCTCCATCTTTTCTCTGAAATCTTTGACACTGCTAACCCTAGCCTCACTGAAATTTCTCTCTTGTATCTGCTGAAACTGGCCCTCCTCCTACCTCTCTGATCAATCTCTGTCCCATTTTTTAGCTCTGCTTTATCCTCCTGCTTCCTCAGGTGTAGGCAGTTTCATGACTATCCTCAGCCAGGAGCTTTCTCTATATAAACCCTTTTCTCCAGGGACTATCTCTCTGCTAACATTTTCACTCATCTCCAAGACATCTTCATTTGAACATTGCATTTAGATCCCAAAGTGAGAAGTTGCTAATTTGAATGCATCTTCTTTCCCCCATCTACCACTTTTCCCAGAATTTTCAATTTTTTGTTAATATTCTTTATCATCCTTTATATCACACAGAGTTAAACTTCAAAGTAGTTGTCAAGCCATATATCATCTTTTGTTTCCATATCCAGGCTTTGTCTAATAGCCAGCATCTTCCAAACTTTCTGTCGCTATCTGAAGTCACATTTGTGATGACTCACCTTATATTTAGTTTAAACTCTTGGTATCACACATTGAGACTCCTGAAATAGATAAATTGCCTCCCCTCTCATCTCTTCCTTCTCTGAGACAACCCAGATACTTCTATTGAACTAATCTTTTGAAGGCATAGATTTAAGAATACAGCTTCCCCTACTCAAAAGAGTCAATGGCACCCCATTGTGGTCTTAGTTAATGACAAACTCTCCATTCTGGCATTCGAGGACTTCTACAATATGGCCCCAGCCTGTCTTCCAGTCATGTATTCTACTTATCCTCATGCTCTAATCATTTGAGGAAACTGAAGAAAAATACTGATAAGGGTTAAAACTGAAACATTTCTCTTTCCCCTTACTTTGTACGCCCTCTGTAAGATTTATCATTTAAAATTACCTACTTAAATGTCCACATACTCTCAGTTCAGTCGCTCAGTCGTGTCCGACTCGTTGCAACCCCATGAATCGCAGCACGCCAGGCCTCCCTGTCCATCACCAGCTCCCAGAGTTCACCCAAATTCACATCCATTGAGTTGGTGATGCCATCCAGCCATCTCATCCTCTGGCGTCCCGTTCTCCTCCTGCCCCCAACCCCTCCCAGCATCAGAGTCTTTTCCAATGAATCAACTCTTCGCATGAGGTGGCCAAATACTGGAGTTCAGCTTTAGCATCATTCCTTCCAAAGAACATACAGGACTGATCTCCTTTAGAATAGACTGGTGGGATTTCCTTCCAGTCCAAGGGACTCTCAAGAGTCTTCTCCAGCACCACAGTTCAAAAGCATCAATACTTCGGCACTCAGCTTTCTTCACAGTCCAACTCTCACATCCATACATGACTACTGGAAAAACCATAGCCTTGACTAGATGGACCTTTGTTGGCAAAGTAATGTCTCTTCTTTTGAATATGCTATTCTAGGTTGGTCATAACTTTCCTTCCAAGGAGTAAGCGTCTTTTAATTACATGGCTGCAATCACCATCTGCGGTGATTTTGCAGCCCAAAAAAATAAAGTCTGACACTGTTTCCACTGTTTCCCCCAACTATTTGCCATGAAGTAATGGGACCAGATACTATGATCTTCGTTTTCTGAATGTTGAGCTTTAAGCCAACTTTTTCACTCTCCTCTTTCACTTTCATCAAGAGGCTTTTTAGTTCCTCTTCACTTTCTGCCATAAGGGTGGGGTCATCTGCATATCTGAGGTTATTGATATTTCTCCCGGCATTCTTGATTCCAGCTTATGCTTCTTCCAGCCCAGTGTTTCTCATGATGTACTCTGCATCTAAGTTAAATAAGCAGGGTGACAATATACAGCCTTGACGTACTCCTTTTCCTATTTGGAACCAGTCTGTTGTTCCATGTCCAGTTCTAATTGTTGCTTCCTGACCTGCATATACATTTCTCAAGGTCAGGTGGTCTGGTATTCCCATCTCTTTCAGAATTTTCCACAGTTTATTGTGATCCACACAGTCAAAGGTTTTGGCATAGTCAATAAAGCAGAAATAGATGTTTTCTGGAACTCTCTTGCTTTTTCCATGATCCTGCGGATGTTGGCAATTTGATCTCTGGTTCCTCACATACTCTAGTAAACTTTTTATCTTTAACCTCCTGTCATTCTGTGGGTGGATCTGGAAAAGGAGAATGACAAAGAAACATATTTCTCAAGGAGCCAACACTAAGGACTTCCATGGTGGTGCAATGGGAGACTCTGCACTCCCAATGCAGGGGCTCCAGGTTTGATCCCTGGTTGGGGAACCAGATCTCCATGCCACAGCTAAAGATCCTGTGTGCTACAGCTAAGACCTGGAGCAACCAAATAAATAGAATAAATTTAAAAAATTTTTTAAAAAGCCGACACTCTTTGTTCCCAGAGCTAGAACATTGAGTTTAAAAAAGTTTAACAGAACACCACCACTAGATAAATGATATTTATTATTATGGCTATGACTTAGTCTAAACTACATTCTTCATAACTCTGTAGAGATTAAGCCTAATACTTACAAACTTATAGCAATGCAATGAATTCTTGCCAATAGACAAGCAAATTAGACAAGCAAATTAAAGTCCACCCAAACCAGTTTTGAAATTGCAAATTCATTTCCAATATTCCTAATCCACAAATTAATTCGTTCATTGGATTCTCCTTTAAACTTATTGTAACATCTTTTTCCCTAATTTAATTAATGAGTTAAACAAGGTCTTTGAGATATATTTATTTTATACATGTATGAGAGTCATGTACCTTCATCACTCTGACTACAACTACCACTGAGGATGTCAGATCTGCCAGCCACTCACAGAGAACACCAGCGGTCACTCCAATACTACAAACCTAAAGCCTTACTTAGCCTACTGGCACCCATTGTGCTTATGAGTAAAGGAGCTTCTACACCTACCTTCATCTTTTCCCAGGGGTTATGGTGAGGTGGCATCAAGCTAGCTTGGGGGTAAATATAATATTTGGGCTTCCCTGGTGGCTCAGATGGTAAAGTGTCTGCCTGCAATGCGGGAGACCTGGGTTCAATCCCTGGGTGGGCAAGATCCCCTGGAGAAGGGAATGGCAACCCACTCCAGTACTCTTGCCTGGAAAATCCCATGGACAGAGAAGCCTGGTAAGCTACAGTCCATGGGGTCACAAGGAGTCGGACATGACTGAGCGACTTCACTCACTCAAATATAATATTTAGGAGGGCCCTAGCAGCACCCTAAAAGGCTATATGAATTAGCACACACTGTTCCTAAAGTCTCTAATATGTGTCAAGGGAATGTCTTAAGCCCTAGGAAAAATCCAGTTCATCATAAGGAAAGATCTTACAGATAAAGAGAACTGAATCGCAATCCTAGAAAGGTGAGTCTTGCCAACACCAATCAAAAAGCAAGTCAGTGTGAGAAGTGGGGTAGCAGTCTGTGGCCCAGAAGGCCCAGCACCATGGGAGTATTGCTGTGTGTCCAGTCCATGTGCTCTACCTGAGCCATCCCATGGTCTCACTGAATTCAGCAAAAGACAGATCCCCACTTGGAGCGGGGAGGGGTGCATTTATCCTTCCCAGAAATCTGCTGAGAAGAACCGCTGCTACAGCTGAGCATAAAACTAAGTGGTCTCACTCTTTCGAGCCTGAGCAAAGGACAGTCTAGATCTAAGTGCTTCCCAAAAGTCAGTCAATTCATTACCACCTCCACCCCATCCCTGAGAAGCTGCGGGACAAGGGAGGTCTCTGCATATGATCCCTGAGTGTCTCTAGCATTACCTAAACATTTGGCCAGAAATAGACATGAGAGTGCTGTGTACTGGCCACTTAACCTACTTCATCCCTACCCTATTAGGACAACAGTGCTCTGGGTGTCCACACGCATGCCCCTTTCTAGCCTTGGACAGCTGCCAAGGATGCTGTCAGCAAGCCCAATTCTAGAGTTACCCCAGGACAATAAAATCTGACTCTTCTCCCATTGTGTCTCTCTCAAAGTCACTTAATTTCCCCCTTTTTCCCACTAATTCACATTATAGAAACATTGTTCTAGTTTAGGTGGAATTTTTTTCCTGCTTCATTACACTTGCTTTTTTTTTTTTTTTTTGGACTTCCCTCCGCTATATCTGCAATGAGTACACACCACCTCCCTTGCAGCCTCTCTGCTTTTAGCAATAATTTGCACATAATGGAACAGCCAGAGGGGGTTTGATCAATGACCTCTGTCTCGGAGATGCTGTTCCTAGGGAAACACATCTGCCAACATAAAGTATTGGAGCAATCACAGCTCAGTGAACGCAGTAATAAGCAACTGTTACTCTGGCGCCATCAGTCATGTTCAGTTACAGACCTGAAAGGAAATGGCACCTCAGGGAGCAATGTCCTTCCATAAATTTGGGCAACAATGAAGAATGATTTGCAATCAAGTAATAAAAGGCCCCAAAAAGGTCCACCATGCATACTAACATCCAGTATAGCTGACAAAGGAAATAAAAAACCTTGGCATTGTTTGCTCGTTATGTAAACTACACAGCTGTCCAAGCAATTAAGATATGATTTTGGGAATTCTCTCGTAAAAATTTGCTAACAGTGCTTCCACTTGTGAAAGTGACATTCTTCTTTATCAGTAAAGTGCATTTCATTAAGGTAATGCAATTTCATCAAGCTTAATAGTAGGAATTGCTTAACCTTATGGCAAGAGTACGTAAACAACATAAAATTAATGTCACTCCTCATGTGGGGGAATAGATCTGCATCAGTGACAGTGCTGATCCAATAATAAAGAAAACCAATGGCAGAGCCTTCAGGTCCAGGGGCTCTGGGGGCAAACAGCTGCTCCCTAACTCACATGTTGGAAATCTGCCCCGGCAGTACCACAGTTAAATGTTAACCTTCATGCACTGTGTTAAGCTAGAAGGAAAGAAACTACTGAAGACTGGTGAGAAAAAGGGGCTGACTTTAGAACAAACAGGGCACTGATCTTACCAAGAAGAGGCGCAGGCTTGCTAAGCAATCAAAAGAAATGAAAAGGAAAGTAACATTCCCAACCGAACTGAGTTACATCCGTCCAAGAGATAAATGACCCCTTCAGTTTGTTGTAGACCCCACAGCCATTGTCTCTTACACTGGAGGTCTTCTCTGGACACTGGGTAGTGGATGGAAATAGGAAGTCCTTGCCAAGAAGAATTCCATTTGGACTCTTCACTTGCACCAATTCAAGCTAAGCTGAATTTCCCCCTCACAAAGCAAATGCTATTATAGAGTTCCCACAGGAGAGCTGGTACTTGAAAATCACTGTCAATAGAAGAAAGAGCCCTTCATCTTCTAAACAGAGCCCAAAAACATGGTTACCTTGAAAAGTTTCAGCCTTGTCCTCAATGTGTACTTTCATCAAAATTGTTTATGATAAACACAATTGATTCACTTCAAATCTCCTTCTCAAATTTCCATAGCAAAGGAGTGGGGAAGTAGAAAAAATGAAAGCAAATAATCTAGATTATCTCCAGATTATGCAATTAACAGCCAAATGATTAGATACTCATCCTGCAAGGAAGCTCACTCCCTCTCAACTGAATACATAGTCACTGCTCACTATGTGTTTCCAGATGTGAGAATGACGGAGGCCGTGCCTTCAGGAAGCAAGTGGTCTGATAAGGAAGACAAGCATGCAAATAAAGAGAAGGTTGAATAAAATGAGCGGCACTTTGATTTGGTATCAGCAGTAGAGAGGAGTGCAGTTTTAATTTTGACTGTGGGGTAAGATTGTGAGTCTCCATGACCACGGTAGCATTTGTTGATGAGCAGGCCATCCCAGCAAACGATGCTATCATGGAGTCCTTTGAGAAGAGGGTAGAGATTGTTAATGAGATGCACTGACAGATGTGGCTGGATTGAGAACTGAGCCAGATTATGGAAAGCCTTGAATGACTCAGGGTTCTTTGGGAGCCAGATGGCACATTCAGATGAGATCATCAAGGGAAGGTCAATAATGGGACATTTACAGAAGTGTGGGCAGGATTAAGGGAAAGTAACATGGGAAAGTGAAATAGTTTATAACTACCAAATACAGGGAGTCCTTATCACCCTGGAGGATACTGAAGATGGAAGAATTCAGAAACCTAAAGAAAAATTTATAGCTGTAGCTATCAGATTCAGTGTCCCAGAGAGAGCTGCGGTCTTAGAGGGATAAACCCAGCAAGGAGGAATGCACAGGAACAAATACTTTGATGACTCTCTCTCTCTCCCAAAGGGAAGCCAGAAAGCAAGGGAGCCCACAGTTTCAGTCAATAAATGCCAGTCCCAATGACAAAGCACAGGGGAAAAAAAAAAAAAGGATAGTGAGTTGGTCTAGAGAGGCACATGGTAAATATCTGGCAAAGCCTAATTACCATGATAAGAAATTTAGACAGGGTTTAACCACTTTGGTTATAATTCTGGTATTAATTCTATGTGAGTAGGACTGTAAGATTCTCATTTTAGATTATGAGCTATTTAAAAGCTCATAAATAGCTTTTCAATTTATTGTGTCTTTATCATCATTTTATCCCCTGCATCTCATGTAGGCAGGCACAAGTAGCAATGTGAGAATATTAGTGACTAGCAGTTAAACAAGACCAATACTGTCAAGCCTCAAATACCACAAAGAATTTTTGCTTATGGACTCAGGAAACTCACAATAGTTCCCTCAACAAGAACAACAACAGTATATGGATGTCAAAATTCATGGCATGCTACTTTTGCAGTACAATTTTAGGTCAGCCCTGAGTATATGACCAAATCCTGAATGGACTAGAGTTTTACCCTGGCCATGAGTCTTCTATTGCAAAGGGAAACCAAAAGCAAGTCACTGGGCTCTAAGGCCACCAGATCATTAAACTCTATATTGTATGCTATGCTTAACATCGGTTTGGGTCCACAGAGAAGATGAAAGCACACTACACCAGCTCCCTCTGCCTGCAGAGAACTGGAGACAAGGGTCACTTTTCCCTGGAGATGAAAAGGGAAGAATAAGGGTAGCAGCCTTGTAGTACAAAGAGCCTTGGGCTTGTTATGAGCGGCCCCAAGTTTGGGGCCCAGAGCCACAGTATATGACTAACATGACCATCAAGTCTCTGAACCTCACTGAGCTGGAGCTGCTCACAGGTCAGGTCAAGATAATTCCTACAACCAAGGTTGTAGCTAGCATAAATGAAATACCATGTAGGAAAGTGGTTTATAAACTGCCACGCAGCATGCAAGTAGAAGGTATTATTCTGGCCACTGCTTCCTAGCATTCAACAATTATTCAGCCTCTGCAGAGGCATCCTATCAACTCCTCTTCCCCCAGTAATAAGTAAAAGGGTAAAACTAAACAATCTGGGGGTTAACAACTTTTTCTTGGACATTTCTTTCATGACTTTTACAGCACATAGGAGAGAAAGTAATCAGATTTTTCAATTGTATTTTATTTATTCTACCTATAAATGAAGCCTGTTGTCTATTGTTTGATTTATTCAGGTTACTCTGTCAGTTTTGCTAAATTTTCCATCAAATCCACGTGGGCAATGAATAGCTAGCTACCACTTTTAATTTGTCATGAATGCCCACAGAATGCTGTGCTTCAATACTCTGTACTAGGATTCTCAAGGCAGTCAAATGATGGAGATGATGGACAATAAAAATATAGCTGTGGGAGATAACAATACTATGGGAAGTTTCGTCAAGTATGTTGTATGATCAGGGGCACTAGAATGTTAAAATGATGGAAGTTCTTTGTCAGAAATGTTCAGTCAATGCTATTTTTGTTTCTGTTTTCACTGAGATACAGCTGACATACAACATTGTATTAGTTTCAGATTTATGACCTAATGACTCAATATTTGTATATATTACAAAATGATCACAATAAGTCTAGTTAACACTTGTCACCATACAGTTAACAAATATTTTTCTTGCAATAAGAATTCTTAAGATCTACTCCCAATAACTTTCAAATATATAATACAGTATTAGCAACTATAGTAAATAAACACACTGTGTACTACATCCCCAGGACTAGTTGATTGATTTGTACTTACTTATTTTATCACTGAAAGTTTGTACCTTTTGATCTCCTTCACCCATCTCACCCATTCACCCATCCTCTGTCCCAGCCTTTGGGAACCACTAATCTTTGTAGTTAAGAGCTTGGTTTGGTTTTTTTAGATTCCACATATAAGTGAGATAATAAAGGATTTGTCTTTCTCTGTCCAATTTATTTCACTTGACATAATGCCTTCAAAGTCCATCCATACTGTTGCAGGTGGAAAGATTTTATTCTTTTTTATGGCTGAAATACACACATACACACAATTTCTTTATCCATTCTTCTATCAATGGATACTTCGGTTGTTTCCATATCTTTTCTACTATAAATAATGCTGCAATGAGCATGGGGATGCAGATATCTTTCTGAGATACTATTTTTGTTTACTTTGGAAAAATACTCTGAAGTGTTTTAAATTCTCTCCCCCTCATATGCTTCCACCACTATGACTTAGCTGCTGCTGCTAAGTCGCTTCAGTTGTGTCCGACTCTGTGTGACCCAATAGACCTTAGCAGTCAGCCTTTAATAATGGCAAATCTGTTGATTTTGCTTTCATCTTGATATCTGTCTTTATGAGGCAGAATAATGTAGTTTTAATAATTGTTCCCTGGAGCCATATGGCCTAGGTTCAAATCCTGTCTCTGCCATTACAAGTCACATGACCACAGAAAAAAGTTATATAACCTGGTTATGCCTTCATTTCCTCAAATGTAAAATGGGAATAATAAGAGAACCCACTTCATAGGGTGTTACAGTGCCTAGCACATGGCTTTACAAGTACTTTTTAATTTAAAAACTGCTTATGATTTTGAAAAATAAACATTTTTGACAGTTTTCTGGATCTCTGTAAACAATTCCTCTATTTCTAAATAAGAACTTGGAGACCTTCTTTATAAATCAGTGGTTTAATGCATAGTTCTCCAGGTATGTTGGTTTCCAATTCTAATGTTGCTAAAAAATTTGCTTCTAAAAATTTGTTCGTGGACTTTAATGACCACCATGGAAAATTCTTTCACCAAATCCACCAACAACTCTGTCAAAGACCTAGACTCTAGGCCAAGATCTCTAACATGGGGAATTGGGTCACTAACTAGCATGTGTGAGAAACTCATTTAACTTTTGCACTTGAATGTCCCTAAATTCAACAACACTGAAAGAGGAGGTGCTGGGACTTGGAAGCAAACCTATGAGTGCTTTCAAGGATTCAGACACGAACAAAAATGTTCAGAGATGACAATGGGTTTTGGAATTCCCTCATTAAAAAGTCAGCAAGACCAACAACGACCTACTGTATAGCACAGGAACTATACGTAATATTTTGTAATAACTTCTAAGGGAAAAGAATCTGAAAAAGAATACATATATATGTAGTTGTTTAGTCACTAAGTCGTATATGACTCTTTAGCGACTCCTTGGACTGTAGCCCACCAGGCTCCTCTGTCCGTGGAGGAGGTTCTAGGCAAGAACACTAGAGTGGGTTGCCATTCCCTTCTGCAGGGGATCTTCCTGACCCGAGGGTCAAACCTGCATCTCCTGCATTGGCAGGCAGATTCTTTACCACTGAGCCACCGGAAAAGCCCAAATCAGATCAGATCAGTCGCTCAGTTGTGTCCGACTCTTTGCGACCCCATGAATCGCAGCACGCCAGGCCTCCCTATCCATCCCCAACTCCCGGAGTTCACTCAGACTCACGTCCATCGAGTCAGTGATGCCATCCAGCCATCTCATCCTCTGTCGTCCCCTTCTCCTCCTGCCCCCAATCCCTCCCAGCATCAGAGTCTTTTCCAATGAGTCAACCCTTCACATGAGGTGGCCAAAGTACTAGAGTTTCAGCTTTAGCATCATTCCTTCCAAAGAAATCCCAGGGCTGATCTCCTTCAGAATGGACTGGTTGGATCTCCTTGCAGTCCAAGGGACTCTCAAGAGTTTTCTCCAACACCACAGTTCAAAAGCATCAATTCTTCGGCGCTCAGCCTCCTTCACAGTCCAACTCTCACATCCATACATGACCACAGGAAAAACCATAGCCTTGACTAGACGAACCTTTGTTGGCAAAATGTCTCTGCTTTTGAATATGCTATCTAGATTGGTCATAACTATTCATAGGGTTGGCTAAAAAGTTCATTTGGTTTTAAGTAAAACTAAAAGACACACTTTTCATTTTCGCCAAGAACTTGATTGAGCAACATATTCACTAACTGAATGAACTTTTTGGCCAATCCAATCATACGTGTGTGTGTGTATGAATTGCTGTGCTATACACCTGAAACTATCACATTGCAAATCAACTATACTCCAATAAGTAAATAATTTTCCCTCCTCCCCTCCCCCCACAAAAAAGACAAGAAGACATTTCTGCATAGCCTACCTAAATCTTCTGGGTAGAATCGCTAATTCAACATTATTATGCCCAGGTACTTCTCTTGCTTTACATTTCAGAAAGGATGACTAATATGGGATGGACAGAAGGGTGAGGGAAATAGCCTATGAGAGCAATTTGATTTGAAGGCCCTCATTCTTCTCTGCGTTTCAACAAGCAATGAGAAGTCATTCACTATGAGACGCATAGCATGATACCCCTTTCTGGGTATCCCTGCAACCTAAAAGAATAGAGAAGATACCCAGAAAACTCTTAACTGCCCTTAATAATGGAAGCACCAATGTGGAAGGATGTTAACCAAACCTGAGGTTATCGGCTCATTTAGGACAGCAGCCCTTAAGGCAGTCTCACCACAGGCTCCTGCTCCTGGGCAGCTCCAGTCCACCTAGAAGCAACTGTGATAGAATATAAAGGACACTGGACAGAGACTCAAAAGACCTGGATGTGAGGCCAGTCTCACAAGTTCACACAACAGAAAAGTATTTTTCAGAACTTTGGAGTCTAGAAAAAAATGGATGGACAGACTTGGACATAAAAGCTATGCATCTGAGGGTCTGTGATCCCTGCTGACTCAGCTTTATTCAGAGCTATCTATGGTATCATTGGGCTTCACTGGTAGAGAACCCACCTGCAATGCAGGAGACCTGGGTTTGATCCCTAGGTTGGGAAGATCCTCTGGAAAAGAGAGAGGCTACCCACTCCAGTATTCTGGCCTGAAGAATTCTATGGACTGTATAGTCCATGGGGTCACAAAGAGTTGGACACAACTGAGCAACTTTCTGTTCAAATTGATGCTTTTGAACTGTGGTGTTGGAGAAGACTCTTTAGAGTCCTTTGGACTGCAAGGAGATCCAACCAGTCCATTCTAAAGGAGATCGGTCCTGGGTATTCTTTGGAAGGAATGATGCTAAAGCTGAAACTCCAATACCTTGGTCACCTCATGCGAAGAGTTGACTCATTGGAAAAGACTCTGATGCTGGGAGGGACTGGGGGCAGGTAGAGAAGGGGACGACAGAAGATGAGATGGCTGGATGGTATCACTGACTCGATGATGAGTTTGAGCAAGCCCCAGGAGTTGGTGATGGAAAAGGAAGCCTGTCGTGCTGCAGTTCATGGGGTTGTAAAGAGGTCGGACATGACTGAGTGACTGAACTGAGAGACTTTCACTTTCACTTTTCATGATATCATTATTCTCATTTCTTAATCAAAGATGCTGCTGCTGCTAAGTCACTTCAGTCGTGTCCGACTCTGTGCGACCCCATAGATGGCAGCCCACCATGCTCCCCCGTCCCTGCGATTCTCCAGGCAAGAACACTGGAGTGGGTTGCCATTTCCTTCTCCAATGCATGAGAGTGAAAAGTGAAAGTGAAGTCACTCAGTCGTGTCCGACTCTGTGCAACCCCATGGACTGCAGCCTACTAGGCTCCTCCGTCCATGGGATTTTCCAGGCAAGAGTACTGGAGTGGGGTGCCATCGAAGCACAAAGACGAGACAAAACACAGGCTGACACATTAACAGGTATGGGGCATTAGGATTTGGACATCTTTGGGGGGCTATGATTCTTCCACACCAGTATTACGTTAGGGTGAGAGGGATGTTTAACAACCTTTCACAAAAAGTGTCAGACTACCATTCAGGGAGGTCTTTCTGCAAATCAGGCTACCGGTACTAAACACCTCTCCTCCACAAGGAGATACCAAGGGTCTCTCCCACTCCCATCATCAGGACACTCAGAACTCAAAGCCAGGAATAACAAGCCAAAATAGAAGAATTCAGAGAAATCAATGACTCACAGACAGTTAGTCAAGCAACTAGACTTAGGAACACATATTGAGCTAAGCATCCATAAGTTCTAACTAAAGACTATCTCCTAGCAAGTGACATTAGACAAAAGAATCTGGGAATATAAACCACCCCACCATGTCCTAGATTAATGCTAACCCCCTGACAACACTGTCAGTTTTATCACCCACTGCCTTTTTCAACAAAAACTATAAAGTGATCACCGATATGAAATCAGTGTAGTATTATTATAGTTCCAGAACTTAATATCCAACATAGAATGGATGCTCAACAAGCCTACAAAAAATACTGAATGAATGAATGCTATTTGGGGGCCTATTCTCTCATAGCTACACAAATGATAATATTTTATATGAGATTTTTTTAATTTCTATAATCGCACAATTTTTAATGAAGATCAGCAACCACTGTGATGAAACATATGCTATACATTAATAAAGCTGTACGTTCACATCATGGGATAATGTATACATGTCTAGATGTGTGTCTGTGTGTGTGTGTGTGAGTATTCATAATGTCATTAAGGAACAGTTAAATCCTGCTCTGCTGTATAATAAATGACTAACACGCCTGCAAATAGGCCAGGAGTTTTAAGTTCACACACCTATAGAGGGCAGACAAGCAACAAAGGCAGGAATCAGGCAGGACAGAAAGCAAAGCTGCCAAGTGTTTACTTCTCAACCAGACCAAGCTGGTCTCCAATAGCAATCACTGCACAAGGTTGTCAAAAGGATACAGAACCATAGAAAATGCTTTGCTAACCAGCTAAAATAGACAACAGAACACCTCCCTGGACTCTGTAAACAATATTGCATAGTTCCTTTACTCAGACCAGGAGAGGGGTATTGTCTGGGGTCCTCCCCAGACATCCTGTGATTCTAAAAAGAAAAGAGTTCTCCCCAAGTGAAAGCCAGCAGAGTAACAAGGGAAGTGGTAAGACAGGTGATTAATTCTTTTTAAAGCAGTAAACCAACAGATCTAGGGGAAAACAATCTGTAGTACCTAATGATCCACCAAAAAAATGGTAGCGATCTATTATCTATCAAGGGAGTAGAAGTGGAAAGTAACGTAACTTGTTTTAATTATGACAATTTAATTTTTACAAGGCAATAAAGACTATAGACAAAACAATTATTGAAGTGTAGTGCATGCATGCATGTGCATGAACACACCCAATATCATTAATTTATATAATGATACAGCAATGAGAATTTTGTTTTTGAGGGAGGAGACATTTAAGTTGTTTTTTTCTCCCTGTAATTTTACAATTTAGGACATTAGCAATCTAGGTTCTGAGGTGAAGATTTTAAATAATGGTCAATGCTACTATAAATTTTTCTCAGTCACTTATGCCATAAGTTAAGATATTGAATATTTGGGGGAAATTTGCAACTAAAGATCAAAATCTTCCAAGTCTCTGTACCTAATGAAAGAAGCTAAATGAGAAGGGTTTTTACTAATCAAAACTTACCTCCAAACCATTTATTCACTCACAGTCAAGTTTTTAACTCCGACTCTGATTATAGATGGTAAAGTGTCTGTCTGCAATGTAGGAGACCCGGGTTCCATCCCTGGGTTGGAAAGATACCCTGGAGAAGGAAATGGCAGCCCACTCCAGTATTCTTGCCTGGAAAATCCCATGGACCCTTACCATCCATGGGGTTGCAAAGAGTCGGATACGACTGAGCAACTTCTCTTTCACTTTTCTGATTATAGAATTTTTTGTAATTTTTTTTATTTTTAATTGAAGGTAATTGCTTTACAGAATCATGTTGGTTTGTACCAAACATCAACATGAATCAGTCAACTAAATCAAAAGGTTGATATTGTCTCTCTTTACAGTATTAGCAATTCCACCCACCCCTGGTATTAGAGACTATTTGGAGTACAGAAAAACTGAGGCCACTCATCTTAGACATTTGATCTTTTAACAATGCAAATTAGTTTCCAAAGGATTGTCCTTTAGGGTACAATGCAGTGTTTTCAATTAATTTGGTATCTATAGAAATTTGGGGACTGTTTGTTGCTTTTCCTATGACAAAATAACAAAGCTTTAAAATGGAAAGCTCTTCTGCTAAGACCCCATTTCACACTACAGTGCCGAATGTTGCCAGTCTTTGATGATGCGCCATTAGTATTTCTTTCCCAAACACAAAGCTATATACAAAGTACAGCCTTTATAAAATGTTCAAAAAATTTTTTTCATTTACCAGTAACTCATGACCCAGCTGATCCATGAGAAAAATGGCTTATCCTGGAAGAAACAAAAACAAAAATCACAACAAAAACCAGGGTGGTTTAGAAAAGGCAGTTTCAAAGCCTGGAGTTTTAAAAAGAAAAAACGCACACACAAAACAAAACAATTAATACATCAGAGAATTCAGTCAGGGTTTTGTAGCATTACAAGTTTTCTCAGCTATAAAGAAACATATTGAATGTTTAGAGCACAGCCCATTCTTCACTGCTTCAGTTGTTTCCTTTTGTTTACAAGTCTCTGCCATCCTTCTTTGTGAATTGAATGCTAAACTATCTCTGGAGAGATGTTATATTGCTTACAGAATGCTTCAGCAGATGGTGCTTCCTGTTGCAACAGAAGGCTGTGATTATACCTGAACTCTTCAAGAACTCTAACACCGAAAAACAAGATAAATGAAAGTCTTGAAAAGTTTTATCTCTTCCCTCCCTAGCTATATAGATGCTCAGCCAACCACCGGTCCTTCTTTGTCAATTACCAAATAGAAGCAACTCTCCCCACCTCATCCCATCTCCTCCAAACCAAGGAAGCCTTTTTTTTTTTTTTTTTTTTTAATGGCTTACATCTCCTATCAGCAGAGTTTGTTTAAGAATTATTAAGAGTATTGCTGATTCAGATGCCTGGTCACTGTGCATTCAGATATTTGAACAACCCATTATAAACAATAAAGAAAAGGGAATAGGTCTTCATCAGGAAGTGTCTATAAAAGTAAATTGAAATACTGAGAAGGCCACCTGGTGCCAAAAATTCAGGGCTATTGAGAAATTTATCTCCACACATTTTGAGAGAAATTGTCCTCTTCGAAAGACTCTTGTACGCATCCTTTGCAGTAATGCCGTCATCTTTGAAACTGAACAGCACTTCTTGGTGAGTCTCAAGGACCTGTCACTTTACCCTTGAACCTCTTTTCTATTTTTCTCTCCCTAAATGTCTTTCATGCATTTCCTGCCATGATCCATTTAGTTCACTGTCCAAAGTGAAGGGTAATTCCTAATTTGTCTTATCCTGCCTCTGCATTCAAAGGAAAAACGTCACAATATATAATAGAAGCAAGAGGGGAGAAACTATATACACACACAGTTACTTCATAGATATAAACTGGAAGATAGCAGAGTTCCTCTTTAGAACTCTGCTGATACACAGCATCCTGAAGCTTTAAGCCCTTTATTTGTATGACGCCCTGATCTGGCCTTCCGTTATCTCCACAATTAACCCATGAGCCAAAACTCTTACCTCCTGTAACACAAAACACTCACTCTTAGGGCTCTGCCTTCTCATATGACAATGGATGAGAAAGATTCAGGCAGGTTGTAGCCGAAGTGAAACGCAGCCTTCTATGGAAATTCATCATGTGGAATTTCAGAGCTGGAGACTATTCAAACAATCATCTCATTCATATCCCTCATCTCAGAGGGGAAATAAAACCCAAAATGTTTATTGATTTGCCCAACACCATATAAAGAGCCAAGACTGCCCTAGAACTTAAGTCTAGTTATTAAACATATCACCAGCCCTGGTCTTAAATATGCAAAATCTCACAAGTGCTGGAATGAGTAAAGCATTAAAAATTTCAATTGATCTCTGGGTTTGGTGCATCAGTACATCTAGCTACCACCTTTATGCACCTTTAGCTGGAAAAATCAACCGGCAGACCCTTCTTGAGTGACGTCACTATCTGCTTGCATCCAAGGTCACTGTTAAGGTCAGGAACTGGAGACATGGTGATAGTCTATTTATTTATGTTCAAGGAGAATAACAATTTCTATTAATATGGTTTACCCCAGTTAAGACTAGCAATATTTCAAGGACTCAGTAGCCATATTTGGGTAGTGGCTACTGTGTTAGCACAAGTCTGTAGACTTTGAATAACAGTGTCCAAAAGTTATAATGCTTTGTTCTGATACATTTTTTAGCTAGTCATAAAAAAGCCAAAATATGCAATGTCTGTGCTTTTCTTTTTTTCCTGCTTATCCCAATATGTCCTGGCCTTATGCCACCTCATGGTTTAATACCATACTCAGAGTATTTAGAAATTAAATCTTTTATTATTTTTGTGCTACAGAAGTTTTGCTTCCCTTTCATTATTGCAATAAAGTAGAAGGCTTTCCATTCCTGCTACCACACATCTTAAATCTTCTATCCCCTAAAAATGTATAGGCCCAGCGTGTGCATGTTGTCAAGCAGACTCTGTGCCATTAGAGCCTGAGCCAATAAAAAGGAAGTTTATTAATAACAAAGGGCAACGTGGCAGATGGGAGAATCTAGGTTCATCCAACTTGGAAACTAAAGACCAAAAGAAATGTCTTATGGGGCATGTTGGAAAAATGTCTCCAAACTACACCAGCTGACTTCCTTCTGTTCCCTGGTTCACCTGAGCTGCTGACTGAATGCGAAACTCGAGAGCTGCACGTTGGTGAGAAAGAGCTCAGGCTAAACCTTCTGTATTCATCGCAACTGCAGGATTCTCAAACAAGAAACTGTTAAATATCAAGGAATGAAGAGGAAGGGGCATTGAAGAATAGTGAGAAAGAGTGAGAAAGAAAGAAAGGAGGGAAAATAACAAGAAAGGATATAGAGAAATGACAAATAACGCAAAAAATACATCTCTAATCCAGAAAACAGTTATCTTTGCAGTACTGCCACCCAGCGATTCAGGGGACCTGCCCTAAGCCCCAGTACTTAGAGGCCCCTGATCTGTAGGCTTTTGGCTGTAACATCCCTCAAAGGAAATATCTGTGAGCCCATAAGGAGAGCCCACCTGAGACCCACCCACCTTCCTCCTTCCAGATAATGCTGTGTGTATTCAGGAGCCTAGAAATCCTTGCCGATAAGACCCTCAGGTGCCTGGAGGGTTCGTGAGGGCCTTTTCTTCTGTCTGCATGATGATGATGATCCCTGAGGCTGCTCAGGAGTGGCCAGAGCAGCTGTCTGGGTGGAGGAATGAAAGGGGGCTTGACAAGGTGGGGGCATCCCTCAGCGAGCACGCAAAACAGCTCAGGATATTCATGTTCTGGACCCACAATGTTAGGGCCTGGTGACCTTTTTCACTTAAGTCAGTCAATCCAGTCATGCAGTATTTCCACATTTCTCATTGGGAGAAAAAATATGCTGGATTAGACCTTCCTGTAATATTTTTTTTCATGGAAGGGTCTTTCTTTCACTTATGGCATCTTACAATTACAGGCTGCCCACCTGGATCTGCTAGTTCTAACTTCGATACACGGGTGAAGCGTGGGCACCAGTGTCTGTATTTCTCCTTTCATTGTCAGTGTGTAGTTTATGCAGAAAGGGTGAACCAAGCCAGGGAGCATTCCTGGTTTGAGAGCCTGAAATCACAATCAAAGAGCTACCCGAAGTCTGCATGAGTCCAATCACAGTAGTCCATAGACTGCACAGCTCCACTCAGAATGGAGCTAGAGGGGAAGAAAAGTTAGGCATTTATGCGGCAAATCTGTAGGAACCACTTAAGAGATGCAAAAAGAGAGCTATCTGAATCAGACAGAGAAAGCTGAAAGACCATTTTTATTTGGTGAATTACTTTGGCTTTAGGGATACAAAGGTAATCAAAAAAAAGATGGAGTCTTGGTGATTTAAGCATATGGAGTTCTCAGACATACATTCATTTTAGGGTTTTTTTCCTCCTCCCACATTTTTGGAAAATTTATCCTAGCAATTGCTTTCTTGATGGAGACATGAATTATGCTTTCTGAATAGTGATGAGTAAATTTAAAAGGGTTCAGGGCTGAATGCATGAATACTCAGTCAGCTCCTTCTTCTTAACTCATAATTTCAGCCTTCCCAACCATTAAAATCAAATGGGTAAGCTTGTAAGAATAGGCTTGCTTAAAATACAGTCAGGACTTCAGTCCAATTTGGCTTGGACCAGGTACATCATAAAATTATAAAAGAAAGAATTAAGACAAAAGTGAACCTCAAAAATATCTCGTTTAAAAGTTAAGATGATTGGTTAAAAAATTTTAAAGTAGGACTGTTAATCTCTAAGAAATAGTAATTTGATCTGCATGATATTTAGTTTGTAACAACTAAATATTATTCTGATTTTCACTTTTCTCCTTCAAGTTTCATATGTAAGAGAGAAAATACTGCATATGAAGTATTGTAGTATACTCCATATACTGCAGTATAGTAGTGTGAGTGTACTATTATATATTAGAGGTACAAGGTAAGTAAGACACCAGTCTTTTTACACACAAACATGAGATTTTTAAACCGACTGACATTCAATCCAAATTGTTTACCTACCACTGACAATGAGTTCATCGCTTATTGGCAGCCTAAGGAAAAAACTTGAATATCATTTGTTACCTGTCTTTTTAAATGTTCTGACAGTGTATGTTTGTGTGTACTTATCTCTGTAATCACTTTTGTGTGTCTTTGTTTCCCTCAGAGTAACTCTGCATGAAGGTAAAGACCCATCACCATAATCAGATCACCACTTAATCATTTTAAGTTCTACTTCATACCTTTACACTAACATGTCAATATGTGCTCGGTTGCTAAGTCATGGCTGACTCTTTGTGACCCCATGGATTGTAGCTGGCCAGGCCCCTCTGTCCATGGGATTCTCCAGGCAAGAATACTGAAGTGAGTTCTCCAGAGATATTCTCCACCCAGGGATCAAAGCTGCATCAGCAAGCAGATTCTTTACCAGCTGAGCCACCTTACACTAACATAGTTTCCATTCATCACTAAGTCTCCAGACAATCTAACCAGACTTGAGTTCCATCTTTATTAAGTTCAGGTACTAACAGTAGATACATGGGCGTTATTGTATGTGTGAAATGACTGACTCTAGTCAGAAAGAAAAGGGAAATTCTCAATTTAGAGAACAGGGACAGAATTAAGTAGGTATTACACACTTCATGGAGTTTATTTGGTTTCATTATGCAGTATCTACAGTTAGTCACACGGGAGAAAGGAATAAAAGAGGAGTGTGAGTTAGGTGTTTAAATTTGTTCAAGTATTACAGTAATGAGTTCCACAATTTACCTCCCCCCCCCAAAAAAAGTACAGTAAAACACTGCTCTAAAATAGCACAGCAAGCCCCATTAGTCACTGTGGGGAAAGCAAAGTGCTTTAATTCCTTCCAAACTGTCAAGAAGACAGTGAGAGATGGAGCACTTAAAAGTGCCTTTGTTAAGGATGTTATTGTTAACCCATCTAGAAATAAAGGTGGTGCTGGGCTGGGGGAACATAAAAAATAATCCTTTCTTTGTACATCATGTTATCTTTTCTCAAATGGGACACTCTATTACCACAAACTTGGTGGCTTGAAACAACATACGTTTATTCTCTCACAATTCTCAGGGTCCTAAGTCACTTCTACAGACTTAAAATCAAGGTGTCAGTGGGGCCATGCTCCCTCTAGAGACTTTAAGGGAGACGCTGTTTCTTGTCTCTTGCAGCTTCTGGACACTAATGGTATTCCCTGGCTAGGGTCACATCGCTCCAGATTCTGCCACCATGGTCACATTGGAAACTCCTCTATTCTGCATGTGCATGTGTGTGTGCATGTGTGTGTATGTTAGATCACCCTTGGCCTCTCTCTTATTTAAACACATGTGTATTTGCATGTAGGGCTCACCTAGAAAATATAAAATACTCTTCCAGCTCAAGATACTCAATGAATTGCATCTAAAAGAAAGTAAAAGTTGCTCAGTCATGTCTGACTCTTTGCGACCCCATTTATTGTAGCCTGCCAGGCTCCTCTGTCCGTGGGATTCTCCAGGAAAGAATACCAGAGTGGGTTCCCATGCCATTCTCCAGAGGATATTTCTGACCATGCGATCAAACCCAGGTCTCCTGCTTTGCAGACAGATTCTTTACCATCTGAGTCACCAAGAAAGCTTTTTTCTTTTTCTTTTCTTTTTTTGTTTGTTTTGTGGGGTTTCCTTTGCTTGGTTGATTTTTTGGTCATGTAAGGTCACATTTACAGGATCCAGAAATTAGAATGTGGATATCTTTAGGGAGTCCTTTTATAGCCTACACAGACACCACTGAGGTGAATGGTAGTATCTCAAGTCCTTGAGGGTGGTCTCCAACACCCAGCATCAAAATACTAAAGATGACAAGGAATAATTCCCTTATCTCTGCCCCCCAGCAATTCTAATGAAAGGACAACATGGGCAAGGGTACAAACACAGATCCCTGTACCCACAGCCACCTTACGTGGCCCAAAACAGCATCTCCTTCCGTAAGAATGTGACTCTAAAGGGCTTTCTGACAAGCACAGGTTTTCCTTACCTTGACAAACCATCTCTTGTGATGATGCCCCTTCGCATCGCCATCTTATTTAAATCCTCATTTTCATGTCTACATTTTATCACCGCCCACTCACTCCTAATTCTCTAAATTGTTTTCCATTTGTCTTCCTCCCTCAACTGAAATAGTTCTTCCATGTCCTCTAAGACAAGTGGCAGTCCTGGTCCCTGTCTTCCTCACCCAGTCCTGACCCTCCCCCTCTTCCATTTCCCCACTCTCCTCTCACTGGCCTCCCTTTTGAGTATGAGCTTGGACCTCACACTCTCATACACTCTTGCCGCTCTCAGAACTCTTAGTCTTTTGTGGCTCTTGAATTGATATCACCAACTGCTGCCCCTCACGTTCTCATCTGGTGACCCACAAGTACCTCCTAGAAAGCCTGATAAAATGCATATTCCTGGATCCCATCCAAGTTTCTAGCTCAATAGTTCTGAAAAGGAACTCAGAAATTCCATCTTACATGCACTCAAGTGATTCTGATGCATGTGGTCTGGAAGCCAGGGTTTAAGAAACGCTGTTCTGGAACCATATTACTATTGCCTCATTAAACCACTGAGGTATTTGTTCACCACCAAAAACTAAACTTACATAAAAAGCAAATATGACCTCACCAGACTGACCTTCCTGTTTTGTTTCCCTTAGTGACATTACCATACTTCCAGACATTCAAGAGGACATCTTTGACTCTCTCCTTGGCCCCACTGTACCCAGATTCCAATCCACATCTAGAATATTACAATGAACACCCTGGACACCTCTCACAGACTACAGAATCATAGAATTCTTGAGAGAGGAAGCTCTGAGAAGTAATCTAGCCATCCCAGTTCTTCCAGCTGTCAGGACCTTGAAGCCCAGAGAGGTTATATTAGAAGCTGCAAAGCATCTGAAAATACCCCTGGGGTCAGAGGTTCATAAAAGAGATCCCACAGCCCAGATTTTCTGAATGAGCATGCTCTCTGAAGCCAGACTGCTTGGACTTAAATCCCCAGCTCAGCCACCTACCAGGTACATGATATATGACACAGAAAAGTAACCTAACTTCTCTGTGCCACCATTGCAAAATGGAGATAATAGTAATTCCTACTAGTTTGCTGTGAGGATTAGTGGGTCAACATATAGAAAATGCATAGAACAATATACGGGCTTAGTTGCTCAGTTGTGTCCAACTCTTTGTGACCCCATGGACTGTATAGCCCTCCAGGTTCCTCTGTCCATGGGGATTCTTCAGGCAAGAATATTGAAGTGGGTTCCCATGCCCTCCTCCGGGGATCTTCCCAACCCAGGGATTGAACCCAGGTCTCCTGAATTGCAGACGGATTCTTTACCAGCTGAGCTACCAGGGAAGCCCCATAGAACAGTATATAGGTAATGGTAGTTAAGTGTCAGCAATCACTATTATAACCATAAAGCCACCAGGAGTATCTCTTAAATTAAAGTTTGACTTCCATTTCCAATACATGTCTGCTAACTCTATAGTTTTGCATCACACTTGTACTGCTCAGTCTAAAGGACATCATTTGATTGAGAAAAAGGTTGCAGACTCCCAGCTGTCACAATTTTACAGAAATGAAGAACATGCAAGCCACAGGTATCAAAAAAATGAGGTGCAGCTCCACCATTTGCCTGAAAAATAAAGGTTATCTATGACACATACTATATAGCTGGCATGCAGCTATTATTATAAAATATTCATTGGCACTACAAAATGCTGCAGGCACTGCACAAAATATAAAGTAACAATCTCTCCAGGCCCTAATTGATTATAGGCCATATATTTTTAAGGGAAGATGCTACTGAGTTACTTAACAGAGAATGAAAGACCCCAGGCTTTTAGGCAAAGGAAAAATCATATAGTCTTGAAGGACAGTGACGATTTATGGTGTGTCTAGAGGGTGTATCTGTGTTTCTTCTTCAGCAGCAGCACATCTGAACTGTCCACAGGCTTTGTACAAAGCAAGTGCGGTGCTGGTCCTTACACTGACCCAAGCGCAGCTTCCAGTTATAGGATTATCACATAGACTAAAGATCTCTCCTATTTGAAGTCAGACACAGGGGTACAAGACAACATTATGTGTTACAAATATCGGATCACAGCCACAGGACCACAAAATTTTCAATTATGTTTGCGTGGGATATGTTGGAAGGAAACAAGATCGCAGCTGAAACAAAATAAAATATTTGAAAATGAGTTTTCACTTGGGGAATTTCAAAGTCAAAATATTTCTACTCATTGTATCATTACTACTCTATTCTTTAACTGTGCTTTTCATCCCTATCCTTTCTCTTTCCTTTAAAAGAAGAAAATGCCCTTAAGATAAAATTTTGTGTAAATAACAGTAAACCTCAGGACAAGCCATTCAAGGCTTAATTTTTAAAAAACTAAAATCTCATGTCTTTTTCCACGAGGCCCCTGAACATATGTGCAAACAGCGCTCTTTTCAGCTATCCTTAAGAGACAATAATCCCCAAAGTCAGAGAAAATTCTTAGTTGACAACCTTGTCATTTGAAAGTGTGTATATGCATGTGTTCCACAGTCTTAAAAATAGCCAACACTAAGAAGAAATAACTGGGGAGAGGAATGCTGAATGTAAAAGTGTCACCTTTTTCTCTTTTCCTTTTCCATTTTACCTTTCATTCAGTAGAAGTTCACACAGTGACACCTAGTGCAGCTGGCGAGGCTATGACAGCCTAGGAGAGTGAATGAGAGAAGCTGCTTGGCAAACTCCAGGTTTAATTTCAGCTAATTCAGTAAAACTGAAAGGCTTGCCTTTCGTCTTAGACCCCAATGTGCATGCATATCCTAATTATCATTTGAATCTATTTAAAAATGTATCATGCTTATGGACCATAATTCCAGCTCAGTTCATTTCCTAACAGTTAGAAATGCTGGATCATTAATATCCATAATGAAGTAGAACTGCAATTAAGGGACTCAGCAAAAAAAGCCCCCCTCTTTCTAAGAGGCTTGCCAAGATAAGCTCGGCGGGTTTTGAGGACTCTTCCTAAGCATTACTATGGTGTTTTCTCCTGAAAGATCTCCCTTCCTCTGAGTCTGTTACAAGAAACCCGCCAGAGACCGGCAGACACTGTGTGCCACATTTTGCAAAGCAGCCTTAAGACATTCTAGTCAACTGATCTCTGACTCAGATGACCTTCTATATCAGAACAATCCAGAAACTCCCTCAGCGAGGTTTGAGGCTCTTCAAGTGTCAAGATCACACTGCCCAACCTTGGCATCCCCCCAACAGCTACGACAGCCTACAGCCTTACATACAATAAGTGCTCAATTAATTTTTGCTAAATGGATTTTCTTTTGTTCTGTTTCTACTAAGGGCTGCCTCTTTAAATTTCTCTCATTCCTATACTTCTGTGTCACCCATGTGCATTATTTTCTACCAGTTCTGTTTGGAGACTGGATAACAGCTAAAGAGAATCCAATGGTGAGAAATACATGCCACACACGTAGCTTTAACTTCTGCACTTGGGCGGGGGCGTTTGTCAAAGCTCCACTACTTACACTGACAGAAGGTAATGGGTGCAAGATGAAGCCATCTCCCCAATACTTGAGAGTAGGATTGCCTGAGGAATCTTTATCAAAAAATTTCACTGTTACTCACATTAAGTTTGAGTCCATAAGCTAAGCTTCCCCAAGACATAAATTCAAAATGCCATGCCTTTCCACAAAGGAAATTCAACATCTCAGAACGAATTCTAAATATGTACATAAAAATAGGTCTATTCATTACAGCTGATTCATCATAGCAAAATTAAAAGGATACAACTTAAATGTCCAATATTATCCATCCATTTAATTAGTGTGGCTGATTATCTACCCCAGTGTCCTGCTCCAAGTCCCAGGCCTGCCCTTCCCACTAAGTTCACCAGCTGTTGATACAGAATTCCCAGCCCCTGGCAGTTTCCTATCTCCGGTGCCTCTGTCTCTCTTGCTTTTTTGTCAGACAGCTCTCTCTGGCACCCAAGAAGGGCCAGGGAGTCAACACTCCCAGAGGGTCACTTCAAGGAGTGTGTGGTGAGAGACCACGGACATTCCACATGGTGTCTCTGTGGATCTCCAGCAGGACTGCCCTGCCCCAACCCCCGCTGGTGACCCCGTGATACTCTCATCAGTGTACTCCCTTCCCTGCCTCACTTTCCCCATTTATCAACTGTGGTTGTTGGGATCAGCTCTGAATACTGCCACACCCAAGTCCTTGTCTCAGGTCTGGAGAGCCCAAAGTCAGTCAATTAGGCTATATGCATAAGTGAATATGTAGTAATAAAAACTAATGCCTACGTGCCAGATTCATACTATTTCCAGAGCTCGAGTTGGTGACTGTGCCCACAGCTGAAAACCAAGGTACCATGCACCCTGATTTTCTAAAGGGACCACAGAGCAGCCACACAAAGTCAGAAGCCAGACGTTGTCTCATCTGGTTTACACAGAGGCAGCAGAATCAGCCCTTCTCCTCCCAGCTTTTCCCTCCCAATGTCCCTATGAAGACAGCTGGCAAGGTGGGACCATCCTTAGCCTCTGGGTGAGGTGCTGAGTTCATGCTGAGATGCTGTCTCCTCCCCTTCTGCAGGATGCTCCTTCCTGCCCAAAGCCAAAAGATGAAGCTCCAAAGGAAAACCTGTAAGGGTTGCAGGATGTCCTGAAGGAGGAGAATTGAGAATCTTGCTTCCCTGCAGGAAGGTTGCTGAGATGCAGCAGCCAACAGCTGCATCTGAAGCCAGGGAGAACTGTGGGAGGGTCAGCACGTGCTCTCTGAAGATCCAGACACAGTGGGCGCTGGAAATGGTGCTGAGTCTGATGGGGAGACTTCTAAAGGAGGAGGTGCCTACTGGAGTAGCCAAGATAGTAAGGCTCAAAGAGCCCAAAGTGCAACCTCTTAGGGAAGCCAGCAGGGCGGGTCCATTTATAAGAGTGTTCTGTGGCCTTGGAGAAGGCAAAAGTCACCCTCAGCAATTCCTATGGCTCCTCATAAAGGGGACCAAGATTTGGGGAAGGCCTGGGCTCTTGAGGAAAAAGAGGCTTACCTAAGAGAAGGCATCTGAGGCCTGGATAGCTTAGAGATCAGGCCCATGGAGAAACTGTACACAGCTGTCCCTCTCAGGAGGCTCCCAGGGATGGAGGGCAGAATGAAGCCAAATACCACCCCAAGGAAACTATCCATAGCCCCTCACTCAGAATAGACACATCCATCAAATCAGATGGAACCAGAAAGTGGTGGAGACCATCTCCTCAGCAGGCACCTTAGGACAGTACTCCTGCCCCAGGACCTGAAGTGACAGCCTGGGATTGGGCAGGAAACAAGGACTAGAGCCCGGTCATTCTCCCCACTGCCACCCCGGCTTCCCAGCACTAGGGTCAAAGAGCTATCCTGTTCTGGAGAGGAAATGAGCAAAGCTTTGAAACTTGAAGTGTTGAAATGAACACAATTCATTCAGCTTTAAAGAACTGAAAACAGGACTGTTACAGTAAGAGAAAGCAATGGGAAAGTTGGAGAATCTGACCAGGATGTCATTAAGAGCTGAGACCCCAGGAGGAGAGGAGTTTAAGCTAAAAACAGTGACGGGAAGTAAAACCATGTCACATGTACACCCAGAACACCGACTCTTCAATAAACCCATTACTTTTATGAAAAATTCTCAATGATGTCACAAAATACTTATGTATATAGAAAAATAGAGAGATATGTATAGATAGTGAAGGACAGGTAGGCCTAGCATGCTGCAGTCCATGGAGTGGCAAAGAGTCAGACGTGACTTAGCAATTGAACAACATATCGTAAAATACAAAATATTAAGTGAAAAAGTATATAATATGCCATTAGAGGTGATGGGAAGGAAGGAGAGAAGGAAATAGATGGATTGGTAAAGAAGGAGACACACTCACAATTTTAAGCAAAGTTATTTTTGAAAGTTAAAATTACAGGTGACTTTATTTTCTTTATAATACTCTATTGTCTATAAATTTCTTAAGGCAAGAACTTCTGAAATTATAACTTGTGAAACTAGAAGAAAACGTTAGAAGGATAAATAAGAAAATAAGTACCAAGATACAGTCTTCTTTTTAAAATATAAACTTCAGCTCCTGCACCTCACTCTACTTGCAAACTGGTACCTGCCCAGGACTAATGACTGACCACAGGCTGCCAACAGCCCTGAACAATGCTCTTGTCCCCTGCTCACCTAAGTAATAAAATTCTCACAGGGACCATGATTCTATTACTCAATATGTATTAAATAAAAGGTTAAAAACAATAAATTAGTGGGGGAAAGAACATTAAAGGAAAATTCCTTAACCTTATACTGTATTTACATGAATAACATTTTGTTACTGTGGACAGTCCTAAGAGGGAGGGAAGAATTAGATAGAAGACCCCCACTGGGTAATATGTTTCAAACCACTGTGTCCCAAAACCAATTATCCTTTGTGTTTTAGAGAAAAACCAGGGACCTTGAATACAATCCTAGACAAGACACCGAGGCAGAACAGCACAGTGCTGTGGACACTGCTCTGGAGCAAGGTCAGCCTGGGTTGATTCAAGTTCTGCTACTTCTTGGCTGTGTGACTTTGGGCAAATGACTTAACCCCTTTGTGTCTCAGTTTCCTTATTTAAAAGGGTTCTGAGGGTTAAATAAGTCAACACATGAAAAGATCTTAGAAGAATGCCTGATGCTCAGTGAGTGGTCCAGTGAGCCTCATGGGGGTAACTGAACCACAGACTCCTATTAAGAAATGACAGCTTTCATTCATTTAGGAGTGTATCAACCGAACAGTGAAATTTTCAACTTCTCTTTCGTCTGTCTTTGGGAAGCTCCATGACTTCAGCAACTTCACCCAGAAAAACAAGAAATCCCAGGTTCTGATGTCACACAAATATCACTGTCATTGTCATACAAGTAGTAAAGTCACCTTTTAACTGTGCCTTGGTCTCCTCATCTCAAGAGTGAAATGACTGTTGCCATTTGCCCCACCACTTTCACAAGACTGTCAAAGAGCAGCAAGCGAGAGAATGTATGTGGAAATTATTTGAAAAAGTAAAAAGCGCTATATAATACAAAAAATTTTAAATAGACCAATAATTAAAATATGAAGATAAGACTAAACTTGGGCCTTCCTAGTTCTTGAGAAGAACCCTCACAAAGACTAAAATCTAAATTATGTCTAAATTTTATCATTCCAGGCTTTCTGGGGTTATTGTTGCTATTTATTTATTTTTATTTTTTATTGAATATAGTTGATTTACAATATTAGTTTAAGATATGCAGTATAGTGATTCAGTATGATTCATTTATACATTATGAGAATATATGTGTATAAAATAGATAAGCAATAGGATATATTATACAGCCATTATCATGGCCATTATTTTGTAATAACTTTAAATGGAGAGTAACTTTTTACTTTTTGTATATGGCCACTAGAAAATTTTTAATTACATGTGTGGCCCACATAATGTTTCTATTGGGAAGTGCAGCCTTGGCCAATAACAGGTCCATTTGTAAGAAGGACTTGGAAACACGGTCTCAGTAAATGAAGTACCTGGAAGCACGTGAGATGGGAAAGAGCAGGATTCTGGCACTTACGGTTTTGTACCACGTCTTCCCTTTGTTACTAGTTGCCTGAACATTAACTCATACTAGAAAGGTAAATATAAATTCTAGTAGGCTGAAAAGAAACATTAAATTACATGACCTTTCTTAGACAGAGTTGCTATGAAAGAATCACAACCACAACCATGAGCATGCACTTGTGGTTCCATAGAAGTACCTGCCGTGCGCCGAAGACCACAAAGCCCCCAGGTGCGTCCAGTGTATGCCTCAGTTACTACAAAGCATGCCTGAACAGACATGGGAGTGCATCTGAGCCAGACATTCAGGGGCTACAGAAATCACAAGCCCCCGTGATGCCTTTTATAGATGGTGTGGTCTGAGAGATGTCAACTTCATAGAACAGAATGAGGAGATGCATGCCACATGCTGAGTTCTAAAAGAACATTTTGGAAGGACAAGACCAAGAGCAGCAGGAAAGGGCCTTTCTTATCTATTCAGTTCTGTATATATACACCAACAACTGTGGAGTTTCTGGACCGTGGGCAAACAGAACATAAAAATAGTTTGACTTTAGCCAACAAAGATCCTGGCGCCAAAGAACCAGCCACATCTCCATTTCGGGTACAGTTTACGTTTGGTGCCGGCCGTCTGAGTTCAAGGCACAGGCGATAACTAGACTGTAGAGGGCTTGGCTGCTTGCGGTGGATGCATTTGAGGCCAAGTGCATGATGCGTCAAAGAGAACAAGAGATGAAGATTCAATACAGTATGAATCAATTTAAAGTATATTTAATGTTCCATTGGTTTCCATAAAAAGAGGACCTAGAATTAGTAATGACTATTGATTTCCAATTATTGGAAGGGAAGAATTCAACAATTAAATGAGAAGTAAATAACTGTCCCACATAGACCTATTCTGAGCAGAAAAAAAATAGTACACAGAGCAATTACAAATATAAATTCAGAGAAATGTATTTTAAATGTTCAGTATCAGTAGTCAATTCTTAAAAATTTATCAAGGCAATATCCTTCTGGCTTATAAACAGACAATACAATTTGAAAAGAAATCATACCTACAAGTATTTAGAATTGAAACAAAAAATGACCGTTAAATATCCCATCCTCAAAACACTGAAATTTTATAAATATCTTTTAAAGAAATTCCAAGTGAAGTATCTTTAGTGCTCTTCTACCTTAAATTCTTAGCTTTACATGAAAAGTAGATTAAAAACAAACTGCAAATACTGGAGTACACAAGATGTCAATGCTGTACAACTTGTAAGGAGACCACTAATAAAGAGAAAGGCTATGGGAAATTCATTTGAATTCAGTTTTTTGTTTTTTGTGGGTTTTTTTTTTGTTTTGTTTTTTTGAGCCAGCCAGCTTGTCAGCTTGCCACAATTTTTTTTCAGTTTGTCTTTTTGGGATATTGGCAGGAATGGTCAACAAATTTCATCATGAAGGCTACCCAAGCTCTGTGATGAGAGGGACTCTGAGGTCATGTCTGTGCTCAGGCTCAGCAGGAAGGAGTACTGCCATTGATTAGTGATGTGTGACTAGAGGGGAAGTGGCTATCCTTGGGCCATATCTTTGCTTTCCCTCCAAAGGAAAGTACAGCTGTAGAAACACCTTTCCTACCTGCAATTCTGATCAGTGTCAGTTTATTTAGATGAGATGATTTCACAAGCTAATGATTATAGAATCAGACCACTCTACCCAGAAAAGCAGGGTGTAGGAAATATTAATTCCTGAGCTCACCTTTCTACTCTTCTGAGCCTCATTTTTACAAAAGGCACTTATACTTGCCCATTATCCCTCTTTTAAGGGCACGTTAACCTCTTTATGGTGATCCTGCATGGCTCAGAGGGTA